>NW_006204667.1:2637972-2701939 GCF_000334495.1 Tupaia belangeri chinensis | reverse complement strand
AGCAGGAATAGAAACTATATTCTGATTTTACTCCTAGAAGGAAAAGAAAACAGGTTCGGCAGAAACATGTGCCTCGTTTAGTGAACTTCCACAGACAGGGTCACAGTACATGCAGGCACTCCCGTGTTTTCCTAATGATAGGGCCAAGTGAAAGGATTTGGGTTTTTTTGGCTTAGATCAATATTCATCAGTTTATTTACAGATACATTACTTTATATAATATTTAAAAAGGGTATTAGTTTTTAATATTAAAATCTGTTTTCATGAGATAGTTTCATTTAAACTCTTCATCAGAGAACCACTCTGAATTTTATGACAGATTTCTAGATCTAGAGCACATTTGATTTACATAAGATACAGAGTATTTGTTTTCCATCTACATCATCAATATTAAGAGGTCTTTTGACAATAATGTCTGAATCGTAATGGAGAAATTACACACCCCTAGTAGTAACTAATAAGGGCATTAGATTTTTTCTTCTTTCTGATACTACCAGTTAAGCTCTATAAGCATCTAACAATATACATTGATTCATGGTTTGTTGTTTTTTGGGGGAGTTTTGTAAGGTTTTTGCCATAGGACATGTGTGCTCATCAGAAAGAGCGCAAGAGAGAGAGAGGGAAAGTGAGAAATCACACACACCCCTGGGGGATAGGGGATAGCCACACTGCAATTCCTTTTCCTCCATTCTCCTGGAATTTGGAGCATGACACACATGGGCCTGGCATGATTTTTAAGCCACCAGGTCCAGGACTCAAACCGTGGTTGGCCATGTGGGAGTCCAGCACCTTAGCCACTACATCCCCTGCTGGCCCTAATTCATGTCTTCTCATACTAGTGTATCTTCCCCAAGAAGTACTTTGTTCTTCAGAATCAAGTAATTAAAATGCGTCATGACATGAAAGCTAGAATATCTGGTACTGCCTTCATAGAAAATAACGTTACTGTTAAAAAAAGAATTTTGTCGGGACCAGCAGTTAGCGTAATGGCTATGTCGCTGGACTCCCACGTAGTCGACCGCAGTTCACATCCTGGACCTGGTGGCTTAAAATTCACACCGGGCGCATGTGCGTGTGTGCCCAAGATCCCGAGAGGAGAATGGAGGAGAAGGGATTGCAGCGTGGCCATCCCCCCTGGGGGGTGATTTCTTGCTTTCTGTTTCTCTGTCTGTCTCTGTCTGTCTGGTGAGCGCACGCACCCTATAGCAAAAACCTCTCCTAAAAATAAAAAAATGAAAGAATTTTGTCTTATATTTTTGAGTAGACCCAGCAATTTGTCTTGTAATAACTTGGTTCAATAAGAGAAAGAAGTAGACTCAGTCATCCTTTTTCTTTTATTTTTATTATTATTTTTTTGGTTTTTTATCCTTTATGTTTAAATTGTGTATCATCTGTCATTAATAGGGACATACCAGTTTTCTTTTTATTATAATTTGCATAAATGTTTTGTCTTTATTTTCTTTTTTCTATTTATTTTTTAAATTTTTTATTATTCATACATTAAATCACTATACATCATTTAGATTGTGAAGAGACTTTACCCAGCATGATATATACCTCAGTCCAGACCAGTTGAGACCACCATGCACATCCTCGTCAACAGATAATAAACCTTATCTGTGTCCCACCAGTGTCTTACCTCTCCATTTTCCTCCCAGATTTCCTACAATCTTCCCTTCCCACACTCTCTTTCCACTTTGTTTCTAGTATCCATTACAATTTTTAATATTTTTTTTTTTTTTGGAGAGGTTTTTGCTATAGGGAGCATGTGCTCACCAGAAAGACAGAGAGAGACAAAGAGATAGAAAGTGAGAAATCACCCCCCCAGGGGGGATGGCCACACTGCAATCTCTTCTCCATTTTCCTCTCAAGATCTTGGGCACGCACGCACACGTGCCCAGCGTGAGTTTAAGCCACCGGGTCCGGGACTCGAACCACAGCCGGCTACATGGGAGTTCAATGGCATAGCCATTACGCTAACTGCTGGTCTCTAATTTTTAATACCTTTATTTTCTCCAGTCTTTCAGTCTCTACCATAGAGTGTGGACAGTTGGTATATGTTAAGTGGAGACATACACTATCTCTCTTTCATAGCCTGACTTGCTTCACTCAGGAACACATCTTCTGTATTTGTCCACTTTCTATCAAATTCCAGGGCCTTGTTGTACTTTATGGCTGAATAGTATTTATGGAGTATATGTGCCACAGTTTTTCAATCCACTCATCTGTTGTGGACATTTGGGGTGGTTCCATGTCTTAACAATCGTGAATAAAGCTGCAATGAATATAGCTGTGCAAGCGCTTTTCCAACTGAGTGCTCTCCTGTCCTTTGGGTAGATACCCTTGAGTAGAACTGCCGGATCATATGGTAGGTATATTTGAAGGTCTTTGAGGAACCCCCATGTCATTCTCCACTGTGGCTGGACCAATTTACATTCCCACCAACAGTGTAGGAGTGTTCCCCTTTCACCACATCCCCTCCATCACTTATCATTATTTGTTTTTTTAATCTTTGCCGTTCTGACTAGGGTTAGGTGGTATCTCATTGTGGTTTTGATCTGCATCTCCCTTACGGTGAGGGATGTTGAGCATTTTTTCATATGCTTTCCAGTTGTTCATATGTCTTCCTTAGAGAGTTGTTTATTCAGCTCATTTTCCCATCTTTCGATTGGATTAATCATTTTCTTCCAGGTAAGCTGCTTAAATTCACAGTGTATTCTGGTTATCAGTCCCTGATCTGAGGCACAGTTAACAAAAATTCTCTCCCATTCCAAAGGTTGTTGATTCACACCAATTATAGTATCCTTTGCTGTGCAGAAACTCCTTAATCTGATATAATCCCACCTGTCTGTTTGGGGGATTATTGCCTGTGCTTTGGGGGTCTTGCTTAAGAAGTTTTTGCCTACCCCAATGTCTCCCAGTTTCCCCAGTGTTTTCCACCAGTAGTTTTATAGTTTGCAGTCTTAGGTTTAGATCTTTGATCCACTGTGAGTTTATTTTTGTTAATGGTGACAGGGGTTCAGATTCATGTTTCTGCAAGTGGATACCCAGTTTTTCCAACACCATTTACTAAAGAGTTTTCCTTTTCCCACTGGATTGACTAGTACCCTTTGTCAAAGATGAGTTGGCTCTATGTTTTAGGGTTTATTTCTGGAGTCTCTACTCTGTTTCATTGGTCCTCATGCCTTGTTTTTGTTCCAATACTATATTGTTTTGATTATCACAGCTTTGTAATATATTTTGGGGTCAGGAGGTGAGATGCCACCTACTCCAGTCTTCTTGTGCAGGATGGCTTTAGCAAAGCGGGGCCTTTTATGGTTCCAGACAAATTCTACAGTTGTCTTTTCTAGATCTGTGAAGAATGTCCCTTGTAATTTTACCGGAATTGCATTAAACATGTAGAATAATTTGGGTAGGATTACCATTTTTAATTATATTGATTCTGCCAATCCAGGAACATGGGATGTCTTTTCACTTTTTTAGTGTCCTTTTCAATTTCCTTTTTAAGGTTTTCATAGTTTTCCTTGTAGAGGTCTGACTTCCTTGGTTAATTTCATTCCTAAGTATTTTATACTTCTTCTGGCTATGGTAAATGGAATTACATTCTTCATTTCTGTCTTGTTGTTCATAAATAGAAATGCTATAGATTTTTGGATATTGATTTTGTATCCTGCCACTTTACTGTATTCATTTATTACTTTGAGAAGTATTCTTGTGAATACTATTGAGTCTTCTATGTATACAATCATGTCATCTGCAAACAGAAAATTTTAGCTCCTCCTTCCCTATTGGAATGACTTTTATTTCCTTCTCTTGTCTGACCGCATTGGCTAGAACTTCCAGTACTATATTGAATAGGAGCAGAGAAAGTGGGCAGCCTTCTCTTGTACCTGTTTATAGTGGAAAAGCTTTTAGCTTTTCCCCATTCAGTATGTTAGAAATTAGCAGAGAAAGTGGGCAGCCTTCTCTTGTACCTGTTTATAGTGGAAAAGCTTTTAGCTTTTCCCCATTCAGTATGTTAGAAATTACTTTTATTATGCTGAGAAATGGTCCTTCTATGCCAATTTTACTGAGAGTCTTGATCATAAAGACATGTTGTATTTTGTCAAGTGCTTTTTCTGCACTGATTGAAATGATCATATATGGTTTTTATCTTTTTTCTGTTAATGTGGTTTATTACATTTATGGTTTTGTGTATATTGATCCACTCTTACATTCCTAGAATAAAGCCTTACCTGGTCATGATGAATAACCTTTTTTATATGCTGTTGAATATGATTAGCAAGTATCTTGTTGAAAATTTTTGCATCTGTAGTCATCAGGGATATAGGTCTGTAGTTTTCTTTTTTGTAGTATTCATGTTCATTTTGTAGTATTCATGTTCATTTGGGAATGGAGGCTTCATAGAATGAATTCGGAAGGGTTTCCTTTAAATCTCAATCAACAGTGTGAGTAGAATGGAGATTCCCTCTTTCTTAAGAAAATTTGTTAAGTTTGGCAGTGAAGCCTTTGGGGCCTGAACTTTTCTTTGTTGGGAGTATATTTATTACTGATTCAATCTCATTGCTTGTTATAGGTCATTCAGGCTTTCTATGTCTTCCTGAGTCAATCTTGGTAGATTATATGTGTCCAGGAATTTGTCCAACTCATCTAGGTTTTCTTCTTTGTCGGCATAGAGTCGCTCACAGTATCCTGTAATGATATTTTGTATTTCTGTTATGTCTGTTGTAATGTTGCCTGATTCATTGCAGATTTGACTTATCTAGTTCCTTTCTCTCTTCTTAATTAGTCTGGCTAATGGTGTGTCAATCTGGTTTATCTTTTCAAAGAACCAGCTTTTGCTTTCATTTATTTTCTCTATAGTTCGCTTATTTTCTATTTCATTTATTTATGCTTGAATCTTTATTATTTCTTTTCTCCTTGCATTTTTTGTATTTTTTTGTTGTTCTTTTTCCAATTCCCTGAGGCATGATGTTAGGTTGTCCTTTTGCCACCTTTCCATCTTTTTCTTATGTGCACTAGTTGCTGTGAAATTCCCTCTTATGACTGCTTTTGCAATATCCCATAAATTATGGAAACTTGTGTACTCATTATCATTAGTTTCCATGAATCTTTTGATTTCCATTTTAATCTCTGCAGTAGTCATGAAGTCATTCAGAAATACATTATTTATTAGTGTAATGGCTATGTTGCTGGACTCCCATGTAGTAGACCGTGGTTCATGTCCCGGACCTGGTGGCTTAAAACTCACGGCGGGTGTGTGCGCCTGCATGCCCAAGATCCCGAGAGGAGAATGGAGGAGAAGGGATTGCAGCATGGCCATCCTCCTGGGAGGAGATTTCTCACTTTCTGTCTCTCTGTCTCTGTCTGTCTGGCGAGCGCACATGCCTTAGAGCAAAAAAAAAAAGAGAGAGAGAGAGAGAAATACGTTATTTAATTTCCATTTGTTTGTATATTTTCAAGGGCTTTTCCTGAGATTAATATCAAGTTTGATTCCATCATGGTCGGAGAAGATGCTGGATATAGTTTCTATGCCTTTGAATCTGTAAAGGCTGGTTTTGTGCCCTATCATGTGATCAGTCTTTGAGAAAGTACCATGAGGGGCTGAGAAAAATGTATATTTTGTGTTATTTGGGTGGAAAGTTCTATAGATGTCTGTCAAGTCCATCTGGTTTATGGTATCATCGAGGTTCTGAATCTCTTTGCTTATTTTTTGTCTTGTTGACCTGTCTAAAGGAGATAATGGGGTGTTGAGATCTCTGACAATTATAGTATTACAGTCTATCTCCCCTTTTAGATCTAGTAGTCTTTCCTTTACATATTTGGGTGCTCCTTAGTTCGGTGCATAGATATTTATAAGTGTTATATCTTCTTGGTGAATTAGCCCTTTTATTACTATATAATGCTCTTCTTTGATTTTTCTTACGGTTTTTGTCTTGAAGCCTGTTTTGTCTGAAATCAGTAATAGCGACTCCTGCTCTTTTTTGGTTTCCATTTGCATGGCATACCTTTTTCCAGCCCTTCACTTTTAGTCTATGTATGTCTTTATCCATGAGATGGGTTTCTTGTAGGCAACAGATGGAGGGTTTCTGATTTTTAATCCATTCAGCCAGTCTGTGTCTCTTGATCAGAGAATTTAATCCATTGACATTCAGTGTTATTATCAATATTTCCAAACTTGTCCCTTCCGTTAAGTTGGCCATATTCGTGGTTGTTTTTTGTTATCTTATTGTTGTCTGTCTGTCTTTAGTTTTCTTGGTATAGTACTCCTTTCAGAACTTCTTGAAGAGCTGGTTTGGAGTTGGTAAATTCTATCAGGTTTTGTTTATCTGAGAACATTTTTATTTTCTTTTCCCATATGAAGGATAATCTTGCCGGGTATAGTATTCTTGGTTGAAATTGTTTTTTTGGGTTTTGATTTTTGTTTTGGGGTTTTTTTGTTTTTTTTGGGTTTTTTTTTTTTGAGAGGTTTTTGCTATAGGGCGCATGCGCTCAGAAAGGCAGAAAGAGACGAAAGCGAGAAATTGTACCCCCCCACCCCACCCCAAGGGGGATGGTCGTACCGCAATCCCTTCTCCTCTATTCTCTTCTTGGGATCTTGGGCATGCACACATATGCGCCTGGCGTGAATTTAAGCCACCGGGTCCAGGACTCGAACTACAGTCGACTATGTGGGAGTCCAGCAACATGGCCATTATGCTAACTGCTGGTCCCGGTTGAAATTATTTTTTATTTAACTCTTCGAATATATTTCTCCGTTTTTTCCTTGCTTGTATTATTTCCGATGAGAGGTCTGGTGTTAGCCTGATGAGATAGCCTTTGTAAGTTACTTGATGTTTCTCTCTTGCCAGTTTTAGTATTCTTAATATCTTGTCTTTGTTGTTTTGGTCAATCTAGCTATAATGTGGGGCGGAGAGGGTCTTGGATTGATTCTACTTGGGTTTTTTTGTATTTCTTGGGTCTGGATGTTTGAGTGCCTCTCTAGACTTGGAAAGTTTTCTTCTAGGATTTTGTGGAATAGATTATCAAGGCCCTTATTAGTTTCTTCACCTTATATACAATTATTTGTATATTTGTGCGTTTCATGGTATCTAGTATTGTGTATTATCCTCAGTTTTCTTGGCTGTTTTCTCAGTATTTTGATCATTTTTTTCTAGGTGATTGGTTTTGTCTTCTACTTCCGAAATTCGATCTTCTGCATGGTCAAGCCTGCTTTTGATACTTTTGAGGGAGGTTTTAATTTCCTATATTGTAGCCTTCATGTCTTGACAGTTTGTTTGATTCTTTTTATGGTGCCCAACTCTTCTTTCATATTGTGAAAGTACTTCCTCATCTCTTGGAGCTCAATGTTTTTTTCTGTTGCATCTCATAGAATTTTGTTACCATAAATATTCTAAATTCTTGTTCTGGCATTTCAGTAATATGCTCTAAATTTTCCCTACTTGGAGACAGGTTACATTGTTCCCTTGATGGAAATGTGCTACTTGATTCTCTCATCCTTGAGGCTCTTCTTCGATTTTTAGTCACTTGGTAATGTATTCACTTCTGGTCAGTTTGTTGGAGAGGGATTCAGTGACTGTGAACTTATGTATTTCCCACACTGTGAAATAATTCTGTGCTGTTTTCTCCCTTCTACTAAGTACTCAAATGTGGGAATCACAGGTGGATATTTGCAATTGGATTTATGAAGGGGAATTTCACTTATTTTGCAGTCCCTACAGTGATGTGCAAAGAATTCTCCAAAACTCACAATGCTCAGATGAGTAGCTACTATGTCCCTAATCGTCTCTAGGCAGAGGCTAAAAGCTGAGAAGTAAAACAGAAAAGTAAGGTAAAGAAAAAAAAGGCAGGAAACAGCAAAAGGGAAAGAAGGCAAAGAAAAGAAGGAAAGTACTAGAAGACAATGAAAAAAAAAAGAAAAAAAAATCACTTCACAAAAAATGAAATTGGTATGAAAATGGAAACAGGCAAACTTGGAGGCAGATAGCAGATTTCTGTCCTAGGTTAGAAAAAAGACAGAGATTAACAAGAGAAAGGCCCAAGGTGGGTAGAAAGCTGTTTTTTGTTGGTTTTTTTTGTTTGTTTGTTTTGTTTTGTTTTGTTTTGTTTTTTCAGAAAGAAGAAAAAGGGACAGAGAACAGCAAGAGGGAGCAAAACATCTATCCTACCTGGCTGGTTCTGGGTCTGCCAGGGGTACACTGGCTGGGGGAGACTTCACAGCCGTGAAGCTGATTCTGTGTTTTCTTTCTTTATCTAAATGATACGACACAGCACATGAGGCACTCAGTAAACTTTAAGTTAGGAGCTGTGTCCCCAAATTGACTGCTCACAGAGACGTTTTCAACCTCAGACTGATCCCTGTCAGACTTTAAATTGTGAGATATCTCACATAAGGAAACCAAAACATCTTTCCTTAATGTTGGTTTGGAGAAGGTGAAATCTATTTCTCTTGTGTCCCATTTATGTAGATAGTTGGCTATTATTTTTGCTTTCTCTTTCCAGATTTTCCACAAAATGAACCTCAGATGAAGAATGGATTTAGCAGGAACACACAAAGACGACTTGAAAATCGAAAGCCACCATTGGAGCTGCCCCTTCATCCTTCATGGGAAGCAAGCAAGAGGCGGAAAGAGCAGCAGTCTAAAATTGCTGTGTTTCAGGGGAAAAAAATTACATTTGATGACTGACTAGTGCTTCTTTTTATGAGTTTTCCACCTAAAAATCATTTTCTTTTTCTTTTTTCCCTCACTATCTTGTTATTTAAACTTGTTTTTGAAGTCTCTTTGGAGGGGTCATAGGGTGGTTTTGCCTTTTATATTAAAAAAAAAAATCAGAGGGGTTTTTGCTATAGGGCACATGCGCTTGCTGGAGAGAAAGTAAGAAATCACCACCCAGGGGTGATGGCCACGCTGCAGTCTCTTCTCCTCCATTCACCTCTCAAGATCTTTAGCATGGACACACAGGTGCCCAGCATGAGTTTCAAACCTCCGGGTCTGGGACTCAAACTGCCATCAGCCATGTCAGAGTCCAGCAATGTAACCGTTCCACCATCTACTGGTCCCCAGGTTATTTTTACCTAAGCCTTTTATAAATTAAGTTCTTACTTAAAATGATTTTTTGATATGCCCCAGACTATATTTTCTATAAACAAAGTTTGGGATTGTAGAGATTTCGGATTATCTCACTTATTCTATCATGCATGGATTTTATTGGGTCAGCCCTGTTTTTCACCTTGAAGATAACTGTCAGGACATACTCAGGGCCAGCCTTGGAGGCACAGCGTCAGCACAGAGCTCTGCCATGCCGCACTTAGGCTGGAAGGCCCTGGGCTCACATCCCAAGGCCTCCCCATGCACATGGGTGCATGTGTGCCCAGGATCCCAGCCAGTTAAGTCTGTGCTGGAATCACAGCGTGCAAACCCTGTTCACAGTGCCCTCACTCTCTTTAAAGAAATTGACAAATGTTAAAATACATATATATATATATATTTAAAATAATGGAAAACTGTGAGAGATAATAGCTATTTAAAGTAGATCACCTTTTTTTTTTTTTTTTGAGAGGTTTTCGCTATAGGGTGCGGACAGACAGAGAGACATAGAGACAGAAAGTGAGACATTACCCCCCAGAGGGGATGGTCACGCCGCAGTCCCTTCTCCTCCATTCTCCTCTCAGGATCTTAGACACGCACACACACGCGCCCGGCGTGAATTTTAAGTCACCAGGTGAACCGCGGTCGACTACATGGGAGTCCAGCGACATAGCCATTACGCTAACTGCTGGTTCCCGAGATCACCCTTTTTTTAAGAGTTATTTTTGTTAGCAAAGCTAAAAGTAACCTATTGTGAGTAAATAGTAAAAGGAAAATATAAAAATAAATATTACTTTTTATTATGGTTTTAATTAGTCATGATCATGTACTTTTAGATTGTTCTAAATTTTCCAGGGCAAATTGTATTTTGGTTACCTTAGGCAAATTGTTTAAATGTAGCAACATAACCAGGAAATCAGTTTTACATTTTAGTGCATACAGTTCTATTACATCAGGAATGTGTAATATTTGATAATATCCTCTCAGAAAAACATCTTTTGAGACATCATGGATTGGATTTATAAGAACAACCCATAAGAAGTAGGCTTTGAAAAGCTTTTTTTTGGATGGCTGAGCTGAGAGTTTATGAAATGACTCGCAAAAGAAGGGAATGGTTGAGCATCCCTTATCCAAAATACTTGGGACCAGAAGTATTTCCAGTGAAAGGTTTTTTTGGATTTCAGGTTTCTTTTTTGGATTTTAGAATAATCACATTTACATCATCTAAACATAAAATTCAAGTGTCTCATGGTACTATGACATTAATTTTTTTCTCTGTATCCACAATTTTTGGCTCATAAATATTTGACCTTTTGTCTTTGGTCCCCAAATTAGCTCCAGATCAGCTTCAGTGAGCCCAAGGCACATCACAGAAACTCCAGTTGTCCTCTACCTCACCTTCGTTCTGTAAGGGACTGCCCCATGTCCAGCTGTGATAAGCATGTCTCACAGAAAGGAAAGGCCAAGTATTTAGACAGACAGGCCCACTGGGGTTCTCCACCCAGGCAGTTAGCATTTCATGCTGTCCGGTGAAGGCTCCATAAAGGCCCCCAGACAGGGCGTGGAGAGCTTCTGGATTGCCAAACACGTTCCTGGAGGGCGGTGTGCCCACAGGGGCATGGACACTGAGTGCCCCTGGCCACACGCCTTACCCTGTTCCTCTTTCCATCCATATCCTTCCGAATGCTTTAATAAAGGTAATGGTGTTTCCCAAGGTCTGTGAGCCGCAGTCGCATCTGGCAGGGTGGTTGGGAACCCCAACTAGGAGCCAGTTGGTAGAAATGTGAAGGCCTGGCCTTGCAACTAGTATCTAAAGTCAGGGGCAGTCTTGGGGACTGAGGCCTCAGTCTGGGATTGGTGGCATCAGGCAGACAGCATCAGAATTTGGATTAGAGGGTAGCACCAAGCAGAATTGCTCGGTAATGGGGAAAATCACACATGTTAGGATTGTAGAAGATCTCTATGTTGTGAGAGAAAAATGGAGAAATAGTGTGTTTTTCTGACTCATGGTTTTGTGTACACCTTAAACACATAGTCTAATCTTATACAAAATTTTCATATTTTGGCATTTTGATTACAGCTCACCACATGCATTCAGGAATTTTCCACTTCTGATCATGTCAGCACTCAAAAAAGTTTTATATTTGGGATCACTCTGGATTTCAGGTGTTCAGATTAGAATGCTCAGCCTGTATGTACTGTTAGTTAAAAAGAAAACATGACTAAAGTCCCTTGAGGGACAGCACTATTGCATAGTGGTTAAAGGAGCCGATTCCACATGGCTGACAGCAACTAACTTGCTATAGGCCACGTGCACTTGGAAGAGGGAGAGAGGGAAAGTGAGAAATCAGATCCCAGGAGAGCCAAGCCGCAATCCCTTTTCTAGTCTCTTTGCAAGACCTCGGGCACATACACAGGCGCCCAGCATGTGTTTCAGGCCACCAGGTCCAGGACTTGAACTACATAGTCAGCCATGCAGGATCCACCAGCCTTAAGCACTATGCCACCAACTGGCCCTGCCAACAGCAGTTCTAATTCCAGCCCTGTCTGCCTAGAAAGCATGTCTGGTTCCTGAGTGTGCCATACATCCTAAAAGGATGGAGAAGTAGAAGAGAAGGTTGAAGCATGACCACACCCCATTGGGTAATGCTTTTTCCCTCTCAGTTGCTGGCCCATGCACACCTCTGATCAAAAAAAAAAAAAAAAAAATTCTTCCTGTGTGTCAGTTGGCCACTCTAGGAGAAATGAAGGATCTTGGATAATGCTCCCTAAATTCCATGTTTCCTGCACATTCATGCTGTCCATGGCAGGGAAGAGTATCTGGTTAGCCTGAATTCACAAGCTTTCAAGGAGTTACTTCTGTTTTAAGAGCTTAATAATTTAGAACTGGGAAATGCAGGAAATTATGCAGAAAAAATATATTATGGGCTATTGAGTGCAAAATTGGTTGTACTTTTAAATTTCTTATGTTGACAGTTTCCAACTGACAAAAGTGGAAGAAATGTCTGGGCCTACCCTGCACTGCCAAGCCGGCTCACGACTTCTTAGCCCAGCTGGAAGGAGTTAGGCCTGTGTGCCTCAGATTTTGTCACATGGAAAGCACTGTTGGACTGTCCTGGGATGCAGTGAGGTAGCTTACAACCACAAGGGGCCCTTTTATTTTTTATAAGAATGATTTGATTTAACTTTATTACTAATTTGATCAGAGGAAGAGAGGGAAAGTGAGAAAGCAAACCGCCAGGTCCGGGACTCGTACTGCAGTGGTCCATATGGGAGTCCAGCATCTTTAGCCACCGTGCCACCTGCCAGCCCCAATTTGGGCCTTTGAGATGCAGTCATTGACCTAGTGCAGTGGTCCCCATGTTGCCCCCGGGGGCTTTTTTTTTTTTTTTTTTTTTTTTTTTTGGGGGTTTTTATTATGCAGACAGAAAGAGACATAGAGACAGAAAGCGAGAAATCACCCCCCAGGGGGGATGGTCACGCCGCAATCCCTTCTCCATTCTCCTCTCGGGATCTTGGGCACGCACGCACATGCACCTGGCGTAAGTTCTCAGCCACCGGGTCCAGGACGCGAACCGCGGTTGACTACGTGGGAGTCCAGCGACATAGCCCTTACGCTAACTGCTGGTTCCCACCCCCGGGGGCATTTTGGCCATGGCCTGGAAGTACTCCAGGTTGTCACAGGGTATGGGGTTGTGCAGTACAAGCGTAGAGGGTGAGTTGGGTGCTACATCTGGGAGTCACAGGCAGGGACACGCTGACTTCCTACATCCACAGTCTCCAGCCCGTGTTAGCAGTCCGAGGTTGAGAAATGGTCTGGTACGCACCGGGCCCCGCGGTGCAAGCATCGCAGGACACTCTGAGAATCTTCGTTGTGGCTGGTGGGGACTCAGCGACACCTGGGTCAGTTCCTGGGCTTGCTCCCCTTCCTGGTATTTTCTCTGGGCTTTGAGTATCGCACGGATGAATCCACCAAAGACTTGATGGGACCCTTGTGTAGCTCCTTGAGCACTTCCTCACATATTCTGATTACAGGGTGACTGTAGTAGCCAGCAGAACTCAGGCCGGTCGGTCCCTTTCACTCCACGAGCTCTCAGCCCTTCTACCCCAGCACCATGGTTCAGAAACTCAGGCCCTGAACTGCTGCACTTAAGCCCTCCACTCATTTTTCTCTGTGTTTTCCCGGCTGCCTGTTGTCCAGTGTCTGAAAGCCAGCTGTTCCAGATATTCTATCCGGTTTTCTAGTTGCTTAAATAGAGGGCAGGGCCAGGCTGAGGTGCAGTGGCTAACAATGGGATCCACGTGGGAGAGGTCACAGGTGTGCGCCTTCCACGCATCAACCTGGTACGCAAACCTTGTTCACTAGGAAAAGCATATTGTCTGGGCAGGCTGGAGCTGAGGATTGCAGCATGTAGACAGTCGGGGTGCCTGCCTGTGTCTCTGTCTCTTACTGAGGAAATAAATTTTAAAAAGTGAAAGAGCAAATTCAGTCCGTCCCTGCTGTTCCAGGGTAGTCAGAAATAGAAATACTGGGTCGTCAGGGAAGTCATGACGCGTCTGTGAGTAGAAAAACGTTGTTGCCTTGGCCAGAGCTGTCTCCGCTGTCCTTTGACGGTAAATCCTTATCTCGAACAGTGAGCAAGATGACTGCCCTTATCCATGATGTATATGCAGGTTTGCGCGACCCTGAAAACAGAAGTTAGTATCAGAATTGCTAGCCGGCCTCTGCCGAACAAGCCTACTAGCCCAAGTTCGGTGTTTGTTTAGGCTTTTGTTTTCCTTTAGCTTGAGGACAAATGGTCTCGAAGCTATGTTTGAAAGTTACCTGGGAATAATAACCGTGGAAATGGCAGAGGAAGAAAAATTCTTTATAGAAGAATTAAGAAAACTGACCAAACTGTCAGAATCCATTTTTTTTAGAGGTCTGGAGTTAATCAAAGGCTTACAATAATTCAGAGAGCATTTATTCAAGAAAAATGTCTGAATCTTTGTAAGAATTGCAGTCCTTTGACAACTTAATTTGCCCCGTTCCCATCTCCTGCTCCCCAGATCTGTGCCCACAATCACAGTACAGACCAGCAGCCCAACGGCCGCAACAGAACCAGGTCAGGTCTTCTGCAGACACAGTCTCAGAATTGTCATTATGTGACCTCTCTGGTCATTCACAGAAAGACTTAACTTACAAGGCTTTTTATTTAATCTGAGTCAGAAGTTGCCTGGCATGATAAGCTTTTCCCTGAGATTGCTTTTCACAAACAGAGGCCGTCATTTAACTTCAGTGCTGCATCAGGGAATGCATAGCAGTTGGGATAAACAGTGTTAACCAGAAAGCTTAAAAAGAGATCTGGAGACTTAGTATTTGTAGGGACTTTGATAAGTTCTGACAAACTGTGGAAGCAAGGAAGTCACACACATGCGTGGGGCGGTGTGCTTGCCCAGGAAGGCACTGCGAGCCGGAAACCTTCACCCCTGGCTGACTGCGAGGACCGGCACAGCGAGCAGTGAACGTGGGGGCAGTGGCATCCTCAATTTCCTGGCTAAGTGCTGAAGTTGTGCCCCAGCACACAGCCCCTTGGCAAAGGGAATATTGATTCCAGGCATTTAAGGACATCTCTGAAGTTACACGGCACCCCGGGTGGCCATAAACAAAGAATACCGATTCCACAAAGTCGTTCAGAAAATTCACTCAACAAACAGCAGCAGCAGCAATCCCTGGGGTCTGGAGGGCGAGGAGGTCTGCTTTCCAGAGCTGCAACATAATGAGTGGAATGTCCAGATTTCAGTGGAGGAGGTACTCGTGGTGGTGCAGTTACACCTTTGTGAGAAGGTCCTCAGGTCACAGCAGCGTGGGCTCACGATCTAGGATGACCAAGGCTGGGGGTTCTCCCATGGGAGAAATGATGAGACTTTCTCGAAAATAATCTTAAAAAGTTAAAAGATGCACAAGAAAAAAGTATGGCCCATACACTGGGCCTCTCCAAGTCATGTGCTTGCGGGCGTGGGCTCTGCCTCGTTCTCGTGGCCTCTGATCTTTCTGTCCCTGTAAACCACTATCATTAATCCCTAATAAATCCATTGCACAGAGGAACAGGTATATGTTTCTTTTTCCTTAGTTTCCTTTTCCTCCTTTGTACATAATAAAGCATTGCCTGGATGCTTTTGTGAACTCAGTTTTTTATTTAAAAATACATCCTAACAACAACTGTAGATGTGTTCATAGAACGCTTTTCTTTCTTTTTGTGGAGAGGTTTTTGCAATAGGGCATGTGCGCTCGCCAGACAGACAGAGACAGAAAAACAGAAAGTGAGAAATCGCCCCCGAGGGGGGTTGGCCACGCCACAATCCCTTCTCCTCCATTTTCCTCTCAGGGTCCTGGGCACACACGCACACGCGCCCGGCGTAAGCCACCGGGTCCAGGACTCGAACCACGGTCAACTACTTGGGAGTCCAGCGACATAGCCATTATGCCAACTGCTGATCCCTGTTCATAGAACTCTTAATCATCAAAAAATAGGTAGGTAGGTGGAACTCTATTGGGTAAATGTATCAGAATGTATTCAACTACTCTTGTATGTAAGGGTAGATTCTCTTCCATATTTTGCAAAGAAAATACTGAAAAACAGTACAGGCATAACTGTACTCCGTAGCTTTATCGTACTGTTTGTTGGTGGGATCTTTTTATGTTTTTCCTGTCGTTTTGTTAATTATTTCATGATTATTTTGTGTTTTTTTTTTCTTTCTTCCGTTCTTTTGTCTCTGCAATAGTGAGAAAGTGTGCGTCCTTTCCCTTTCTTATCGATGTACTGACTCTACCAGTGAGTTTTCTACTTCACGTCCTACGTGTTTCATGACAGTAGTCATCCCTTTGCTTTTATCAATAGATGCAGGATTTCTTTAAGCATTTCCTTCAAGACCAGCCTCGTGGGGGTAGAGTCCCTCAGTTTTTGTGTGTCAGGGAAAGGTTTTGTTCCTCCTTCAATTCTGAAAGCCAGCATTCTTGGCTAGCAGACTTTTTTTTTTTGCTTTTTGTTTTTTTGGGGGACTTTGAATATATCAGCCCATTCCCTGCTGGCCTCCAAATTTCTACTGAGAATTCCACTGTTAGTCTAATGAGAATTCCCTTATATGTTACTTGATACTTCTCTCTCATTGCTTTAAAGGTCTCTATTACTAACTTTCCACTTGGAGCTTTGGTTTTGGTTTTGGCGAGGTACAGTAGTGTAATCTCTTGTGTGATTCTTTGGCTGTAATAAACCTCAGTGGTGTATACAAGTGCCTTAGTGGTCTGCTCTGCAAGTGTTTGTCGTGTGGTTTAGCTGGGGGCAGGGGTCGCCAGGTGGTTCACTAGGTGCCTGCCCACAGTTGCTGGCGAGCACATGTGAAGGCCAATAGTCTGCCAGGACCAGGAGAGTGATTACCCATGACTGTGGGACCAGGGGAGCCGATTCACAGTCTTTGATAAGTGTGGGATGCCCTACAGCCCTGGGGCCCGAGTCAGGATGGGGCTACAGTCCCTAGTAGGTAAGTGCAGGAGGCCCTATGGCTTGATAGTTGCAGGGAGAGGCACAAGCACCCTTGGAGACAAAGGACAGGGAGTTGGCCTGAGATCCCTGGTAAGTACATGTGAGTTCAAAGGCCCCAGCAAGAGCAAGAGAGTGGGTCACTTGTGCTGTCAAGGGCTGGCGGACCCAGCTTGCTGCCTCTGATAGGTGTGAGTAATTCGGCAGTGGCCCACAAGGGAGCCAGTGGGGCCAGCTCAGTCTGCTGAGAGCACTTTAGTCTTGCCATGTGGCAGTTTCTCAAGGCAACAATGAATTTGCCACAACTGACTCATGAAATATTTTTCTGTAGCGTATGGCGCTGATTGATAGCACTTTACCCACTGCAGAATGTTTTTCAGAGTTTGAGTCCGTCTTCTCAAACGTTACCACTGCTTTATCAACAAAGTTTATTTCATATTCTCTATCCTTTGTTCTTTCAGCAATGTTCACAGCATCTTCACCAGGAGTGGGTGCATTCCGTCATAAGATTAACTACTTTCTTTGCTCGTCCATTAGAAGCAGCTCCACTCATTTAAGATGTACCACGACGTTGCAACAGTTCAGTCATATCTTCAGGCCCCACTTCTAGCTCTCTTGCTCTTCCCACCATGTACTTCCTCCACAAAATTCCTGAAGCCCTGAAAGTCATCCAAGAGGACTGAGATCAACCTCTTCCAAATTCCTGTGAATGTTGATGTTTTGACTTCTCTGAGTCACGAATGTCCTTAATGGTTTCTGGAATGGTGAATCCGGAAGGTTTTCAGTTTACTTTGCCCAGATCCATCAGAGGAATCACTGATGACTGCAGCTATCATCTTTTGATGTGCATTTCTTAATAAGACTCGAAAAATCAGAATTACTCATTGCTCTATGAGCTGCAGAATGAATGTTGTGTTAGCAGGCATGAAAACATTAATCTTATATATCTTCATCAGAGCTCTTGAGAGTCCAGGTGTATTATCAGTGAGCAGTAATATTATAAAAAGAATCTCTCTTTTTTGTGTGTGTGTGATTTTTACTATAGGGTGCATACACTCGCTGGGGAGATGGAGAGAGACAGCCAGAAGTCACCCCTCAGAGAGGATGGCCATGCCACAATCCCTTCTCCTCCATTTTCCTCTCAGGATTTTAGCCACACATGCACATGTGCCCAGTGTGAGTTTTGAACTCCCAGGTCTGGGACTCGAACCACAGTCAACTACGTTAAAGTCCAGTGACATAAACATTATGCCATCTACTGGTCCCATAAACAGCCTTTTATCCTGAGCAGTAGGTCTCAGCAGTGGGCTTTAAATATTTGATAAACTGGAGCTAGACAGTGGCACAGAGGTAAAACATGACCCTCTGCAGGGCTGACACACTGGAAAAGTTTCCAGTTCACCTCCAGACACCTTCCTGAGTATGCCAGTCACAAAGGTGACCGTGATCCTGTGCTAGCTGAACCTGGAGTTTGAGTTATGGCATGAGACCTTATTGGAAGTTCTCTGTCTCTCTGTTTCTCTTGCTTGTGGAAGAAATAAACTTTAAAAGGAATATTCAATAGCTCATACTGTAAACAAGTGCTATCCCTCAGGCTTTGTTCGCGCACTTACGAATCACAGGCAGGTAGATACAGTATCATCCTCAGGACCTTGAGATTTTCAGGACAGTAAATGAGCACTGGCGCCAACTGCGTAGCCCCGAACGAGAGAGTCAGGCTGGCCTCTAAGCTTCGAAGGCAGTTATGGATTTTTCCTTTCTTGCTATGAAAGTCCAAATGGACTCCTCTTCCAACATAAGACTTTTGTCTGTGCTGAAAATCTGTTTAGCTGCCATTGTCAGTCTTCTTACCTAGCTCTTCTGAGTAATTGTAGCATCAATACTTGCTGCTCACACTGTGCTTTTGTTTTCATCGCCAGGGATGCCAGAGAGAGCACCCTGGATAGGTCACAGCCACACCCTAACCCATTAGCTCCATTCCTCTTCCCTTGGGATTTCGGGCATGCGTGCACAGGCACCCAGCCAGTTCTAGCCACTGAAACTGGAACTCAAACCATGATCAGCCATGTGGGATCCAGCTCTCTTTACCACTGCACTACAAGGCCAGCCCTCACCTTACACTTCTACGTTAGAGTCAGCTTCTTTAAACCTCATAAACCGGCCTCTGGTAGCTTCAAACTTTATTCTTCAGCTTCCTCACCTCTCTCTGCCGTAATAGAATTAAAGAAAGGGACTTATTCTGGATTCACTTTGGCTTCAGGGAATGCTGTAACTGGTTTGATCTTCTATCTAGACCTCTAGACCACTAACACTTTCTCCGTATCAGCAACGTGGTGGTTTTGCTTTCTCGTTATTTGTGTGTTCACTGGAGTAACATTTTAATTTCCTTCAACAACTTTTGCCTCTCTATTCATGATTTGACTGACTGGTGCAAGAGACCTGGTTTTCAGCCTATCTCAGCTTTTGCCATGCCTTTCTCACTAAGTTTAATCATTTCCAGCTTTTTTTCTTTTTTCTTTTCTTTTTTTTTAATTTGCCAGAGGGTGCATGTACTCCCCAAAGAGAGAGGGAGACCATGAAAGTACCTTCATGGGGAATGGTCCCTGCAGTCCCTTCATCTCTCCCTTCTTTGGGGATCTGGGGCATGCACACACCCATGTTGGCATGCTTTTCAAGCAGCTGGGTGAGGGACTCGAACTACATGGTCAGCCATATGGGATCCAGCTTCCTTTAGCACGCCACAGGTTGGCTGGCCCATATTTCTAGTGGTTTTTTGTTTGGTTTTGGTTTTTTGGTTTTTTGGTTTTTTTTTTAAGTGAGAGATGTGCTCTCTTCTTTTTCTTTCCTCAACAGTTAGAGACCATTGTAGGGTTATTAACTGTTCTAACTTCAGTAAGTCATTTCTCAGAGACTAGGGAGGCCCGAAGAGGGAGCGAGAGGGGGTGACGAGTTGGTTGGTGAAACAGGTAGAACATACATAATATGTACCAATTAAGCTTGCCGTCTTACACGGGCAGGTTAGTGACACCCAGGACCACTCATCACCTAACAGATGTAATAATAAAAACACTTTAAGTTTGCCAGAATAACCAAAACATGTCAGAAATCGAGTGAGCACGTGCTGTGGGGAAAATGGCAGTGATGGCCTTGCTCAGTGTGTGGCTGCTACGGCCCTTCAACTTGTTTAAAGAAAAGGAAAAAAAAGTAGCTATGAAGTGTAGTGATGAAAAGCACAGTGAAGAAGGTATTCCTGTGTGTATTTTTATATTGTTGCAGGTATATCTTTGGGGTAAATTCCCAGAGGTGGAAATGGTATGTCAGAAGGTAAATTTATACGTAGTTTTCTTTAAAATTGCCCAGTTCTCTTCCATGGAAGTCGTACCAATTTGTTCCCAACACAGTATACGAGAGGCCTGTTTTTCTACAACCTTGCCAATAGAGTGTGATATTTTACTTTTTTTTTTTTTTTTAAGAGATTTTTGCTATAGGGCATGTGTGGTGCTTGCTGGGGAGACAGAGAGACAGAAAGTGAGAAATCACCCCCCAGGGTGTGCTCATGCCCCAATCCCTCCTCCTCCATCCTCCTCTCAGGATCTTGGGACACACACACACGCGTGCCCAGCATGAGTTTTAGTCATTGGGTCCAGGACTCAACTGTGGTTGACAACGTGGGAGTCTAGTGACATAAATATTATGCAATCTGCTGGTCCCAATATTTTACAATTTTATTTTTCACAATTAGATGGATGACAAGTGTTACCTCAGTATAATTTGACTATGTATTTCTCTAATGGAGATAGTTGAATACTTTTTAATGTTTGTTTATTTATTTATTTATTTATTTATTTATTTTTGGGAGAGGTTTTTGCTATAGGGCACGTGTGCTCGCCAGACAGAGAGAGAGAGACAGAGAGACAGAAAGCGAGAAATCACCCCCCAGGGGGGATGGCCACGCCGCAGTCCCTTCTCCTCCATTCTCCTCTTGGGATCTTGGGCACGCACGCACACGCCACCGGGTCCGGGACGCGAACCACAGTCGACTACGTGGGAGTCCAGTGACATAGCCATTACACTAACTGCTGGTCCCACTTTTTAATGTTTAAGGACCATTTTTGTCTCAGTATTTGTGTGTTGCTTTTTCATATTCTTTACCCATTTTTCCATTGGTGAGGGGTTTTTATTATTTGATTTTTACTTATTTATTTTAAAGATTTCTTCACGGGTTAGAGATACTAGCCCTTTATTTATTGTATGTTCTGTAAATATTTTCCCCAATTTGTAAATAACAATTGATTTTTGTTTCTGTTCTTTATTCTCTATCATGCTGTTTACTTTTCTGCCATTTATTGTCTGTGCTCGGATACATTGACTTCTTTTTATTTGATTTAATTTTTTACAAATAGATTGAGAATAATAGAACACTTTCCCTGTCATGGTTTACTTGCTACTTTATCTGCCCCTGCTTTCTTACTGCTTCCATTTGCCTGGGAACCTCTGACCTCTCTATTTTTTGCCTTTCTGAATCATTCTATTTTAGGTGTATCTCTTGAATAGAGCATATAATTGGTTATTTATGAGCCAACTTGAAACTCTTCCATTTCATAAGTGAATTCGGTCCTCTCACTGGATTGCAGGCACACACACATGTCTGCCATGTTTTTCAAGGCACTAGGGTTGGGACTCAGAAACTGTGGTCACCCGTATGGGTTCAGCTCCCCATGTACGGCACTTAATTAACCTGAGTGCTATGGGGACAGCCCTCCATTTTCATTTTAAGTTGCCTTATTTTTACTTAATTAGAACATACGGTATATGGCATAGGTCATTATTATGTAACATATTATCCCTCTGTGCCCACCGTACTGTTAATCTTAGATTTGTGGTATATAAATCTTTAAAATGCTGCATTGCTAGTTCTTTTGTTTGTTCATTTTCTAGCAGAATTCTCAAGAAAGAACTCATGGAAAGAATTTTTTGAACTTTTAATGTTTAAAATTTTTTCTGGGGACCAGCGGGTGGCATGGAGGTTGAGGCACTGGATTCCACATGGCCAACTGTGCAGTTCGAGACCGAGACCCAGTGGCTTAAAAATCACGCCAAGTGCATGTGTGTACATGCCCCAAATCCCAAGGGGATGTTGAAGGAGAGGAGATTGCGACATGACTAGCACCCCTGGTTGATTTTTCTCCCTCTCTCTGATGAGCACACATGTCCTGTAACAAAAATAAATAAATAAAATGTTTTCTGAGGTTTTGATAAAGAATTGTGGCTGGATCTAGGGATAGTGGCTTTCTTGGCAAATCCTGCCCTCTTCTGTGGCAACTACACCCTCACTCTGTCTTGGTTGAAAATCTGTTTTGAGCATTTCTTCCCTTCCCCCAAGTTGAAATCTATTTAGTATAGTCCGGGCTCAAGATATTTTCTGCCCCTTCCCAGAGATACAGGTTTGGGGGTTTGTATTATTTTCTTTACCCTTCCCTAGTCCCTCGTGAGTCTCCCCCGTTCCCTGGGTGACTGTGTGCTGTTCTTTCAGTGCCTTAGGCTTTTTCCAGTAAGGAAGGCGCTGTGGGAATTTGTGTCCTTCTGCAGCAGCAGCCCCTCCTCTCTCAGGCCTGCACCTCCGGGGGAGTTTTCTTTCTGCGTGGCCTCCTGTTTTCCTCTTCTTCGTGACCCTCAAGTAGAGGCACCTCTTCGTACGTCTGCAGCTCTTTGTAGGCTCCAGTTCACCCACACTCAGCTCCAGCACTTCGTCAAGAAGTTTAGCAAATTCTTACCTCTCCAGAAAGCTGTCTTCCATCTGGGCTGTGGCCCAAGTGAGCCATGTCCTCATCCTGTCGCTCCTGGGAGGTGCCTCTATGACTGAGATCACCTCCTTATCTCTGCGATGGGTTCACGAACTTAGGCTTTTATAATTTACCCAAGTAGAATGTTTAGAGTGGGAGTAATAATCTTTCTTGTATTCTAGGCCCCAGTTTTTTTTTTTATGTCAGCCATGTGCTACAGAAGTATTTGTTTGTTTGTTAGAATTATTTATTTGTTTAATTCCATTTATTATTATGATTATTATGATTGTTATTTTTAATTTGGCCAGAGAGAGACAGAGAGAGAGAGAAACAGAAGCGGAGAAAGAAAGCTACCAGGTCCAGGACTCAAACTGTGGTCAGCCATGTGGGAATCCAGCGCCTTTAACCACCGTGCCACCTGCTGGCCCCAGAAGTGTTTTTTGTGGGACAGATTTATCAGTCACTCCTGTTCTGCCAACTGTGCTTCCTATCTGTTGGATAAGGCAGTCCTCCTGAAACCTTGAGCATTCCTACAGGTTCTTGCTAACTGCACCCAAAATGCAAAGCCTCGTTCACTCTCTACCTGGTTTGTTTCTCAGGATTGTGTTTATACCAAATAACCTTAAGGGATGACTAATAACCCCTCCTGGACAAAAGTGAGTGAAGCTCAATGATTCTCTCCTAAATGTGCAGGTATCCAAGAGTGGTTCTTTGTGGAACCAGCAGATGGTGTAATGAGTATGTCACTGGACTCCAACAGTAGCCAACCACGGTTCAAGCCCCAGATCCATTGGCTTAAAACTCATGCCAGGCGTGTATATATATGTGCATGCCCAAGATGTAGAGAGGAGAATGGAGGAGAAGGGATTGTGGCATGACCACCCCACCCCCCGAAAGAGATTTTTCGCTTTCTGACTCTCAGTCTCTCTCTTTTTGTGTCTCCAACAAACACACATGCCCTATAGCAAAAATCTCTCATAATTAAATAAATATAAATAAATATAAATAATGGCTCTGTGTGTTTCTTCCATAGGCCTTGGCAGAGTATAGATGTACAGGGAAGGATTAGCTGTAGGACTGGGTTGCTTAAATTCTGCATATTCCTACTGTTATGCTTGTCTTCCAGACTGGTCCTAGGTTAGGTCTCGGGAGATGTGCTTGGAACTACAGTTTTGCCTAATGTGCTGTATTTCTGTACGCGCCCTCTGGTCCCCATTTCATCAGAGTTTAACAAAGTGCTTTACGGTGAGTCCCTGTCTGTGTGCTCTTTGGACTAGAGTCTGCGTAGCTGAAGTTAATCATAGAGGTGATTCATGCATGTAACTGGTTCCCCAGTAACAACCCTGCGCACCAGGGCTATCAGGCGGCGTGATGGTTGGGTGCTGACTCCCACATAGGTAACTGAGGTTCAAGTCCTATAGGTAACTGAGGTTCAAGTCCTAGATCTGACAGCTTGCTTTCTTGTGCTCTCTCTCAAATTAAAATAATAATAATAAAATTAAATAAATAATTTTATTATTAAATAAATAATTCTTTAAAAATGCATTATTTAAACACACACACACACAATCTGAACACCAAGGATGGCCACACTCCACACAGGTTTTCATACATCCCTGCTGGGGGCATTAAGTACTCCGGAGAAAGGTCTGTCTTTAGGACTGGCTCTTGGCAGGCTCCTGGGAGATGACTCTGAGCACTTAGACCACAGGGTACCAATCTGACAAGAGACTTTATGCTGACTGTATGGCAAGCATGTCTTTGCTCTGGGAGGCTGGACTCTGAGGCTGGGGTGAGTTGCATAAGTGATTCATGCCGACCTGTATAAGAACCCAGGACAGTAAGGCGAGCTTCCCTGGTTGGCAATGTTTGCCACATGTAGTTACACTTCATTGCTGGGACTGTGTCTGTCAGACTTCTCTGGAAAAAGTCACCTGGAAGTTTGTAGCAGCTTTCTCCCGGACTTCATCCCATGTGCATTTAACCTTGCTAATTTCACTCTGTATTCCTTCCCTGTAATAAATCCGTAACTGGAAGTATATCAGGATTTTCCTAGTCCTGTGAGTTTTTCTAGTGAATTGTCAAGTCCCAAGATGATCTTAGACCCCCAATCCAATGGGGACCTGGCACGAGCACCATGCTTACACTCTGGCTGTCATCTCTGCTATGAGTAATAGAATCCTTTGTCTCTGGTCCAGGATTTCATGTCTTTCGCCAGTGCCATAAAGCTGTGGCAGGCTAATTTATTACCTTGCTAGTAAGGTAAACTTCCATTCCTCCTAGAGTCCGAGACATCTGCAAATAATTCTACTATATTCTCCTTTAGTGTTTTATAGATTACACTTACATTTCTCTCTCTAATCCATCTGGAATTAACTGCTGTACATTCTGGCAGAGATTGTCAAGCTGCTTGATCAAACCAATTAGTACACAACTAATCTATGTTTTCCAACCTCTCTTGAACTTAAGTTTGAGTCACATGACTTAAAAATTGCTCAATTTTTAGATGGAATGTGGATAAAAACTATGTAAATCACTTCCAGGTTTACCCATGAAACCTCACATCTTCCATTCTTTATCCCTCAACTGGATGCCAACTCCAGGGAGACATTAGATGTCTCCTTTTTTTATGAGGAAGGAACAACCGTTAGCCTTAAATAGTTGTGAGAAGCCTTCCTTCTCTTTAGCTTTTTGGACTTGAGCTTTTATCAAACAAACATCGATTAGGTTTAAGTCAATGAGAATTTGGGATCTTTTTAAAAATGGTACAGGTACATTATTCTGATGCAGAAATGACTGCTAGAGGAAGAGGGCTGCAGGGCTGGGGGTGGAGGAGGGTCAAAATACGTGATCTGTTTTTAGCAGAAGGTCAGGATGAAAACTACCCAGGGCTAGACAACAAGATCCATGTCATACTGTGACAAAACAATTGTTAGGGTGGTCATTTATGATCAAGTAGAAGGTGGACCACAAGCCTATTGACCTCAGCTCTCTAGAAAGAGATTAAAAATGGAATATTGATAGAATGTTCAGTTACTGAGGCATTTATCAAGAGGATAGAAGGGGGGGCATGGTAATCATTTGCTACTTTGCAAGCGAAACAAAAATGTAGCAAACTCACTGCTTCTAGTTCTAAATGATAAGAGATGACGCACCAAGGTTTGCTAAGACTTATGGAAGGGCCAGCAGGTGGTAAAGGTACTGGACTTTCACATGGCCAGCTGCAGTTTGAGACTCAAACCTGGTGGCTTGCTTTCTCACTTTCCCTCTTTCTCTTTGGACAAAAATTGAAATATATTAATTAACATAAATAAATCTTTTTTTTTTTAAAGAAAGAAAAGAAAGGTTTATGACTCCTGCATAAACACTTAATCAGGGTATGAAATTTTCTCCTAAACATGATGGCCTTAAGGCATGGGGTAGAGGGAAAAAAAAATTAAGGGAAGCTTTAAAATTGTATTTAGGGGACCAGTAGGAGGTATGGTGGTTAAGGCACATGACTGACTATGGTTCAAGTCCTGGATCAGGTGGCTTGTGTGATTTAAACCCAAAAATAGGAAAGGAAAAGGGATTTCAGTGTGGCCATTCCCTCGGGGCAGGGGTGGTGGTGGTGATTTCTCACTCTCTATATCTCTCTTTGTCTAGCAAACACATACATCCTATACAAAAGCTAAAATATAAAAATAACAGGAAATTACTTCCGGATAGCAAAGTTGAAATTGAGGACATACCCTCACGCCTGGATCAGAGGATTCTAAAATGCCTGCCCTGTGCCGTCTCTGTTTCCCATGACGCCTTCACTAGATACCAGTTCTCTTTACAAATCTCTTGGCCTCACTCACCCTAGTACTCACCTGGTAGCAGTGGAGCTATTTCTATTCTGTTTTGAGTGGTCACTGGGCCCCAAGTAGCCATATGCAGAACTGATGGAAAGAAGCATGCATCATTCAGAGATCTTGGACTTTGAGCTGTTACAATAGCTGGGTAGAACTTTGGATTGTCTTGCTTGGGAAGGAGAGAATATGTTCCAGTTGTGGTGAGATCCTGTTAACCAGAGGAAATACCATGACAGAACCTAGCTAAGTGGTCACTAAGTCTGTTTCTTCTTTTCCTTAGTTAGGTGCCTGGCTAAATTCCATTTCCTACCCTTTTTTTAATAAAGAATTATTATTATTTTTATTTAACTTTATTTGATTTAATGAGAGAGAGAGAGAGAGAGAGAGAGAGAGAGAGAAAGTAAGCCACAAGGTCCAGGACCTGAACCATGGTTGGCCATGTGGGAGTCCAGAGCCCCTAACCACCACACCACCTGCCAGCCCCACATTTCCTGCCCTTCATAGAACGTGGGTGTAAAACGATTACGTGAGTCTCATCTGCCCTATGAACGTTCCCAGGCAGTCGTCCACATTTCTTTCCTGCTTTCCCAGTTAGGGGTTGACAACCTGAGCATCCTTCCATGGTAGAGTTTGAAGGTGGTGAAGTTTATTGGCCATGGTCCCTGAATCACTGCATGGTTCAGGTCTTCCCAACGTACGCTGCCACCTGTTACACTTTACTTACAGGAGAAGGAGTTAAGTATTTAGTAAGGTCACTGAGTTTTAGGGGGTTTATCTGTAGGTAAAGTTAGTCAAATACACGTATGATACATGGTTGGATTTCAGCACTCTATTTTTCCCAAAGTAAATATTGTGCTCATGCTATTTTTGAGATGTTAGGTTGTCCTTTCTTTACCAATTTGAAATGTCACCATATAATCATGAAAATGTCCCTGTTGCAGGTGACTTTCAAGCCACCTGTTCAGGACTCTACACTCTTTTTGCTTATCTCTTTATCCAATTCAGTATTAAATTTTAAATGACAATGGCTCTATGTTTTATTTAGGTAACCAGTAGCCTGACATACCAATAAGTCTGTTTTCTCCCCAGATTTTCTTGACTGTTACGTTTTTTTTCTTTCCAAATAAGTAAAACGTACCTTTTAACTTCTATTTAAAAAGCTTATGCGGGACTAACAGATGGCATAATGGTTACATCGCTGGTCTCCCACGGAGTCAACCATGGTTTGAGTCCCAGGCCCGGCAGCTTGAAACTCACGCCAAGTACGTGTGTGTATGTGCCCCAAATCCCGAGAGGTGACTAGAGGAGAAGGGATTGCAAGAAGAAAGGAAATCTACCCTGGGTGGGGGGTGATTTCTTGCTTTCTGTCTCTCTGTCTCTCTGGCAAGTTTATATACCCTATAGCAAAAGTCTCTCTTAAAATAAATAAATAAATAAATAAATAAATAAATAACAACTTCTGTTGGGAGATTACTTTGGATTACTCTTAGAAATTATTTGTAATAGGGAGGACATTGTAGTTCACACATGCGCCATGCGTCGTTCTCTTGTTAGTTGTGTAAAATGAGGGGTCTGCTCCTGTGAATGGGCCTCATCCAGAACTACAGAACCAACAATATACACAGGGACGTGTTCAGCAGCTTAAGTATGACGTCATCCTTCAGAAATTAAGTAGCCTTAAGTTGAATGCTGGAATGTTGTTTGTACTTGGAACATGTGTTTCTCTTCAAGGGGAAACTTGTTTTGAAAGAAAATCATTCTCCATGTTGTTTTCAGGATAACATTAAAAGGATGTTTTTCAGTGAAAACGGCCAAAACGTAGAGGGTCAATGCGGAAAGGAGGGTTATTTGTGTTTATTTTTAAACTAAACATGTTATGAGTACTCCGTGGTTAGCTTAGCTCTCTCTCCTGGGCAGTTCACAGACTTCACATACACCAGCAACAAGCAGGTTAGCTTGTGTCCAAAATAGGTGTGAATTAGTTCTGAATGAATCCTGGGCACCCCTTATGACTGAAAAAAAAGAGAGGGAGAGATTGTAAGATTCTATCAAATTTTTAAAGATCTGTAAGCACTTTAATTACATTATTCATATGCCTAGAACTTATTTTCTTAGCTTTTTTTTTTTTTTTTTTTTTTTTTTGGGGAGGTTTTTGCTCTGTGGGGCCGGGGTCTTCCATTCGCTATAGGGCGCGTGTGCTTGCCAGAGAGACAGAAAGCGAGAAATCGCCCCCCAGCGGGGATGGCCACGCCACAATCCCTTCTCCTCCATCCTCCTCTTGGGATCTTGGGCACGCATCTGGCGTGAGTTTTAAGCCATCAGGTCCGGGACACAAACCGTGGTCGACTACATGGGAGTCCAGCGACATAGCCATTATGCTAACTGCTGGTCTCTAGGACTTATTTTCTTGAGTGTTTTTGTTTATGGGTTCTATTTCATTACCTGCAAGGCTCCCTCTTCATCGCAGGTCTCTGGTGAAATGCCATCTTATTAGCGAGAATGTCTCTTAACCTGACTTTGAACATCAACAAGTTATGCCCCACCCCTTGCTTTACTTCTACCCTATGACAGTCATTACCTGACACCAGTTTATATGTTATAAGCCTCCTTCACCTAGAATGTAAGCTTTGCAAATAAATGCAGACTGCTTTCTTCTCTGCATTTGCCAAATGTGAATGGTATTATTATGCTTAAGTCGCTATGTATATATACACAACTGTTTTTCAGTTTATTAATGACTCAGATGGTTGAATAGCTGCCAAGACCCGTTAATAGACTATTAAAATAATCCAGGTGAAAAAGGGCTGGAGGGTGGACAGCAGTAAAACAGGATGATCTGCAAGGCTGACCCGCATGGAAAGGTTCTCCATTTAAGTCCGGAGACCTTCCTGAGTAATCCTGCCCATGACCCAGGGCTGGCTGAGGCTAGGGGTGGATCGTGGCATGGAGACTCTGTTGGTGGTACCGTCTTCCTCTCTCTCTTTCTCTCATTAATAAAGGAAATAAATGGCTAACCTCTCTACATTTTTTGAAAAAGAATGATCTGGGTGAGAACTAGGGTAGCTTGCACTTAGGTACTAACATGGAGAATGAGAATGGGAGAAGGTAATGGGTGTTTGGTTATTGAGGGAGAAGTATGAATTAATCCTCTAGGGAAATATAGTAGAGTGAAATAAAATAGCATGACTGTTGGGCACACGAGGGGCCCATTACAAGTTGACTGTCATAAGTTTCAAGTGAGACCAATCAGTACAGCCATTTGTATTTTCATTTTTGTGGCCTCTTTTTTGTTTTTCGACCAAATTCGTTTTGAGCTCTAGTGATCTTTTTTTTTCAGCTGTAGCTTGTAGGAGCACTTCATATGTGGGGAATTAGCTATTCATCTCCCATAATTTGCAAGGATTCCATTTTGCCATTTGTCTTTTGGACTTCGATGCTTCTTTCCAAAGGTAATCTTTTATTTTGTTCATATTAGAATGTTATAAATGGCGTCTGATCTCTTATCTCCTGACTGGTCGTTAGTGGTGTACGCGATGGCTGTCAACTTCTGTATACCGATCATTTTCGCAGCCCCTTACAACACGCGTCCTGCTTGTAGTAGTTCCTCAGTCACTTCTCTTTCATTTTTCTAGGTTCAGGATGAAATTATCTACAGATATTGATCAGGTTTCTGTTCATTTCTAGTTTTTCTTGCCCAATTGGAAGAGAATTACAAGTATTACAATAAGACATAAAATAACCACTGAGGGACCAGGAAATGGCCTAATGGTTATGTCACTAGATTCCCTCATGGCCAAGCACGATTCGAAACTCATGCCAGGTGCATGTGCAGGTGAGTCCTCGCTTTCTGTCTCTCTGTCTCTATCTCTCCAGCAAGCACACATGCCCCATAGCAAAAATCTCTCCAATAATAATAACAATAATAATAATAGCACTGAAAGTGGACCTTCTCGTCTGTTCCTGGCCTAATGGGAATGCACCCAGCACTTTCCCTTAAACATGAAACTGGTTTTTAGATTTAGGGAAATAAGTTTTATGATGTTAAGATCTATTTTATCTATTACTAATCTGTATTTTTTTAAAAAATCAAGAATGATTGTTGAGCTGTATTAAATGCCTTTTAACGATGACCATGTCATTTTTAAAATTTTTGTTATTTAATGATGGAATGGAATAACTGAAGAAAAAGTTTGTGTCTGGAATAACTGGAATAAAAAAGGTTTTGACAACTTTTTCTATTCTTTCTATATATTAATCTATCTGCTTAGATTTTCATCTGAACTCATTTTTTTAAAAGTAACCATTTCATCTTGATAATGTATTTTATTAGCAGAGCTAAACAGTATAACCTTTTGATGTTAGAAGTACCTCTGCAGAGCCAGCAGGGGTTTGACGCTGGATCCCTCTTGGCCAGCTTGGTGGTAGGAGTCCTAGACCCACTGGCTTCAGAATCACCTCAGAAATGTATGCACGCATCCCCCAAATCCCAAGAGGATACTGAAAAAGGAGGGATTGCAGCATGGTCATCTCCATCTGGGGGTGGCTTTACACTTCCCCCTCTCTCTTTCTCTCTGCCTTTCTCTGGCAAACACATGCACCCTAAAGCAAAAAAAAAAGAACAAAAAAGTACCTCTGCAAGTTTATTTTGCCCTTCTTTTTTCTTATTTTAAATACTTGTGTTTTTTACTTTTTTTAAAAAACAGATATTTTTATATAGGGTGTGTGTGCTCAACAGAGAGACAGAGAGAGAGGAAGTAAGAAATCAGCCCCCACCACCATCACCACCATCCCATTCTCTTCTCAGGATCTTGGGTGTGCACACACAGGGGCCCGACATGAGTAGCCAGCCTCTGGCACTCGAACTACAATTGGCCATGTGGGGTCCAGTAACTTTGCTACATCGCCTGCTGGCCCTGCTTTATCCGTGTTTTAAGATGAGCTAATCAACAGCTTCCTTAAGGTCTGTATTTCTTCTCTCAGCCATCTATATCCCATACATTCTGATGTGTTGTAGTTTCTAGGTTGCTGGTTTTCGATTTCTTATATTTTTGGCTCTAATGTTTTTCCAATTTTCCTTCCCTGCTCCTTTGACATTTCTTTTCATAATTTCCCCTTTAAAATTTAAGGGACGTAGAGGGAAATCGAAACAACTGTAGGACCCAGGCCCCGGCATCGACCCAACCTCGGACCCCGCCATGGGGTGTGCACCATGAACCACACCTTCCCAAACCTTCACTCGCGCCAGCACCGGCTCTCCCCAAAACTATGAGATGCTCAGGGAAGAGCATGAGGTGCGTGTGCCCGGGGCGCCCCTGCCCACGACTCCGATGGCGCCCCCATCAACATCTGCAGCGAGACCTCGGTGCCTGACCATGTGGTCTGGTCCCTGTTCAACACGGTCTTCATGAACTACTGCTGCCTGGGCTTCATCGCGTTCGCCTACTTGGTGAAGTCTAGGGACGGGGACCCAGGCCTATGCCTCCACCGCCAAGTGCCTGAACATCCGCACCCTGGTCGTCGGCATCCTAATGGTCCCTGCTGTCGTCATTTCTTTCATTACTGAACCAGCGACAATCCACCAAATGATTGCAGAGATGAAAAAATATTTCGTGGGCTTCCAGTAGCTGCTCATGGTCCCTGCCAAGCCCTGCTAGCCTGTGTCTGGCTGTGGCCATGGCCTTCCCTCCACACCCCTGCAATCTCTGCTGCCTCACACTCCCGCTCCGTTTACATGGTAGTTTACACTCCTGTGTTTGTCTACAATGGGATTCAATAAAGTGCATGTGTGGGGGAAAAAATAATTAAGGGACACATTTCTTTTTCTTTTTCGAGAGGTTTTCGCTATAGGGTGCGTGCACTCGCCAGACAGACAGAGAGAGATATAGAGACAGAAAGCGAGAAATCACCCCCCAGGGCGGATGGCCCCGCCGCAATCTCTTCTCCTCCATTCTCCTCTCGGGATCTTGGGCATGCACGCACACGCGCCCGGCGTGAGTTTTAAGCCACCAGGTCCAGAACGCGAACCGCGGTCAACTACGTGGGAGTCCAGCGACATAGCCGTTACGCTAACTGCTGGTTCCCAGGGACATATTTCTTAAAACCTAAATTAAACTTAGTAACTCTGCAAGCCTGCCCAACAACGCGTGGACCTCAGAATTCTTATGGTTCTTTGTTATCTTTCATGCATTTGCATCGGATATTTTAATCCTGCCTTTTCATTGTATTTCCAAATTAAGCATCATCCTTACTGCCTTATACAGTGCTTAAATAGATTTACTCGTATGCTTACAGGTTTATTTCTTCAATTTTTTTTGTCTCCGACCTTACTGATACCATTTTTGTACTTTTTTATCTACATATTTTCAACATTCTATAGTGACGAACTGTTGGTAGTAAGTGCTCTTAGTTTGTTTGCTTATTTAATTTCCACAGGGCATGTACACTTGCCAGAGGGACACAGGTGAGGGGGAGCAGGTGGGAAGCACTCCCCAGTAGGATGTAATAGCCGCTCCACAATCCCTTCTCCACTTCTGCATCCTGTTGAGATTAGGGACAAGCAAGCACATGTGGTCAGTGTTTTTCGAACTGCCAGGGCTGGGATTTGAACACGGTTGGCTGTGTGAGATCTGGCTCCCTTAATCACTGGACTATGGGGCCAGCCCCAGCCCTTTTAGTTTTTGTCTGTGAGAACAATGTCTTTATTTCAGTCTCATTAGCAAATGATAGGCTAGTAGGGTAACTAATTTTGGTTAACAATTATCATTACCTTAGGGGTTAGGATGAATTTGGGAGGAGTACATTCAGGCCATAGCAACCTTATTTTTCCATTTTTCTAAAGTGAAGACAATCCTGACACCGCAGCCTAACAAAAATTATGAAGGTGGAAGGAACCCAATCATTTATAAGGATAATTGTGAAAATGACAAATAACACAGCAAACCAAATTCTATCCATATTTTTAAAATTGTCCAATATTACCATGGTTAGTTCAATTTTAGGAAGTGAATTTGGTTAAATATATCCATCACTCTAATAAAAATCAATAACACATTTTCTCATCCTATTAAAAACACCAAGAGTCATTTATAAAAGTCAACCTATTTCTAAGCAAACCACATAAAAATCTGGTAAAGAAGGATGAATTCCTGACATGAAATGATTATTTTTGACTAAATGCCGATAGCATTTAATGGAGAAACTTTGGAATTTAGAAACATAACAAAGATGACTCCTATTGCCACTTCTATTTAATGTTGTTCTGAGAGTTGAAGACAGCATATTTCTTTCCAGAAAGAAATGAAATTGATGTTGAGTTTGCCATTGCCTCATGTGTAGGAAGATTTCGCACTGATTTTGTTCTGTTGAGTTTGATCAAAGGATGGGGATTTTCTTCTGTTCTGTTACTACTCTCATTTCCTTACCCCTTCCTACAGAACTATTCACAAGGGTCCAGAAGTGTTGAATGGCATGCTCCCCACAGAGAAAAACCAGAAACCTGTTTCCTGAACTCCACAAAATTGTCTTTCCCCCTTCCGTCCATTCTCCCTCACCACTTTCAATTCCCACTCTAGCTATCTCTCTTTCTCTTCCCAGTTCTAATCTTATTTGTCCTTTTGAAGACAGAAAAAAAACAAACGAACAAACAAACAAAAAAACAAACAAAACCCAGCCCTACAACTATGCCCGTAAGACCTTGTCTGACAATTTAGGGCTGAGGTTGTTTTTGGATCTTCGTTCTTGTGTGGTTATGAACTGAGAGTAGAAAAATGACCCAGTATAACTGGGGAAGAAGAGCGGGTGGGAAATGCTAAGATCTCGCTCTGTCACAATCACAAATAGGATTCTATCCCTGGTAGCAGGAGGGTTCTTGGACAAGTATCCAGCTACTGGTTCTTGAGAAATGTACCTGACTGCTAACTAATCATGTCTAATCCTCATCAATATTTCAGTTACTTTGCCTGTAATTAAAATTTTAGGGAGAGAGGACCAGCAGTTAGCATAATGGCTATGTTGCTGGACTCCCACGTAGTTGACCGCGGTTCGCATCCTGGACCCGGTGGCTTAAAACTCACGCTGGGCGCGTGTGCGTGCGTGCCCAAGATCCCGAGAGGAGAACGGAGGAAAAGGGATTGCAGTGTGGCCATCCCCCCTGGTGGGTGATTTCTCACGTTCTGTCTCTATGTCTCTCTCTGTGTGGCGAGCGCACGCACCCTATAGCAAAAACCTCTCCAAAAAAAAATTTAGGGAGAAAGCATTTATCTGCTTACGACCTGGGGTTGCTTACTGCTTGGTGTCAAAACATCATGGTAACAATTCCACATGGGGAGGTATTTGTCCCAAAACAAATTAGGGTGTTAATTTATTGTGTAAAGCAGGGAGTCCAGGTGTGAGTCAGAAGCAGGACTTGTGCACTACAAGTGAGAACAGAGTCCTCTCCGTGGTTTAGCACAGAAGCACCTTCAGAGAGAGAGGTGAAGTCAGAGGGGCAAGTGCTTTGCTCACGAGGAGACAAGAGCTCTAGGGTAACAGTCGTCTAGTTTTGTCAGAGAAGAAAATGCGTAAGAAAACAGAGCCAGAAGGGCTAAGGGTCGGGACTCCCACATGGCTGACCATAGTTCGAGTCCCAGACCTGGCTGCTTGAAAATCATGCCAGGTACATGTTTGCATGCCCAAAACCCCAGGAGGAGAAGGGATTGCATTTTGGCCTTCCCCACTGAGGGGTGATTTCTTTCTTTTTTTTTTTTTTTTTGGAGAGGTTTTTGCTATAGGGTGCGTGCGCTTGCCAGACAGACAGAGAGAGACATAGAGACAGAAAGTGAGAAATCACCCCCCAGGGGGGATGGCCACGCCGCAATCCCTTCTCCTCCATTCTTCTCTCGGGATCTTGGGCACGCGCGCACACGCGCCTGGCGTGAGTTTAAGCCACCGGGTCCGGGACTCGAACCGCGGTCGACTATATGGGAGTCCAGCGACATAGCCATTAAGCTAACTACTGGTCCTGAGGGGTAATTTCTCATTTTCTCTTTCTCTCTGTCTCCAGTGAACACATGTGCCCTATTAAAAAAAAAAGAAAGAAAGAAAGAAAGAAAAACAGAGCCAGATAAAGAAAGGCCTTAAATGTCATTCAGAGAACTTGAAATTTAGCTTACAAGAAATTGAGAAATCAAGTTGCAAATTGAAAGATCTGAGGAAGAATGTTGTGGACAGCGTGTAATATCGCCACCTTCCCGAGCATCCTTAGCTTTCTTGTCATTCCGGTAACTGACCTCTTTGAAAATGTTCTAGGTCAGAATTTTCCCATGATGTTATTTCAAATTAACAGACCGTGTGTGTAAGGTTAAAATTACACTTGACCATAATGGGAGAAAAACACACATGCAGTAGACAAAAACAGCTCCAAAAACATTCTCGTGAAAGACCACAAGCACCTGCATGCCTTTCATGAGAGGCCAAAACCATCTCGAGTTACCAGGAGGAAAAAAAAAGTTTACCAAGTTGTTATGTTAAATTTTACTTAATTAAATGAAGTACCTCAATTAAAAAAATACTAATATTCTTAAGTACAAATAAAAAAATGTATATGCCATTATGAATTATCCTCAGTTCTTTAAAAGGAAAAAAACACTCGTTTTTGATAATAGACCTAGCAGTGGTCATTTAGAGCTGCTAAAATGAATGGTGAAAATCTGATGGCGAATTTCATAGATAGGTAGATGACAGTGGACAGATCAGCATGGCGGTGTGGAACACATTGGTCATTCTCTCTTCCTTAGAGATTTTTGCTATAAGACATGTGCGCTCACCTAAGAGACAGAGAGAGAGAAAGTGAGAAGTCACCCCCCAGGGGGGATAGTCATGTGCAATCCCTTCTCCTCCATTCTCCCCTCAGGACCCTGGGCACACACTCACTCGTGTCCAGCCTGAGATTCAAGCTGCCAAATCTGGAACTCGAACCATGGTCAACCAGGTGGGAGTCTAGTGCCTTAACCCCTACACCACCTGCTGGCCCCACACATTGATCATTCCTTTTTTTTTTCTTTTTGAGAGGATTTGGCTATAGGGCACGTGAGCGCACCAGAAAGACAGGGAGAGACAGAGAAACCAAAAATGAGAAATCAACCCCTCCAGGGGAATGGCCATGCCGCACTCCCTTCTCCTCCATTCTCCTCTCGGGATCTTGGGCACGCACGCACATGCGCCCGGCGTGAGTTTAAGCCACCAGGTCCGGGACTCAAACCGTGGTCAACTACATGGAAGTCCAGTGACATAACCATTACACCAACTGCTGGTCCCACTGATCACTCATAACATCACAAAAAGGTAGACAGAGACGTCAGGGGCTTCCTCATACCATGCAGTGGTGAAGAGCACAGCATCACACAGCAAGTCTTCTCAAATCAAACCCAACCTCTGGCCAAGCCTCTCGATCTGACTTTTTTGTAGTGAATACAAGGAACAGAGCCGAGTATTAAATGACACAATAGATACACACAATTAGCAAAATGCAGAATGTGGAGAATTTCATATAACAAAATACTTACACTGCACATTAACAGCAAGGATAAGGAAAAATGGTAAAAGGGAAATACATTTGAAAAAGACTTAAAACATAGAATAACCAAATTATGTTTGAATATGCTCAACATTACAAACAAACTAACATTTGTTCAAACAGAAAATGTATGAGACATTTGGTGAATTTAAATTCTATGTAGATATTGGGTGATATAAAGGAATTGTTTGTTTTCAGGGGGTGATAATGAGGTGGTAATTCTACTAGAAAGATCCTTAGTCTTTTGGCTCTACCCATGGAGGAATTGAGATGATAGAATTATATGATCTTTTGAGTTTGCTTTAAAATAATAGAATGAGCATGGGTTTGGGACCAGCAGATGACATAATGGTTATGTTGTTAGACTCCCACATAGTTGAGGACAGTTCGAGTCCTGTACAGCACCTTAAAACTCGCACTGGGCTCGTGTGCATGTGTGCCCAAAATTCTGAGAGGAGAATGGAGTAGAAGGGATGGCATTGTGGCCATCCTCCTGAGGGGTGATTTCTCGCTTTCTGTCTCTTGGGCACGTGTACATGCCCTATAGCAAAACTCTAAAAAAAGAAGAAAAGAATGAGCAAGGGTTTGAGAATTAGCAGTGAAGGAGTAAAAGAAGCAATACTGGCCCTGGTGAATAGCTGCTGATGGGTGGGCTGTGTGTTCATGAAAGCTCATCAAACTACCCCATCTAAATCTTTTTATATGTTTGACATTTTCTACTAGAAACTTTTCTATCATTGGAGAAAAGTCAGAACATGCAAAAAAATGGAACGAATAAATAAAATCTTGTACTTTTCCAGACTTCAGAGTTAACCTCTACCAAACTTTGGTTGCATTGTCTTCCAATCTCTTCTTCCATGTAAGTACATTCAACACACAGATGCAGAAATATTTGGAACAATATTACGATTGTTCATTTCAACAAAACACTTTCTCTTTCCTTTTTTAAGAAAAGTTGCTACAGGGCATGTGTGTTCTTGGGGAGAAAGACAGAGAGAGAGGGCAAGTGAGAAATCACCCCCCTAGGGAGTTGACCACACTGCAATCCTTCCTCCTCCAATTCTCCCCTTGGGACTTTGGGCATACACACACACACACACACACACACACACACACACACATACACACATGCCTGGTATATTTTTCAAGCCGCTGGGTCCGGGACTTGAACCATGAAGCTGGCCATGTGGGATCTAGCCGCCTTAATCATAATACCACCAGATGGCCCAGCAGAACACTTTATAGTACTACCAAATTTGACATAATCTTTAGATGATGCTCAATAATTTTTCTTATAATAAGATAAAAAATGAACAATTATACAGGTTATTTCTAAGGATTTTATTGGTTTTGTAATGCTTCATAAATCTTTATGTATTTGATTATTTCCTTAAAATAGGGCCTTTTTTTTTGGAGAGGTTTTTTGCTACAGGGTGCATGTGCTTGCCAGAGAGACAGAGAGAGACAGAGAGACAGAAAGTGAGAAATCACCCTCCCCCCAGGGGAATGGCCACACCATAATCCCTTCTCCTCCATTCTCTTCTTGGGATCTGGGGCACGCATGCACATGCACCTAGCGTGAGTTTAAGTCACCGGGTCCAGGACTTGAACCACAGTCGACTACATGGGAGTCCAGTGACATAGCCATTACGCTAACTGCTGGTCCCTTAAGATAGGGTCTTCAAAATGTAATTATTGACCAGGAGAAATTATCTAAACTTCATATATGTTTTTGAGCTATTTTCATGAAAAATTAAATCAGTTTACACTCAAACATAGTTTATTATTTCTTTATTTTTGGAGAGAGATTTTTGCTATAGGGTATACACACACACGCAGGAGAGACAGAGAAAGGGAAAATGAGAAATCATCCCCCAGGGGATCCATGGTCATGGCATGGTCATCCCTTCTTCTCCATTCTCCTGTCAGGATTTTAGACACACATGCACGTGCACCCGGAATGAGTTTCAAGCCTTCAGACCCGGGACTCTAACCATGGTTAGCCATATGGGAGTCTAGCACCTTAACCACTCCACCATCTGCTGCCCCCCATAGTTTATTAAAGTGCTAATTTCTCACTTCCTTGATAGCACTGAAGGGTAATAGCATTTAAATGACTGTTTGCAGCGTTCAGTCTTCCCACAGAATAACAGAGTGTGCTTCTGTATTCAACAAATTACTTTTCTTTATATGAGTCATGTGCGGGATTATTCTTAGGTATATTACAAATGGATTCTTTGAAAAGTGTAGTTCCTAACTGTCGCACAGGAACACCTTTCCATACCTTGAGCCCAATTAGCTTATTGAACTGACGTTCATTCTAAAATATTTCCTTGACTTCTTGGATCTTCTATGAACCTGTGGTACCTTGGGCAGTGATTTAGCTTCTTGGATCCTGTCATCTGAAAAATGAAGAAAACAGTAACTTCTACTTCACAGCCGTGGGACGGTGAGATAACTGTGTGTCCTCCGTCTAGGACATAGGAAGCCCTCACTGTATGTTCATCCCTCTGGCTGTCCCTATGACCTAGTGATTAAGGAAGCTGGATCCCAGATGGCTATCTGAGCACAGTCCCAGACCCAGCGGCTTAAGAAACATGCTAAGCGGGAACCAGCAGTTAGAGTAATGGCTATGTCGCTGGACTCCCACGTAGTCGACCACGGTTTGCGTCCCGAACCTGGTGGCTTAAATAAACTCACACCGAGCGCGTGTGTGTGCATGCCCAAGATCCCGAGAGGAGAATGGAGGAGAAGGGATTGCAGCGTGACCATCCCCCCCGGGGGGTGATTTCTCACTTTCTGTCTCTCTGTCTCTCTCTGTCTGGCAAGCGCACGTGCCCTATAGCGAAAACCTCTCAAAAAAAAAAAAAAAAAAAAAGAAACATGCTGAGCAATGTACGTGCGTGCCTCACGTCTGGTAAAACAGAGCAATAGAGAAGAAGGGATTTTGGAGGGCCAGCAGTTGGTGTAATGGCTATGTCGCTGGACTCCCATGTAGTCAACTGCGGTTCGAGTCCCAGACCCGGTGGCTTAAACTTACACTGGGTGCGTGTGCGTGCATGCCCAAGATCCTGAGAAGAGAATGGAGAAGGGATTGCGGCATGGCCATCCCCCCTGGGGATGATTTCTCACTTTCTGTCTCTCTGTCTCTGTCTGTCTTCCAGGCGAGCACACACGCCCTATAGCAAAAACCTCTAAAAAAAAGAAAAAAGAAAACCATTAAAAATAAAATAAATAAAAAAGGAAGGGATTTGAGTGTGTGACTACCTCTCTTTGGGGTGCTCTTTCTTTTCCAGTGAGCATGCTGGCAATTTTTTAAAATGTGTTTTAAACACTATCATTTTATATCTGAGCTGTCCCCCAAAGCTAACATACTTCCCCTTAATCAGCTCCTCAAAAAAGTGGTCATTGTTTTCTTTTCTTTTCTTTTTAAGAGTGATTTTTGCTATAGGGCATATGTGCTCACTGGAGATACAGAGAGAGACGAACTAGAAGTGAGAAATCACCCCCTCCTCCCACGGGGAGATGGCCACAGTGCAAGCCCTTCTCCTCCATCCCCCTCTTGGGATTTCGGGTACGCATGCACACGTGCCTGGCATGAGTTTTAAGCCACTGGGTCTGGGATTCAAACCAGTGTCAATTCTGTGGGAGTCCAGTGACGTAACCGTTATGCCATCTGCTGGTCCCAAGGTCATTGTTGTTTTATGTGAGACTGTGTTTGTAGAAATCAGGCTTCTCATATCATAAAGGCATTTGATTTCATATTTTTAGATTTGCCTTAGAACAGTGGCAAAACCTGTGGGGTAAGTTGCGATTTTGTGATCTGATTGAGGCATGAGCAGCATGATTACGTTCGTGAAATTATTTAAGCTGGTTGGCCTCAGTTAATAATGGAAGAATTGAGTGAGTGAAGACACAAACTGTCCTTATGGGGCAAATCTAACCCGTGGATTTTCTAGCAAATTTCAGTGTGATCAGTGTTTGATGTTCAAGCATTCCCACTGGCCTCTTACTGCCAGGCCAGTGAGAGAGACCCCCTGTAGCTAAGTTGTGAAACCCTGTACGCGGTGAGAGAGAAAAGGAGAACGTGCCATTTTTTTTCCATGTCCGAGGTACTGGGTATCCCCCTGAGAAAATGGTGGGGTGTGAGGGGAACTAAGGGGACGCGGGCCTTCCTCCTGATAAGCCTTCTCAAACTCTGAAAGAATAACAGGGTAAGTCCCTGTGGACTGAAAGGCATCTCTGGTCATTCTGAGTGTTGCAGAAAATCTTGGCTGCGTCAGTCATTTTCCAGGAAGCATGTTGCCTGAATTGGTGAAGGAGTCACGCTGCGTGTGTATTTTCCATCCCTTCCCCCTGCCCTCAGCCCTTTCAGCCTCTGATCTGAAAGGCAAATTTAATGACCTTACTGATGTCCTTGAAATCAGAAACCTGTGGGGTAAGTTGTCACACCTGTACACCATCCCGCCTCACCCCAGCGCCACCCACATGTCAACTTTTCTATGCCCCAAATGGAAAGGAATGGTGAGAGTACAAAGAGTGTTGGAAAGGGCGTGGGGATTGCTGAGTACCTGCTGCTCTCTCTCAAAGCCACCCTTACTCTCACTGTTCTTCCCTAACGCAGGGTTTGTGTGTGTGTGTGTGTGTGTGTGCGTGTGTGCTGATGTTCACCCTTCTTGTCTATCCTGCCCTATCCCCTCCACGGCTCTGTAAGTGTGTGGAGTACCCTGTGTAAATTTAATGACCTTACTGATGTCCTTGAAATCAGAAACCTGTGGGGTAAGTTGTCACACCTGTACACCATCCCGCCTCACCCCAGCGCCACCCACATGTCAACTTTTCTATGCCCCAAATGGAAAGGAATGGTGAGAGTACAAAGAGTGTTGGAAAGGGCGTGGGGATTGCTGAGTACCTGCTGCTCTCTCTCAAAGCCACCCTTACTCTCACTGTTCTTCCCTAACGCAGGGTTTGTGTGTGTGTGTGTGCGTGTGTGTCTGTGTGTGCGTGTGTGCTGATGTTCACCCTTCCTGTCTATCCTGCCTGGAACCCTCCACGGCTCTGTAAGTGTGTGGAGTACCCTGTGTAAATACAGGTACAGCGTGGATGTCCCCTAACGTACCTTCCAGTGGGAGTCCTCCTCTGACAGAGATGGGCAGCAGGCGGCAGGAAGGGTGGAGGGTCCGTGGGAAAGGATTGCAAGTGGGAGAGCAAACGTTTCAGAGAATGGCTCTCTCTCTTGTCCTTTCCCTTTTTCTCTTTGGATTAACCCTCTTCTTTGGAACTCCAGTGTGACGGGTTGAATAAAAAGAAGCTTCTCTCAATTTTAAGACTGAGTGTTCCCCTGAATGCCCCACTGTGACTTCGCGACATACAGAAGGAAAGTGGGAATAAGAAGCCCATGTAGACCTGCCAGTAGGGAAGGGGGATAATGTGGAGGGAGGAAAGGTGGAATTACTTCTTTCTGGGGGGAAAGTCAGCCCTTCGACACTGACAGCATGGGGGTTCTCTTAACTGATCTTAAGAGGGAGAACAGGTCAGTAGGAAAGGTCTTCTCCCTGGAAGGGAAAGGTCTCAGTTGGGTTACATTCATGTTGATTTTATTGATCTTTCTGCTGGACATAAATAAGGTGACTGGCTGGCCTCTAGTAACCTTCCCATTGATATTTCCACAATAACTCACCCTTTCTTCTGGGGAATCACTTTCCTTTCCTCCATCTTCCCCTCACACCCTCTCACATACCGAAACACGGTCATACGATCTGTGTGGGAGCAGCCATTCTCCTACTCTAGCCCACCTCCTCGACTTCAGTGCTTAAAAAAGCTCACTTGACTCCTCTGTCCAAGTGATGGGTCAGGACTGGCATGTGACATGACGTGAACAATGGAATGCCCTCCCCAAGACATTAGACCCTGGGGAAGGTTAATGCCCTTTTCTTTTTGGCCAACAAACAATATAAAGATGAGTACCCGGATCTGCAGACAAGGATCCATCCTCATGGATGAATAAAACCAAAAGAACGAAGTTGATTAGCAAAGAAACAGAAAGGGCAGAAAGAGCGAGGTCTTGACGGTGTTTGATTTTCAGTCCCATCTGTTCCTGTGGCAAACCCACCTTTGTCCTTTAATTGCATGGGCCCGTGGACGCCTTTTCTGACTAAGCAACTTGACAACATAGCCCGTCACCAGAAACCAGAGACCTAAAACAAAAGTAAAGTGACTACAACCTTCAGACCGTTTTGTGTCCAAGAGTCTTAGCCCCAGCAGCAACCCAACTACAGGTTGTTTTAAGAGGTTGTTTGTTTGTATGTTTCCCAACATCATCCCTAATGTAATCGCTGAAAATGAGTGCCCTAGTGTTACCGGTATAGCAGTACAACTCACAGATTTGCAAATGACTGATTGGAAATACTGACTCTGAATTTGGCAGGCTCAATTTTATGCATTGGTTCAGTAAAAATAGATACACTGAAGGTTTCAACAGTATTTGACTCATTAAAAAAAAAGAGAGAGAGAGAGAGAGAAAAGAAAAAAAAGTTATTGGCCAGCACGTGGTGTGCAAGTTAAGGTGACTGGATCCCACATGGCCAATGAAGCAATTCAAATCCCTGATCCAGTGACTTGAAAGCCATTGCAGGTGCGTGTACATGCATGCCCATAATCCAGAGAGGAGAATGGAGAAGAAAGGATTGTGATGTGGCCATTCCCCCAGGGGATGATGTCTGTGATGTGGCCATTCCCCCAGGGGATGATGTCTTGCTTCTTCTTTCTCTCTCTCTCTGGTCAGTGCACATACGCCATAGCACAAAGGGGGAGGGGGGTGTTATCTCTTGTTAGACTTTCTCATTCCAGGTATTCTTAGCCTCTATTATACTCAGTTATGTCATGAGCTTTGGTTTGACTTAGTGTGTGAAGCAATTGGAAACTGGCAATATTATAAATGGTTCTTATTTTGATTTTGTGGCTCTGTTTTTCTCTCTCCAAAGATGGTATCTATTTCTCATAGTCGGCAGCAAATTCTTGGCAGCAGGTAATAAACACATCAATCCTCTTTTCCACACCCACTGTCAGAAGTACTAACGTTAACTTGAAACGTAAGCAATTATGTATAAGATAAAATACTTTTGAATATACACAATGAATGAGCCATAAAGAAAGTGATTGGTTCATTCTAAGTGTTAATAACCAGTTAAGATTTTGGGAACCAGCAGTTAGCGTAATCGCTATGTCGCTGGACTCCCACATAGTCAATCGCGGTTCGCGTCCCAGACATGGTGGCCTAAAACTCACGCCGGGCGCGTGTGTGTGAGTGCCCAAGATCCCGAGAGGAGAACGGAGGAGAAGGGATTGTGGCGTGGCCATCCTCCCTGGGGGGTGATTTCTCGCTTTCTGTCTCTATGTCTCTCTCTGTCTGTCTGGTGAGCGCACGCGCCCTATAGCAGAAAACAAAATAAACCTCTCAAAAAAAAAAAAAAACAGTTAGTTAAGATTTTGGAAAAAGGATTGTAATAAAGGGCATGAAAAAGCATCCACATTACCTGACAAGCGAGGAGAAAGATGACCTATCCTTCTAAAACAGAACGTGGGCTAGAGTAACTAGAATGACCCTTTCCATTGGAAAGGTCCTATTTAACCATCAGATTTTAGGAAGCAGAGCAGGTAGGGACTTGGTGAATTTCTCATAGCCCTGTGTCTTACAGAGCAGGCGCTGTCATGATCATCTGTTTAAGTAATTGGCGAGGGATCTCATTTCTCTTCTATGAACTAAAAAGTATGATATAGCTTTCCTAGTAAAAATTGTTTAATAGAATAACAAGTGCTATTAATTTTTTATTTCAATTGTGGCAAAATGAATTTGAGAAACAATGGATAATAAAAAGTGTTTTGTTTTTTTTCTTCAGGACTTCTCAGAGTCCTTAATATGATAACATAGATTATAAATCTTCGACACTTACCTTACTTAATTTACTGTGGGATTCTTTTTTTTCTTTAAGAATTATTTACTTAATTTTATTTATTATTATCATGATCATTTTGAGAGATTTTTGCTATAGGACTCGTGGGCTTTCCGGAGAGACAGAGACAGAAAGCAAGAAATCAGCCCCCCTGGGAGGAGGGCCACGCCATAATCGCTTCTCCTATTTTCTCCTCTCGGGATCTTGGGTACGCATGCTCACGTGCCTGGCATGAGTTTCAAAGACTCACACCGCAGTCAACTAGTGGGAATCCAGTGATGTAACCTGCTGGCCCCAACTGCAAGATTCTTTTTGAGTAGCAGATCTCGTGAAACTGGAGTTCTTCAGTGCATGCTGTAGGCAATCAATATTCTCCTAGTTTTAGAATGATATTTTACTCATTCAAATGTAAAAGGAGTATGGTTCACAGGCTTTGGTTAAATGTACACTACATATTTCTGTAGTGAAAGTGATGTATTTGACCTGCATGATAATCCTCTGGCGGTAGATTTGTGCAAAAGTAATTGAAGTTTTGCACTGTTAAAATTTGCCATTATAATTGGATATATTCTTAGATAAATGTAGTTACATTGTGTATCATTTTAATGTGCATTTCTCACTGTTTTTTGCTAATGACTTCTTATTTTATATGTATTTTAGCCTATGGAAATGATGTTAAACAAAAAGTAAATTTGAGGGATTTCTTTTTTTTTTTTTTGCCATAGAGTATGCGCACTTGCCAGAGAGAGACAATGAGAGGGAAAGTGAGGAACCCCCTCCCCCCACCCCGGAGATGGCCACACCACAATCCCTTCTCCTCCTTTTTCCTCCTGAGATTTTGGGCTTGAATTTAGACAAGCATGGCATGATTTTCAAACTTCCACATCCTAGACTCGAACCACAGTAAGTTATGTGGGAGTCCAGCGCCTTAACCTCCACACTACCACACTGCCTGAGAGCTTCCCGAATGAGTTTCTTACTTGAGCTCAAAACGGGGAGTAAAAGCAGCAGAGACAACTCGCAGCACCAATAGCATCAGCCCAGGAACTGCTAATGAATGTGCAGCGCAGTGGGGGCTCAGGAAGCTTTGCAAAGAACCCGAGAGCCTTGCCGAGAAGGAGAGCAGTGGCCAGCCATCGGAGGGTGACAACCAACTGAGAGCAGTCATCGAGGCCAGTCCTCTCCCAAACACGCAGGAAATTGCCTGAGAACTCAACTTTTTGTTGAGCATCACGACTTTTTGTGAGGAAAATACTTCCATGACCAACAGAAGATGCTTTCTAGGAGTTCGTTGAATCCTGAAGCACAGATTTTTATGCTACAAGAATAAGTACGTTAGTTGCTATGGTTTCTATTTTGATGAATAAAGATGTGTTTGAACCTAGTTCTGATGATTTCAAATGCATGTTCTGAAACCACAATTGCTTTTGCACCAACCTACTTGGGGCAATGACTAGAAATACTATTATAATAGACAAATACCATGAAGGCAGGCGAGTTTTCTGACTGAAAAGAAAGATCTGCCCCCTCTTTTCTTTAGCTTATCAATGAGCTAATAACGAACACTGGAAATCATCTTTTGCATTAAGAACAAGAGCGTATTCATTCAGATGCTTTGCCTTGAGCAGGGAGGGTGGTCGGAGAGCGGTAGTTCTAAGCACCACTAAATGGCGTACAACCCAGATCCTCAGCCACAAGTCAACATGTTTTATCTGCAAGAGCTCCTTAATGGTGAACAAGTTTTGTGGGTTGATTTTATGAATTGTTTGCCCAAAACTTTTGCCCACAGTTTTAAGGCCTTTTAGGCCCTGCAGGCTTCCACTACAAGTTTTGTGGGTTGATTTTATGAATTGTTGGCCCAAAACTTTTACCCACAGTTTTAAGGCCTTTTAGCCCCTGCAGGTTTCCACCTGCTGGCTAATCTGGTGAGTATTTAAGCAGAGATGACAGTTAGAGTGATGTTTATCTTCGTATAAATAATCTGAAGCTACAGTTGAATTCTAAATCATCTTTAAGTCATGTGATTTTGTTAGACAATTTGTGGCTGGGTGCATGTGTGTTTGTGCTCAAGATCCCAGGAGGAGAATGGAAGAGAAGGGATTGCGCTGTGGCCATCCCCACTTGGGGGCTGGGGGTAGTGATTTCTCACTTTCTCTTTCACCATCTCTGTCTCTGTATCTCTCTCTCTCTCTTTGGCAAGTGCACACAACCTAAGACAACACCTCTATAAAAACTGAAAAACAATTTGTGAATACAAATGCAATTAAGCTAAACCACCAACCATATGAGGGGACAGCAAAAGTTCATTGAAAAATGTATGTTGTGAAAAAACACTATACATGAGTTTCAAAATTTTTACACATCAAAAGAAATTGTACTTTAATTCCATTTTTTCCACAAACTTTTGGAAGTACCCTCATGTATATATGGCTTGACTATTTTAACCTAAAATGAAATTCAGAGCAATAAATGACCACTATAGACACTTGAAATCATTTATTCAAGGCATTTTTCCATAATCTTGCAATCATAGTATAAGCATATCACGAAAGAACATGAAAATGCAGAGAAGAATATAAAGCCAGCATCAAGGCATTTAAGATAAGAACTCTTTGGAAAAGTTACATATTTTCTACAAGTAGGATTACCTAAAAAATTGGGGAGAAGCTAAAACTTAAACACATTGTAATACCAAATGACACATCACTTAGTTTATAACAAGCAGTTATATATTCATTGTTTATATTCCTCGAGCTCAGATTTGATACATTTTACATTCAAGTTGAACTAATTTAGCACCTTTGTAGCTTGAAGGATAAATAAAAGGCTTTATGTTGAAAAATGTCCCAGGACTTTTGGTAGCTAGGAAGGAACTGTAATTTGTTGATTAAATATATTGTTTGTAAGTACAAGTTCCAAACATAAAAATTATAGGGGGAAAAAAAGGCACTTTTTAGCCAGCAGTTAACACAACGTGAGTATCAAAATTATTTTAAAATAAACTATTTCCTGCCCAAGAATTCAATATTTTCATGCAATCTAACTAAAATTAGCTCTCAGTGCCAGGAAAATTTTAGCAATCTACATTTCTCTAGAATTTGAATACTGGGTATGACGATCCTACAAAGTTTCAAAGAGACAAAAGAAAAGTTACTACGAATAATACCTAGTGAAGAATCAGACGACAGAAATTGTAAATAAAATTATTATATAAAAATATAAAAAACTTTCTGGAAATAGGCAAGTTGTGTATTTCTATATGTTCTGGTGCTGTTGGGAGCTGAATCTTAGTCTCAAAGGCCAAGGCACCATTAATCCAGACTGTGGTCTGAATAATTATGCGGCCCCTAATGAGACATGTGCAACTCAATGATTTTCCTATTTATTTATTTTCTCACAGCACTAATTAATGGAAAAGCCTGACTCTTCTCAGTACTCAACATTCTTTGTATCATGTCTACTTTCTGTTTTTTAAACATCTTTTGTAGAGTTTGGTTAGGCTGAATTATGCTCTTTACTTTATTCATTGACACTTTCACCATCTAATGAGTTCCGATGGTTATTCAGAGAAGCGACCCCTTTAGGTTAAAAAATATTGAGTGTTCGATTGATATTTGTGAATTATTTAGGGGTGTTTAAAGGTAAAGGGAGGGGGAAAATATTCACCTAAGGAATAAGAATAAGCAAGAAGCTTTAGCTTCCTAATTGGAAAAAGTTTTCGAAAGCAATCGAATATAAAACATGATATTTAAAAGACAGACAGTTTTAGGGATTGGAAACATTTTTAATTATTAAAAATACATACATGCATATAATTATCAACTTTTAACTTATTTTTAAAAATAGAGTATGGTCATGAAAAACAATAGTGCTTAAAATTGAACTGCTATAGACATGTACTTTTAGTAATTAAAAGTGAAATAAGGTGAACCCAATGGGTAATAATGATATTTTTAATGCATGTGGAGGCTAGGGACTGTTTTCCTGTCCCAAGGCCTGGCGCGTGAGTGCCTGATACATGACCCACTAGGCCTCCGACAATGGTAGATGATAGGCAGAGGAAAGGCCCAGTGGACGACTGAACGGGAGTCTTCTCTCGTGTGTCCCAAGGCCATGCTCATGGCTAGTTTTTATTACGAGGGCAAGAATATTAATGCAATGATAGATGTTCAATCTACAGTTGCCAGTCTGGCTCAGTATTAATACTGACAGTAGTTTTTGGTTTTTGAAAAAGCAAGTATATTAAAATATCTCTATTAAAAAAGATTACAATTTGAAAGGATCACTCTATAAACTTAAAACTAAAAAGCGATTGAAGGCAAAGAGGTACATCCGAGAAGCTATTCTATAGCCCAGTTCTAGGTCAATGAAGGGTCTGTCTGTCGGCTCTATGGGTGAGTGCGTCCCGGTAGCTAAGGGTCAGGTGTACCGCTATATCGACCTGGATGACTGCCGGCGCTAGCCCTTACCACGCCATGCTTCCGGCAAGCGTGGACTGATCATTGGTAATCAGTGCTCAGTTTACACCTCTATGACATGTGGGGTCATCGGAAAAGTCGTGATCTATTCAAAAAATACATCACGACTTTTCCGACGACCCCTATAATACAGGATGCCAACTTGAAAATTGAACCTCGTGTGTTCGGGCACTCAAAATACCTCCCTTGATCTTTTAATACTGATTAATGTAGGAAACCTTTGGCTTCAGCACCACTGACTTAAAACGTCTCATTTGATTTCTTTCTGCACCTTTGGAATGTAGGAAAAAGAAATTCTCCAAACGCTGTCGTGGCCCACGGTTTCACAGTTTAAAGTAAAATCACAGCTGTTTCTTTATGCAGCACAGTCCTGGGGGTTGCAGAAAGGATTCCGCCCCTTCAACAGTCCCCCAAGTATGTCATGCTGTGAGCTTCGCTGATTCAGACCGTGTGCACGACAGACACACACACACACACGTATGACTGATTCCTGAATAATCTAAGATGGTGTTCCCGTATTGCACACAGCCCAAGTCATCTATTCTGGATAATTTAAAAATTTTAGCTTTCCTCTTTTTAATTACTGAACATAAAAAGAAAAACGTAGAAATCTTGAAAATCCTGTTTCTGCATTTTTTTAAGTACTTGAGAGAGCTGTGAATTGAAGGACTTGTGATTTTTATGTCAGCAAGAAGTTTAATTTTTGACTTAGTGTAATCTGCTGAAATGCGTCTTATCTCTGCATGTCTCACATCTGTCACTGGGATGGCTTCTCAGTTACATGGCTGTCCTACTAATATCAGGCCCCAAAATGCTAATGTTCAGAACGCCATTGCAAACGCCTCTGCCCATAAGAAAAAGAAGAGAGGGGAGTGTCACCAGATACCAGATGGAGTCGGGCAGGTCAGTTATTAAACTTGCTCCAAAACAAAAGTCGACTCAAGTCCGCATGAAACTGAGCACTTGACAGAAAGAAACTTACCTACTAATTACACAAATGTAAACATAATTTGTATATAGGGTGTAGCTATCTGAATACATGTATCGCCACTTGTCTGCTATCTAGGTTAACTCTCGACACCAAGGGTCATGTGTTTGCTACTTTCTCAGCACCAAACATGTCCGTATCTATCTAAACAGAAGGAATACCATTTCCGAATGAATCTACGGAGGACACATATACGCCCGTTACTATTACATTTCGCTGAAGTTTCCGTACTTTAGAAAATTCTCAGCTCAGAGTAGTTTTGGCTCATTCATTGACAGAGTTTCCCCTTTTGTACTAAATTTCAAGAAGAGCACAAACATTGGGGGGGTTTCCTTGAAAGAGTCAAGTATGCAACTACAGAATTGCGACACTGAGTTAATTCACAAAAAGATGTGAATAATAAGTATTCGACATTTCCCAAATCACGTCGGTCTAAGTGCTCAACATCCAGTTACATGCTTTGTTGTAAAACGGTCCAGGCAAAAACGCCTTTGTTGTTTTCTGTTCTCTTTTCCAAAAAAACATGAACCCTACTGAAGTTTAATCTATTTTTTTCCCACTTTGGAACACCAGGCACTGATTCCATTGGGAGTCTTGGCTTGCTTTCTAATACCTAGAAAACAAAGTAAGACAAGTTATTCATTCAGTGATTAATGAACCTGATCATATCATGAATGAGTAGACAGAATTAAAGTCAGTCTTTTAAAAAGTGCAGGTAGCCATCGCTCTCGGCCTACGCAGCAGTCCACCTTGTGAGACTGAAGCATTATTTCAGCCGTGAGCTAGAGAAAGTGACGAGGTGGGCAGCAGAGTATGCCTGGTGTCATTGTTCTGGAAGTGTGGAGTCAGGGACACGATCTCTCGAACAATCAAAGTAAAGCAGGACTTACGGGACCAGCAGCCCTGACCGGGTGAGTTTCCTCCAAGGACCTTCGTTCCTTGGAGGAAAGGAGCGAAGGACAGAGCCGTGGCCTCGGCAACCTCTGCTTTAGCCCTTCCCCGGCATGGTATTGGAGGCGGTACGATGGCATCAGAGGCAGAGACAAGGTCAAAGCCAACCAATCAGGTATCATCGCATTCACCTGCGATCACAGCCCCGTACGTAGGGAAGGAGGACATTGAGTCAAAATCGGAAACTGTCAGAGTCCAACAGGAAGTTCTTGAAGACAAGAGAACTTCATCCTACTAGCTGAGAACTGAAAGGGGCCCTAGAGTCACCTGGCCCACCCGTTTTGCTTCCAGGGAGAAAAATAAAGGAGAGAAGGCCCATGAATGGCCCACACCTCCTTCCCACACCAACAGGAGGCTTTCTAATATCAAATACCTGGTTGGTATGAAAAATACCTGGGAATGGAGTGGTGGTGATTCGAGTTTCTATAAAGGTATAATGATCTCAGTGTGAAAATCACACATGCAATGCTGCTTCTGCAGCAACCAGACTGGCCACATGGCTTTTAGGTGACATCCCCTGCTCAGAAAACTTGCCGGGGCCAGCAAGTGGCATGGCATTTAGGGCGCTGGACTCTCACATGGCTGACCACCATTCCAGTCCTGAACCTGGCAGCTTGCTCTCTCTCTTTCTCTGGTCAAATTGAAAAATAACAATAATGAATGAATAAAACTAAATACAGAATTCTTTAAGAAGAAAAGACAATAACAAAACTCCGATGACTCCCATGCCCTCGGAATGAAGTTCACACATTTAGCTAGCTCTTCAGTGCCCCCTTTGATGTGGTCCCGATGTTTTCCTGTCCTTTTTGTCCAACCCTCAACCCCAGGGAACTCAGCCAAACTAGAAGGCTCAATTTTCCAAACATGCCCTGCCATTTCCTCCATCACGTAGCGGCCTGTGACAGTGACTCCTCCCGGCGTGCCCTTCCGCACTCTCCCTGGTGTGGTCCCCAGCCATCAAGGCCCGTTCACAAGCTGTCCTGGACTCGCTCCTGAATCTCAGCCCAGGGAAAGTTCTCCTTCCTCCCTACAGCAAGCGCCGTCCTCCTGAGGGAGATGGTTCTCAAGGGCGGTGTGCTTTCCCATATCCCGCACTCTGAACTCACAGGGCCATGCCTTTCCGTTATCATAAACGAGGTTTTATTTTTCTTTCATGTATTTCCATCTGATAAATATTACTTACTATGATTTTTTTTTCTTTTTTTCTTTTTGTTGCTAGAGAGCGCGGGCACTCGCCAGAAAGACAGAGAGGGACAGAGAGACAGAAAGCAAGAAATCACCCCCCAGAGGGGGTAGCCATGCTGCAATCCCTTCTCCTCCATTCTCCTCTCGGGATCTTGGGCACGCATGCACACGTGCCCGGTGTGAGTTTAAGCCACCGGGTCCGCGACTTGAACCGTGGTCCACTACATAGGAGTCCAGCGACACAGCCATTATGCTAACTGCTGGTCCCATAAATTTTTTTTGAGAGGTTTATTTATTTATTTTTGGCCATAGGGCACATGCGCTCACCAAAGAGACAGACAGAGAGTAAGAAATCACCTCCCAGGGGAGATGGCCACACTACAATCCCTTCTCCTCCATTCTCCTCTTGGGATCTTGGGCACGCACACATATGTGCCCAGTGTGAGTTTAAGCTGTTGGGTCCGGGACTCGAACTGCGGTCAACTACATGGGAGTTCAGTGACATAGACATTACGCTAACTACTGGTCCCAATATTGCTTATTAAGATTTAACCACTCTTGCAGTTCAGTGAGTCAGTGACTAGTTTAAAAAAAAAAAAAAAAAACTACGTGACTAACCCCATAAGAAGTCCCTCTTGTTGAGTGCTGATGTTTCTGGAGCAATGTGACCATCTTTATTTGCATTAAATATCTGGCAATAACCAAGTGAATGGATTGTACTGATGCGAAGCGAGATGCATTCTGTGCAGCCGAGTCGCCGCTCTGGACCCAGTCCTGGTAGAGGGTGCATCCGGCAGACATGGGAGTCCCCAGGCATCAGAGCAGAGGCCGTTCTGTAGCCTTCATGGTATGTTCCCTATTGATCTCTATTACAACTCTGCGCACATTTCTCTTTCTGTCCACTCGGTTCCAAACTTTTTAAGAGAGAGAGCAATCCACGCATGAATTGAGTGGAGGTTGCAGGGCGGCTGGCCTGTACCCAGCAGTGGGGGACATGCCTAGATCCCGGTCATCTTGGAGTGGAGCAGGAGGCAAACGTTAAACAGATGCACGAGTAATTCCTGGAATTATTTCAGTCAGGCCACAGCGGAAGAGGCATATGTATCTTTGCATTAAATATCTGGTTTAGGACCTCGATACACACGGAGTGCGAAAATGAGAGTGCACACGCATGCACAAATGGGGAATGAGTGAATAAACTAATGGGCTATAAAGATTAAGAGGAATTAACCCGTTTATTTTAACTTAACTTCCACTAATGTCCTGAGGATTTTCAGTCACACTATGAATACTTCCACACGGTCCAGCCCACAAGGCCAGCCAGGTTCCCTGAGCGGCGGGCACACTCACAGAAGATATTTGGTAATGGCTATGTTGCTGGAGTCCCATGTAGTCGACCTCAGTTCGAGTCCCGGACCCAGTGGATTTAACTCACACCAGGTCAGTTCGAGTCCTGGACCCAGTGGATTTAACTCACACCAGGCCCATGTGTGTGCGTGTCTAAGATCCTGAGAGGAGAATGGAGAAGGGATTGTGGTGTGGCCATCCCCCCTAGGGGGGTGATGTCTCACTTTCTGTCTCTCTGTCTCTCTCAGCCTTTCTGGTGAGCACACGCGCCCTATAGCAAAAACCTCTCCAAAAAAAAAAAAATGTGTTCAGCCAGGTTTATGTGCACTTGGGAACCCCGTCCTGGCTTGTGTGTCATGCAGACATTTGTAGCAACACTAAGTTTCTGCATGACCCAGAGGCCCCAGTGACTCTCCAGCATCAAAGCCAAGCTGACGCCTGCTCAGTGTCACCCACTGGGGCCTCCTCGGTGGGCACGTAGAACTTGGGTGGCTGCGGAGTGATGGCCGGTGACCGGGCAACACTTCATCTGGCAGTGCTGCGGGCCGGCTGGCTAGACCGCGTGCTGACCTGCCTTTCTCCATTGCTCTCCACAGAACCACCTCCCTTCATATCTACATGCTGCATTTCTTCTGAGATTTTATTCAAAGCAAGAGTTCAAGACTAGGAAAACCATGAAGGAAACTCCACATCCTCTCCTTTTGCAAAGATTCCTGGTATCCGTGGTTCGACAGCTCGAAATCTGACACTGATTTCTACAAACTGGGGTTCTGGTCGCTGTAGCTGCCTACTTCATGGCAGTGGTTCCGAAAAGTACTCTGAGGAACCCTAGGATGTTTCGGAGCTCCTCCCAAGAGGAAGGATGGGAAACCCAGCTGCTCTCTGGGGCTCCCCCAGGGCACCCGCCCATATGGGCTGCCAGTTCAGCAGCTGGACAGACTGGGCTTCCACGCCTGCTATTAGGATAAGCACTGTGATCTGTGTAAAAGTCTCCTCTTGGGGAACCAGCAGGTGGTGAAATGGTTGCTTCCTTGGACTCCTATGGAGTTGATCGCAGTTCGAGTCCCGACCCCGGCGACTTAAAACTCACACTGGGCGCATGTGTACACATGCCCAAGATCCCAAGAGGACAATGGAGGAGAAGGGATTGCAGCAAGGCCATCCCCTGGCAGGTAACTTCTCACTTTCTGTCTCTCTAGTGAGCACACGCAACCTAGAGCAGAAATCTCTCTCTTTAAAAAAAAAAAAAGGCTTGGAAACCAGCAGTTAGCATAATGGCTATGTCGCTGGACTCCCAAGTAGTCGACCGCAGGTTGTGTCCTGGCCCCGGTGGCTTAAAACTCACGCCGGGCGTGTGTGCGTGCGTGCCCAAGATCCCGAGAGGAGAATGGAGGAGAAGGGATTGCAGCGTGACCATCCCGCCTGGGGGGTGATTTCTCGCTTTCGGTCTCTATGTCTCTCTCTGTCTGTCTGGCGAGCGCACGCGCCCTATAGCGAAAATCTCTCCAATAAATAAATAAATAAATAAATAAGGCTCCTCTTGGAAACTAAGCTTGAAGTTGATAAAAACCTTAGTACCTCTTCCTTTTCTAACATTATACAGAATGTTTTAATCGTGTGTCACTGTGTGATAGCGCTCCCTGTACTGTCTCCACCTCCAGGGTGTTGACAGGACACCGTGGGAGCGGGAGCAGGCACAGGTTAGGCACAGGTAAGGTGTGAGGATGAACTGAAACGCTTTAAGGAAACGGCTGAGTCGGGCAGGTAAGACTCACGGGGAAATGGTGCAGCCGGAGGCGTAGGCGTGGTGGCCCGTGTAGCGGATGTCACAGCGCACCACATTGTTGGTGTAGTCCGACTCAGGCACCAGGTAGCTGGGGTTCACGCTGACCTAGTGGGGGAGACAGTGCTGGGTTAGGGGTCATCACTGGGGCCCAGCAGGTGACAAAGTAGCCAAGGCACTGAACTCCCACATGGCCAACTGTACTTCAAGTCCCAGAGCTGGTGGCTTGAAAGTCACGCCAGGTACATGTATGCTTGCCCAGGATCCCAGAAGGAGAACGGAGAAGGGATTGTGGCATGACCATTGCCCTAGGGGGTGATTTCTTAGCTCTCTCTCTGGTGAGCATACGCACCCTAAGGCAAATACCTCAAAAAATTTTTAAAAAGGAAGGGTTCTTCATCGAGGGCAAGTAGGTAGCACAGTGCTTAAAGCACTAGACTCCCACGTGGCCAACCATGATTTGAGTCTTGAAAATCAGGAGCTTGAAAATCATGCCCGACACATGTGCGTGCATGCCCCAAATCCCCCCTTTCTCTCTCTCTCTCTCTCTTGAAAGCAAACAAACCTAAGGCAAAAACCGTAAAAAAAAAAAAAGAGAGAGAGAGAGAGAGAGTTCCTTGCTGCTTGGCTTCTATTGTTCTAGGGCTATCACAAGGAAATGGTTAAGAAAATAATTAATTTAGCTCAATCAAGCAGGAGAGGGAGTTGAAATCGAATAGTTTCCCCCTGAAGTTCTGTAAAACAAGAAATGCTTTCATGTACCTTCTTTGTCTAAAAACATTTTGTCCCCCTATGGAATGTATCACTATGTCTGAGACCACGATGATTGCTAGGTTTGAATCCAGAGGAAGGGTCTATTGATGTGTAGGCAAAGGAGTCACCATGTTCAAGGCCTCACCTTGAGGATGTAGTTGCCAGGGCTCACGTCTGTGATGTCGATCCACTGGCAGTCGATATCCGCAGCGTACGTGTCATAGCAGCCAGGACTCAGCCCCTGAAACAAACAGCATTGGAAGATTTCAAGTGATGGCAGAGGGTCGCACCGAGAGAAAGAAAATGCTAGTCTGTGCAAATGAAATTTGAAGTTAGTACTTACAAGAGTTTGACATAAAACTATACTTTTATTTCATCTCTCTTGAGAAGTATCAGTTAGCGTAATAACTACGTTGCTAGACTCCCAGGTAGTTGACCGCGGTTCGAGTCCTGGACCCAGAGGCTTAAACACGTTGGGTGCGTGTGCGTGCATGCCCAAGATCCTGAGAGGAGAATGGAGGAGAAGGGATTTGTGGCATGGCCATCCCCCCTGGGGGGTGATTTCTAGCTTTCTGTCTCTGTCTCTCTGGCGAGTGCACGTGCCCTATAGCAAAAACCTCTCAAAAAAAAAAAAAAGTATATATTACTCAGACTTAAAGCACCTCCAGCTAAAAAAGATACAGGACTGGGACCAGCAGTTAGCTGGCTATGTCGCTGGACTCCCAGGTAGTCGACCGTAGTTCGAGTCCCGGACCTGGTGGCTTAAAACTCATGCCGGGTGCGTGTGCGTGCGTGCCCAAGATCCCGAGAGGAAAATGGAGAAGGGATTGCAGCGTGGCCATCCCCCCTGGGGGGTGATTTCTCACTTTCTGTCTCTCTGTCTCTCTCTGTCTTTCTGGTGAGCCCATGGTGCCCTATAGCAAAAACCTCTCAAAAAAAGAAAGCTCGGTGGAATTCTCAGCCCGCAAGATGTAAGGTAAGTGTGAAATGTGATTACTCGAATTAGCAAACAAAACACTCCCATTACTAAGGCCATTAGCAAACAGCCATTTCATATGATCAAAGCCAAAACAAAACCAGATGAAATGTAGACCCTTAACAAGGGCTGCTAAAGCAGCTATTCAGTTTAGCAAGACTTAACCGTTACATTAACCTAACTAAATTAGCTATTTGGTTTAGCAAAACTAAACATACCTATTTAATAATGAAACTAACTAGGTTAATGTCACTGTTTTTACTTCTATATATACTTACTATGTAATTATTTCAGAGTACAGGAGTTACATAAAAATATACACAGAAGGAAATTACACCTAGTTTTATTCCAGTGTACATTTAACCAAGTCTATAGCACAACTAATCGGAAACTAATTTACGTCTAAGGTTTGTGAGTCGCCCCTCCCCCCTTTAAACAAAGTCCATGTTTAAGAGACACTGGTCTAATGAAAACACACACACATCACTTACAATGAAAGACCTGGTGAATGAGGGTCAAACAGGACATATACAAAGGATGATTAACAAGAAAGCTGCAGTATAAAATGAAGTGGGGAGGCAGCAGGTAGCATAATTGAGGTGCTGGACTCCCACAAGGTCAGCCACGGTTCCAGTCCCAGAACCAGAGGCTTGAACTCACACCGGGTGTATGTGCATGCACACCCAAAATCCTGAGAGGAGAATGGAAGAGAAGGGATTGACCTGTGGCCATTCCCACCCCCCGGGGGTGATTTCTTGCTTTCTGTCTCTCTGGCAAGCACAGGCACCCTATAGCAAAAATCTCTCTAAGAAAAAAAACGAATGAGGTTGCTCCAAGGAATAAAGGGGAACTGCCATGATAATTTCAGATTCACCATCTCCACTCAAAAGATGTGCAGGGTGTCTCTTATCCTAAACAGGAGAAGACGCACCAGGTGTCTGGTGACATGGAGGTCACAGCACGAGAGGGGTCCCTATAGCTCGTGTGTGTGACCCGAGCATGGGTAGGTGCCATCCGTTTCTGCTTGAAAAGCAAGCCTGCCTTGGAGCACCGCGAGTGTCACTTCCCCCTTGGTCGCTCTGAGGGTCTAGCTGGGAGGGAGGGGCAGTGGTAACATGTAGGTCACCCGGCAGCTTCCTGCCCAGCTGGAATGTGTTCCCCGAGAGCCGGCGCCCGGCTCCGCACTTGGGTAATGTACATTCATGTCTCCTTGCCAGGACTGGGCTGGGGTAAAATTATAGCGTCCTTCCACAAATGAGAGTTTCATATGGAAACACTGACATGGCTTTTCACAGACACACACTTTCCAAATATATAAGACATAAAACCTGCTTAGTTCAGCACTATTTAAAAAGTCCATCCGGGCACCATCTGACACCAATTATGCTGTAGGTTTAAATACATACGTCCTTTGCTCTCATTTGCATTACCCAAAGAGACAATTTCCCAAAGTGCTTTGGGAGAAACTTCCTCTCCTTTTGCTAACCCCAACCACTGCCCTATTTTTAGCCTAAGGGTAGAGGGAGGAAAGGTTTGCAGGTGAGAAAACGGAGCTGCCTCCCCTATAGTTACAGGACAGAGTGTGGACATCGTGAACCACTCGGACGTTGTCAGCGCAATTCTGCTTTTCACGTGGCACCTGACCTGCCGTGGTCACGACTGGGAAGGCTGTCAGTTGCCTTTTCTCAATGACATTCCTCTTGACAAGACGAGGCCCCCAGTAGAACAGCTTATTAAAGAGGCCCGGGAAAGGCAGCAGACCGCGCTGCCTCCGCCCTGACTGCAGCTCACCTGTGTGTGGGCGGTGCACGCAAACCGCCTGTGGTAACCGTAGTCGCAGGACGTGTCCTCCAGACAGAAGCTGGCCTTGTGGCCCTCCGCCACCCTCCTCTGGGTGTTGGCATCAAGCAGGTCATAGTGGCTGAATTCATCCATGCTGTGGTAATGTCTAATGCCCCACAGGAAAGAGGTGCTGGTCAGTGACGCACAGAGACCGCGGTGAGCACGCTAAACCACTTCCCCAGTGCCTCGAAATTTATTTTCCACATTAGAACTGAGATCAAGTTTGTCTCTCTCTCTCTCTTTCTTTCTTTTTTTTTCCCCCTGTTGCTAGAGGGCCTATGTGTTTGCTAGAAAGGAACAAGGTGAGGAGAAAACACCCCCCACACACGGGCAACAGTCACCCACAGTCCCCCTCGCCCCCTCTCCCTCCCGTGGAGACTTCGGGCTGCGTGAACCTGTGCCTGGCAGGTTTCTCAAGCTGCAGGCCCAGGACTCAGCACCGTGCAGGTGGTTATGTGGAATTAGGCTCCCTGACCTCTAGGCCAGGAATCCAAGCCTATTTCTTTTCTAAGTTAATTTATTTATGAAAGAGAGGGAACTTGTGTGCAAGTGAAAATAAGAGGGAGGGAAGGAGGAGGGGGAGAGAGCGTGCGGCAGCCTGGGTAGTGCTCAGGTATGCTGCGAGCCCTCTCTCCTGCCCTCCAGCTCATCATAGATTGGCAGCCAGCAGCCCTGGTGGCAGGCAGGTCTCCCCAGGTGGGCCCCGTGATCTCCTTAAAGAGAGGTTCATGCTGCACTTGTTCCCCTAGCGGCAAGAATCTATCAAAATGGTAAGCTCTGAACTTTGTTGCTAGGGAAAAAAAGAGCCTCGGTTTGAATACTTGGCTTTTCTATTCCACCCGTTGTACTGCGGATCACTAAATGGAAACAGTACGTGATCTGTGTTCTGGTGAGACTTGCCGTATGCCCCCTGCGACAGTTCTCTTGGCTGTCACTATCGAAGCTTCCTTCCCAAACTGCAGCACCTCACGTATGAGAGGTTTTTATAATGATCACTAAAGTGCAGAGGAATGTAACGGCACTTTGACACCATCACTATCTACACGGCATAAGCCTTTATTTAGAAACAAAATATTTCTCTTTTATCAGCAAATTAGCGGCCCGTATCTCTATTCTCACTTCATTAAAAGCAAGCACTGAGCTTTTTCATATAAGGAAAAACAATGAGAAATGCTTTCAATTTCAGAAAGTTTAAGGGCACACGTCAGGGTTTCCTGGCAACACACACCTGGCCAGCTACCAAGGCGAATATCAGAACTGCTGTACATTTAGGATGGAATGAGCTCCCGCCTGCACTGGGAGCAGCCCTTTCCCAAGGTGGAGTGGGAGCTTTCCCAGCTCATGGGTATGTCACCTACGTCTGTCTTCGAGAATGGTCTCTGAATCCTTTTAATGACAATGCATGGTTTTGTTTACTTATTTTTAATTAGCAGAGGACATATGCACTTCCCAGAAACAGAGAGAGATAGAGAAAGGGAGAGGGAGAGGGAGAGAGAGAGAGAGAATGCACCCCCTAATGGGGCATGGTCAAGCCACAATTCCTTCCTTTCCATCTCTCTGTCCTGTCAAGATTTGGAGCACACATGCAGATATACCCACCAAGCAGAATCCAAATTGCAGTGAGCCATGTGAGACCTGGAGCCCTTACGGTTACAGGGCTGGCCTGTAGTCTTTATTAACTGTTATTTACTGCTCATTAATGGGTGATAATATTGACTGCGTACTGGACTTTTCAAAAAATTCCTACTATAGTATACTGCATACATTTATTGAAATCAATTGCTGTATGTGATCAATAATTTTTTTTAGAGGGAGAATGTTTGCTATAGGGGGTGTGTGTGCTTGCCAGAGTGACAGAAAGAAACAGAGAGACAGAAAGCAAGAAATCACCCCGGGAGGAATAGCCACATCACAATCCCTTCTCCTCCAGTCTCCTCTCAGGATTTTGGGCATGCACACACACGTGCCTGGCATGAATTTGAAGCTGTCAGATCTAGGACTTGAACCACAGATGACAATGTGGGAGTCCAGCAATGTAACCATTAGGCCATCTGCTGGTTCCAATTATTCTTCTATGAGAGAAATTTTTTGCACCAGGGTACATGTCCTTGCCAGAGAGACAGAAAGTAAGAAATCATTCGCATGAGGGATGATCATACTGCAATCCCTTCTCCATCATTCTCCTCTTGGGATTTTGGATGCACACGCACCTGCACCTGGCGTAAATTTCAAGCCTTTGGATCTGGAACTCAAACTGTGGTCAGATATGTGGGTGTCCAGCTCCTAAACCACTAAGCTACCTATGGGCCCCTATGATCAATCATTTTAATATGCTTGGTTTAGAGATTACAATTCAAATAACAGAACCTAGTAGTTGACGGATTATCTTAAAGACGACACTCTTGGGCCAGCAGGTAGCATTGTGGTTAAGGTGTTAAGTCCTACATGGCTGACTTTGTAGTTTGAGTCCTAGACCCAGAAACTTGAAAAACATGCTGGGTGCATGTGAAGATGCATCCAAAACCCTGAGAGAATGGAGGAGAAGGAATTGTGGCATGGCCATACCTCCTGGGCAGTGCTTTCCTGCTCTCTGTCTCTCTCTCTCTTGTCTCTCTCCAGTGAGCACATGCACCCTATAGCAAAATTTCAATAATCAAGGTAGACCCTCTTGAGCATGTCAAATTATATACAGCAAAACTTTCAATGGAAATAATAGAAATTTTCTCCCTTTGGTTAAGAAATAAGTCTTGCAGGACCAGCAGATGGCATAATGGTTATGTTGCTAGACTCTCACATAGTTGATCACAGTTTGAGTCCCGGACACGGCAGCTTAAAACTCACGCTGGTCGCATGTACATGAGTGCCCAAAATCCCAAGAGGAGAATGGAGGAGAAGAGATTGCAGTGTGACTATCCCTCACTGGGGTGGTGATTTCTTGCTTTCTGTCTCTCTGTCTCTGTCTCTCTGGAGAGTGCATGTGCCCGATAGCAAGAAGTAAGTCTTGAGTTTCTCATAGCGAGAATCACCTAAAATGTGAAAAAGCAATTCTGACGTACCCAGGAGGCCCATCCACTTACTGGTGACAACTGTGCCACTCCCAGGAGTATCTTGGACGACTCGGTAAGAAGTCTGACGTCCCTTGGTTTTTCACTCTTTGGGGAAATCTTAGCAGTACTCTCTGGTCATAATCTCTAGCCCTGTATGCAGAGCTGTGATTTGAAAAAAGAAATAGATTTTTTTTTCACTAAAACAAATCTATAAAAAAAAACCCCTCCATTACAAGACAGTGACAATTCCACCTTCCTTCCCCAACCAGACTCCCAGTTCCAGCAGGACGGACATCTTCTTCATTCTAAATCCCAAGCTGCTACAAACTTTCTAGAGAGGTCAGAGTTCAGTGTCCATTTGGTGAAGGAGTGAATGAATGACAAGGACGGAGATCCACAGATCTGAGAAAATTATGGCTGAAATCTACATGTGAGAAGTCAACTTTGTATCTAGAATCGCCCACTCTGACCTTATGAATGAGTGAAATCCGGGAGCAAATTATACCAAATAAAAAATAATTCGTAGATCCTCACTAAGAACTTGGATTTTAACCAAATGTGTCTTCTGGGATAGTGAACTACATGTAACTTGAAGAACTCACTCTAATGGAGTAGGCCCAGAGTTGGATAAATAATTTTGTAACTTCTCTGTCTTCAAAACAATGGCACTACTGTCCCATCACAGAAAGTTCAACGGTGGGGTGACGCAGGACTCGGGAATGAAAAGGAGCTTAATTTTTTTCTCTTCCTTTAGCCAGAGAATTAGGAAGGACCAAGGCTGAAGAAACGCGCAAATCCTCACTCCTGCGTTCCTACTGATGGCGCCTGAAGGCAGGTTCAGATTTTACCGACGACCTTATTTTACACCGCACCGGGTTTTTACGGGACTCACCAAAACATTGTTTGCTCCCCCTGCTGGTTTCTCAGCAGCAAACTCAGGGAGCCGCAAGCCCATCAGTGTGATTGCATTTTAGAACGGAGGGACAAAACAACACTCTGGCTCATGGTCTTATTTTGGCTGAAGTAATCCGAAAGCAACCGAGCTACTCGTGGCCTCACTCAGCAGAGGAACCCTTAGTCTTTCTTTATGCGGGATGCCAGAGTAGCACATTTGCCCAGTCGTTTAAGGGGGTATTAACGAGCGCTTCCAATACAATATTTACAATGTTTTTCCCCCTACCACTATGTGCAGTTGTTTATAGAAAGTGACTAGGACCGTTGGCTCTAAAGCTTAAGAATCTTGGGAAAAGAATGTGAAACTCTGTCTCCAGGATAAGGGTGAGTGTCACCTCCCAGAGTCGTGCCGCAGTTAGAGACAGAACCCACAGAAATCGTCTACACTTAATTCTCCGCCCAGGTCAGCTCGCCTAGGTCAGGTCCCACTTCCCAGCCCTTCTCTGCGCGGGGCAGAAGCTGCCAGAACCAGGCACCAGGGCGGCTCCTGGAACCCGGACGCGCGAGTGCAGCCCACCTGGCCAGACAGTTCTCCTCCGCGGCGCATCGCAGGTTGTACATGGACATCTTCTGCACGTACGTGGACGCCTGGATGTAGTAGGGGTCGGGCACCAGGTCCGGGAGACCTAAACGTTAGCAGGCGACAGGCGCAGCAGTGAGGCAGCCGAGCGCCCCCGCCACCAGCCGGTCCCTCCAGGTCCCTCACTCCTAGCCTTTCCCCGGCAGGATTGCAGGAAGGGGCAAGGGTATGGGGAGAACCGAGGGCGCCCGGATTGCAAAGCAAAAAGGAAAGGAAGCAGGAGGGGCCAGGCGCGCGGTTTGCACCAGATTCCAGGGCTGCCTTTGCAGGCGAGGGGGGAGGGATCGGTCTGCTGGGACCAGGGCCCGCCGCGCCCAGGCAGCCACGTCGAGGAGCCTCGGCTGGGGGTCG
>NW_006204667.1:2632646-2637312 GCF_000334495.1 Tupaia belangeri chinensis | reverse complement strand
GCGGGGATCTCGGTCCGCACCCGGCAGTGCCGAAGGTGGGCTGCAGACCCTTCCCCAGTCCGCGCGGCTGCTCGGACGTGGCACCGGCGCTCGCCCCTTTCCCAGTCCTTCTGGAAGGCCACGGGAGCGGCGCGGCGGTCCCGGCGAGCGGGCAGTGTCTGCAGTGAAGGAAGGAGGAGAGATTTTGAACTTTCTGGCACGTTTGCAAAGTTACACAAGCCGCTCTGGCCCGGCCGCCCCTCCGCTATGCGTTCACGTAATGCGATTGGAAACGTGCAGGGCGGACAGCTCCTCGCCTCGGCCCCTCCCCCCCGCCCGGTCCAGGCCTCCCCCCAGACACGTTGCACAGGCCGCGTTAAGGGGAAAGAACCAAACGGAACACACATCCTGAGACACGCTCGGCTTAATCTGGGGCGAACATGCAGGAATTTCAAAAGACTCAGACAGGCGCAGGCAGCCAGGCCATGGGGCGACGCCAAAATATGCACGGAGAAAAATGCTGTTAGGTCACCAGCCCTGGAGAGGCGGGAAGTGGAGAGGTGGGGAGGGTGGCAGGGGCGAGGGTGGGGGTGGGGGCGATTGTGACTAACGTTTATCCGTAAAGGAGTTAACCAGGCAGAAGTTTCCAAGGCACACTCACTGCTTTTATGGGAAGCTCCCGCGGCACACAAATCCGAGGATATCAAATGTTGTTTTTTTTCTGTGTGTAAGTAATATGAGAAATGGGTTAGAAATTTGTTTCCTACAGCGACTATTTTAATAACCAGAGCTGTAGCTTTACACAGGACAAAGCCCACTAATGCTGACGCGATGAATAAACCTGTCTTCTTTGAACAGGCCAGCCTGGTCTGTACTGTGAGTGGAAATAAAGACCCAGTTTTCATCACCACAATGTCTGCTCGAAATTGTAATAGAAGGTCTTGAACAAGAGTGCCTAAGAGATCACTCAGAAGGCATCTTCAAATAGGTATTTTATCCATCTTTACTCTCTCTCTCTCTCCTACCTCTGATGAGGTGGTTTGAATCGGATTTAAAATGTTTAAATCGCCATTGTTAAACATTGAAAGTCAGCAAAGCCCCTCCATGGCGTTTGATCCACCTTCCAGCCTCAGCACAGCCTTGCAAGTGGTGTGGATAGAGGTGCTGGATTCTCATGTGGCTGACTGCGGTTTGAGTCTCAGACCTGGTAGCTTGCTTTCTTGCTTTCCTTTTTTTTTCTCTCTCTCTCTCTCTCAGGTCAAATTTAAAAATAATGACAAATGGAATCAAATAAGTAAAATAATTCTTTTTTTTTTGAGAGAGAGGTTTTTGCTATAGGGAATGTCACTTGCCAGAAAGACAGAGAAGAGACAGAAGACAAGAAATCACTCCCCAGGGGGGATGGCCACACGGCAATCCCTTCTCCTCCATTCTCCTCGCGGGATCTTGGTCATGCACGCACATGCGCCCGGCGTGCGTTTAAGCCACCGGGTCTGGGACTTGAACTGCAGTCAACTACGTGGGAGTCCAATGACATAGCCATTATGCCAACTGTTCGTCCCAATAAAATAATTCTTTTAAAAAAGGAAAGAAACACCCTTGAAGTTCAGCGGTTAGCAGAGAAGGGAGTGGAAGGGGCCAGAAGGAGAAGGAGTAGGAGGATAAATTATACTGACTGGAAAGAGATGCTTAATGGGCCAGTTACTCACATACCATTCAGGGTCTAGGCAGTGCTGGAATCATTTCAAAGAAAAATGGTCCAATTTAAAAGTACTGCTTAAAACCAGATCTAACAGCCATTTTATTGGTCTCACCATTTGGCTATTTGTTGTCTAGAGCCACTCCCTTCCCACCTGGGACTCTCCCCATTTCATGTCACCAGAGTTTCTGGTGTGGCAGACACCTCTGATGTAACTGCCTCACATCCAGTCCCCCTTTCTTTCTGGTACGTTCCTTTGGGATACTTCCCCTCATAATGCAGTTGGCTGCATAGTGAGTCTGAATGAGCACCCAGGAGACTTCTCCACTTCTGGCAGTGGTCACGAGACCCACGTGTGGCTAGTCAGATTGTCTCCCTACAAATTGAATCTATCAGAATGATACAGGGTCAAAGACGTGACTCCCCCCTACCGAGGACAGTGTCAGTAGGCCCTGCTGCACAGGTGCCCTGAGCTGTTTGAGGCCAGCACATCCTAAGACCTGGTTCTTCAGCTTTCTCTTCCATTTTCTAGAGCATTCCTGTGTGGTTTAACGTTGTCGCAGTTGGTTGCCACCTGGGCCCTGTCTGACATTGAGAGGCTAGTGGCTGATTCCCGAAGCTAGTTGGATCACATCATTCTGGGGCCAGGGTGATGGTTTTGGCTGTGTTATTTTTGTTTTTGTTTTTAATTTGCCAGAGGGTACGTGTGCTCGCCAGAGAGAAAGACAGAGGAGAGGGAGTGGGGGAAGATCCCCAGTGGGGCGTGGTCGCACCGCAATCCCTTTTCAATTTCCTCATCCTGTTGGGATTTGGGGCACGTATGCACATGTATCTAGCACACTTTTCAAGAGACTGGGGACAGGATTTGAACTGAATGGTCAGCTGGCTCCCTTACCCACCAGGCCACGGACCAACCCCAGTCAGGCTTTGTGTGGGCGTTAGTGTCACTCCACTTGTGACCACACAGCAGCTCAAGCAGAGAGACAGCAGATGGAAACGTGTCCTTGGATCGACAAGACTGCCAGGCACACGGTAGGACAGATGTTCACGTGTAGATCTCACCTACAGCAAGTCAACGCAGGTGTCTCTCCAGGCGAAGGTTAAAAACGTCCCTGTCTTTTTACAGACTTGCTACAGGGCTTAAAATTTCCCAAACCCACAAAGGAAGATGGAGTAAAAAAGAAGGAACAGGTGTGTCTACTTTGAATGACAGGCCAAATTACAGGGAAAGCAGGAAGGGAAAAAGCATCGTTTCCCAGGGAAAAAGGCTCAGCATGCACCCAGCAGCAGTGTGTGCCGCAGAAGAGAGCAGCCTGGAACTGCTGCACTTGACCTCAGCTACGGGGCTGTCCTGTGCCGTGGTCCCACACTGAGTCTCAGATCAAATTCCCTTGTTTCCAATCAAGATGCTCCTTAAAAAAAAAAAAAAAAAAAAGCCGTGTATATTTTGACATCCGATTTACTCTTTCTATTTCTTAGTTATCTGTAGGATTCAAAAATTAACCCAAATCCTTTCTAAAATTCCTGTCCATTGTTTTTTAAGAGAGAGATTTTTGCTATTAAATGCATGCGCTTGCCACAGAGACAGAGATAGAGGGGCAGAAAATGAAAAATCACTTCCCGGGGGGATGGCCACTCCACAATCCCTTCTCCATTCTCTTCTCAAGATTTTGGGCAGGCTGGCACATGCACCCAGCGTGCGTTTCAAGCCGCTTGGTTCAGGACTCGAACCATGATTGACTGCATGGGAGTCCAGCATCTTAATCACTATGCCACCTGCTGGTCTCATATCTTTCCGAATTTTAAAATCTCTGATGTTTATTAATATACAATTATTTCAGCTACTTTCTAGTCTGACCATAATGTTTTATCATGATTATTAATATTTAATCACGTAATTCCTTTAGGTGGACTTTAAACCATTAGATATATTTTATAAGTCAGAGTCTGCAGACTGGAATTTTCTCTTTTTACTTACTGCCCATCAGTGACAGTCAATATACACGTATTTGTTTTGCAAATACTTTTTGAGCATATTTATGCTCTAACATGTAGGATACTGTAATGGTGATTTGCAGGACATAAGCACTAAAAATGCATAGCTCGATGAAGTTAATCTTTTTTTTTTTGCTTTCAAATATGCTTCAAAAGACTTAAAAATATATCCGCATAATGATGTGCATTACGTGTATTCTTTCAAGTACACAGACACATACGCACACTTCTTAGGGGAAAAGCGCGTTACCCTTTGTCGTACATCCTAATGAAAACCCTAGTGGATTTTCTCTCTTCCATTTCCTCCAAGCTCTCTCTGGCTTACAACGTTGCCAGCTGAGAAACCAACATGTGGCCACCACATTGGGGACAACAGAAAGTGTGTGCAAGGTCCACGGGAGACGGGCCAGCCACACACTGTTCTGTCCAATGACGAAGCAGTTGTTCACGAAGTGGGAGAAACCACTGGACGATGAAATAATAATCACGACAGTAATAGTAACGAGAGCGACATCAAGATACCTCGAGCTCTTTCGCGGCGGTCCGCTGATTCCAAGACTGTGTTTTCGTAGGCAGTTCTGCAGTGTGTACAAGAGAGAGAGGGATGGGTGATACTCATTCTTTTTTGAGCTTCCAGCCCATGGATATATCAAGTCTTTATTTCTATTATCACTAGTTTTTAATTTGCTAGAGGACAAAAACACTTGCCAAAGAGAGAAAGAGAGACAGAGACAGAGAAAGTACCCTCTATGAGGGATGCTCATGGTGCAATCCCTTCACCTCCACTTCTCCTTGAGGGATTTTGGGCACACAAGCATATGCACCCAGCATGTTTTTCAAGCTGCTGGTTCCAGGACTTGAACTCTGCAGTCAGTACAAGCATGTGGGACCCAGCCACCTTCGTAACCACATCACCACCACCTGGCCCTACTCTTTTCCCTTCTTTTTTTTTTTTTTTTTTTAAATTGGCAGAGAGGCATGTGTTTTTTTTTT
>NW_006204667.1:2629052-2632441 GCF_000334495.1 Tupaia belangeri chinensis | reverse complement strand
CGAACCGCGGTCGACTACGTGGGAGTCCAGCGACATAGCCATTACGCTAACTGCTGGTTCCCATGTGTTCTAACAGAGAAGAAAAGAGAGAGCGTAATGAGAACTCCCTACTCGGGTGTGGTCATGCTTCAGCCCCTTTTCCTCTTTTTCCTTCTCATCAGGACTTTGGGCATGCATGCATATGTGTCCAGCATGCTTTTTCAGGCCAACAGGACAGGGATTCAAGACGTGGTCAGCCATGTGGGACCTGACTCCCTCTGCTCAGGGATTAGCTGCTGTGCTTCAGGGTCAGCTCGACTTGTCGAGTCTTTAAATGGCAGTGTCTAGCCCACTGATGAAAAAATGAAGATTGTCGTAATGCTATGTTTTTCGATATTTGTTAAACACATTCATATCCATGGGATAACTCAAGTAAATAAAGAGCAAAGCTATGCAGGAAGCCTAAAATATCAAGTAGGGTTGTGTAATTACCAAAGCCCGAACAGTAATACTGCAGTCGAGCACCTGGGCGGAGGGTCAGCTCTTTTGTTTGGGTCTCAGGAAGCTCATGTGAGTCTTGTTCTTTGGTAAAGACTCATACTCTTTGTGAGTGTGTGCTTTGCTGCCACGTAGTCTGAAAATAACAGCAAAAGAAAGAAAGTGGAAGAGCAGGGACGTGTAAGGGGAGGTGACTAAGAAAAGAGGCATGACGTTTGACACAAGGGGGAGTGAACGGAGAGTTGAATGAGGACATCGAGCACATTTCTCAAAATTAATTTACAATGGTCACAGTGTGAGATAAAGAATTAGAAACCAGGCCAGCAGGTGACACAGAGACTATGGTGGCTGGATCCCATGTGGCTGATTCCCCATTTTGAGTTCTGTACTCAGCGTCTTGAAAAGATGCTGAGCATGTGTCCGTGCCTGCCCAAATCTTGAGAGGAAAATGGAGGAGAAGGGATTGAAGAGTGGCCATCCCCCTGGGTTGGGGAGTGATTTCTCACTTTCTCTGTCTCTCTCCAGCACTGCACACGCCCTATAGAAAACAAAACAGAACAAAACAAAACCAGAAATCTTTTGACCTAGAGTGGAATGGGAGAGGAGACTAAGTGAGCCTTACAGTTAACAGTGACTTTGTGTTCTCTTCCACTCTTCCTCCTCGCCTTTGCCACATACCACTTCCAGGTATTCACCCAAATAGAAAAAGTAGACTGTTGGTACACATTTGTCTGTGTGTCAAGACCGAACTGAAAAAAATATCTGTAAACACACTGGGGAGGAGAATTCCAGAAATAATGAATTTTAAATATATCTGGTTTGGCTACCCATCCCTTTGGGCCAAGGAGGGAATGGAAAAGTGGAATTTAACTCCGGGGAAAGGAAAAGTAGTTCACCCTGCTGTCTTCAATGCATAGTCCCATGTGATTAAGTAAAGCATGTTAGTCACAATCACCAAATGGAAAAGAGGTGTTGTTATGACAGGAGAATGGGTCTTTGAGATGCAGTGAATCAGAGTTGAAAAGCACTTTAGTTATATTGACCACAAAAATAAGTGGTCAGCCAGCTGGCAAAGCCACCTGCAAGTCCAGTCCAAGTGATTTGATCGAGCCTTACGGATAGTCTGATGACAGAAAAGGCAACTGTCCTTCGGGCGGCCGGGTGCACTAGGGTCATTTCTGCTATGAACTGATAAAATGAGGTGTGCTCCCAGATCCACGTCCTGAAATATTTGTCGTCCCTTTACTCGTTCTGGATTCGGCTTCACTGTCCCAATACCCTAAAAGTTATTTAATTTACTGTCATTTCCACGTGGTCCTCTGAGATGATGCGAAATCGTGCCCTCTCCCATCGCATGAAGTGACTGCGACCTTGGCTTTAGATAGGCATCCATCCTCTGCTTCAAGTTCTCTCACTGTACCAGTGGGGCTGCAAGAGCGAAAGTCTGCTTCCGATCTGCACTGGAGGTCAACTTGGAAAACCAACGATTTTTTCTCTTTCTGTTATGATTAGAATGTGGTTCATTTTACCATCTGACTTCCTCTTGCATGTGTAGAACCTTTGGCCAAGAATGAAAGATTTTTATATGAAATATCTTTAAGCTCTAAAAGGCTTTCCAAGCAGGCCCAGCTAGTTATAGCTAGTAGGATAACTCCACTGCAGAAAACATGGACTTGTCTGGCTTCTAACTATTTTTATTATCTTATATTCTGTTTCATGGATCATAGTCATCTTTTTATTTCTGTAGAAAGATTTTTGTTATATGGTGCGTGTGGTTGCTGGAGAGACGGAGAGACAGAAAGTGAGACTCCCCCCCCCTCCCAGGGGGATGGCTGCACTGTAATCCCTTCTCTTCCATTCTCTTCCTGGAATTCTGTGTACACATGCACATGTGCCCAGCCTGAGTCTCAAGCTGCTGAGTCCAGGACTCAAACCGTGGTCAACCATGTGGAAGTCCAATACCTTAACCAGCACGCCACCTGCTGGCCTCCATGGTCATCTTTTCTAGGTACTGCAGGTCACAGACTGTCACTGGACAACTGGACACTGTTTTGGGCTACTTCTGGAAACCAGCCAAGCCTGTCTGTTGTAACATATCTTTTGTACTTTATTTTCAATGGCTTATAGAAGTTTTGCAAATAGTCAATACAAGGGCTTAGAGCACATTTGTGTATTGAAAAATCTTAAATGCATTATTAAATACAAATATTAAGCGAATATGAAGTGAAAATCTTCAATGAATTTGTATAGTCTCAAAATTATGTGTGGCTGAAGCATCTCCAATGCCTGAATGATGAAATGGAATACTCAGGGCCTTTTCAAATTTGCTAAGTGAAATCTCACTAGGGACCAGCAGTTGGCATAATGACTCTGTTGCTAGACTCCCATGTAGTCAACGATAGTTTGAGTCCTGGATCCAATGGCTTAAACTCACACCGGGAGCATGTGTGTGTGTGTGTGTGTGTGTGTGCGTGTGTGCCCAGGTTCCCGAGAGGAGAGAGAATGGAGAAGGGATTGTGGCATGGCCATCCCCCCTGGGGGATGATTTCTTGCTTTCTGCCTCTCTCTCTCTGTCTTTCTGGTGAGCACACGTGTCCTATAGCAAAAACCTCTTAAATAAATAAATAAATAAATAAATAAATAAATAAAAGAGAGAAAGAAAGAAGGAAAGAAACCCTGCTAGAGGAAGAAAATCAGAAAATAAGCAATAATACAAAATAAGCAATTTAAACACTTTCTCTAACAGGACAGTATCTGTCTGCTCATTGATAATATTAATTTCTATTTCTTGTTGTTTACTGTGTATTTCATGTATTTCTTCATTTTATCCCCACAAAATTCCTGTCAGGTGGTTATTACTACTTCCATTTTATGGATAGGAGCTGAAGCTTAGCGAGATTAAGCAACATGCT
>NW_006204667.1:2620952-2629031 GCF_000334495.1 Tupaia belangeri chinensis | reverse complement strand
CGGAAGAGCTCGGGACCAGCACGTGGTGTAGTGCTTAAGTGCTGGACTCCCACATGGCCGACCGCAGTTCAAGTCCTGGACCTGGCAGCTTGAAAATCACTCCAGGCATGTGTGCATGCATCCCCAAATCCCAGGAAAATGAAGGAGAAGAGAAGGGATTGCACATGGCCGTCTCCCGGGGCAGGGACGCAATTTCTCACTTTCCGTCTCACTGTCTCTTTCTGTCTCTCTCCAGGTAGCACCTGCGCCCTATGTTAAAAACCTAATAGTAAAAATAAAATCGGAAGAACTGGATTTGGAACCTAGCTCTATTCTGTTATAAGTCGTCATGTTAAATTTTTACCATGTAAAGTAAAAAGAAGACAAATAGCTGTTTCTTACGTTTTCTTTCTTTAATTATTGGGGGGAAACCTGAGTGGCTTCTTAAAGGTTACATGACAGAGAGACAGGGACCAGGTCACTCCAATGATTAGAGATTAGACTAGCCATAACGCTTAGATGCACACCCAGGGGTAAGGAGATAAGAGGGACACATAGTGAGGAGGGTGGTAAGTGGGGAACGAGGCATCCCGGATAACTGTCACCCCTGCTATTTACTAACAGCTCATTCTTGGACAAGTCAGTATTCTGAGATTCCTGTTTTCCTACCAAACACGAGTATAAGGCTATCTTGCAGGGTTGTGAGGACGGAGTGTTCATGAATGGGTGGCAGAGAATCTAGCTATGTTAGGCCCCAAGGACGTGGTAACTGCAGTTATAGGGAGCCTGGACATCAGAATTTAAAAGTCCACAAAGACTACTTATATATTGACAATCATGCAAAAAGGCATTTTCTTTACGGGAAAAGGGAAATTCTTTAATTTTTAAAAAGAATTATTTATTTAATTTTATTGATTATTATTATTTTACTATAAGGCACATGCACTCTGCAAAAATAGAGAAAGAGAGAGTGAGAGAAAACTGCCAGGTCTGGGACTTGAACCATAGTCAGCTAAGTGGGAGTCCAGTACCTTAACCTCCACGCCACCTGCTGGACCCCGTACTTCTTCTTCTTTTTTTTTTTTAATGAGAGTTTTTTTTTTTTTTTCACTATAGGGCATGTGTGCTTGCCAGAGACAGAGAGACAGAAAGAGAGAAATCATCCTCAACCAGGGAGGATGACCATGCCACAATCCCCTCTCTTCCATTCTCCACTTGGGATTTTAGGCACATACACACATGCACCCAGTGTGAGTTTTAAGCTACCGGGTCCAGGACTTGAACCGTGGTCGACTATATGGAAATCCAGCAATGTAACCATTATGCCATCTCCTGCCCCCCCCATTCTTCTTTATAAAGTACCCATTTTTACTCTGAGGGATGCAGACTTAAAAAAAATCAACATTATTGAGATATAATTTACATGAAATAATATGCACAACTTTAACAATTGTGTGTTAAATTAAGCACAACAATGAAGATACAGAATCTTAACATAATTCCACAAAGTCCCTTTGGGCCACTTCACTCCTGCCCTAGGTAGCCACAAGTTCTGATTGTTGTCACCTAGGTTAATTTAATCTCCTCTAGAATGTTGTATAAGCGGAAATTTTTTAGCAGATTCATTTTCTGTCTGTTCTTTTGCTTGGTTAAGTATTTGTAAGCTCCATCCATGTTATTGCCCAGTCGGTAGTTCATTGGTTTTTCTTTTTCATTTTCCTTTTTTTTAAGAGAGGTTTTTGCTAGAGAAATTGCCCCCCGGGGTTGGGGGTGGTGGTCACACTGCAATTCGTTCTCCTCTCGGGGTTTGGGGCATGCACACACATGCATTCAGTGTGAGTTTCAGGCTGTCAGGTCTGGGACCCGAACTGCAATCAAGGATGTGAGAATCTGGCACCACAACCACTATACCACCTGCTGGTCCTAATGACAAGTGATTTTAATTCTTTTTTTTTGCATGCTGGTTTTCATGGGCTACATATTTGTGAAATATCCGCTCAAATCTTATGTCCAATTTTTAATTTCTTAAATTCATATTGAGGGGTAAGAGCATTTTACACAAGAGCCAAAGTTTGTAAGAAATGTATGCCTTGTATTTTCTTTTTGTGTGTGTGTGCTTATCTTTTCATTAAAAAAATAATTTTGCTATCGTATGTGTGCATTCACTGGAGAGAGACAGAGAGAGGGTGAAAGTGAGAAAGCACCGGGGAGGGGGCAGTTCATGCTGCAGTCCCTCCTCCATTCTCTCCTTGGAATTCTGAGCATGCATGCACACTTACCCAGTGTGTTTTTGGAGCTGCCAGGTCCAGCACTTAAACCACGCAGTTAGTCATGGGGAATCCAGCAACTGCTGCCACCACAGCCACACTGGCTGACCCTTTATCATTTCTTAATGATGTGTTGTAAAGAACTCAAGTTTGTAATTTTAATAAAACTCAGAATCAACTTGTTTCTTTTATACAAACCCAACCATGCCATTTCTGTCACTAGAATGCTAGGAAATTGTGCAACCCTTAGGATACAGGGTCTCGGTCCACCTCTGTGTTGCTAACAAAAATACCCAAGATTGAGTAGGTTATAAAGGGAGGGGGCCTTATTAACTCCTAATTCTGGTGGCTAGAAAGTGTTAAGGCATGGGCTTGGCATCAGGCCAGCCTGCAGCATGGCCATGGAAGCACAGAGGACGGTGGGTATGGGCAGAGAGGACGCCAGCTGTTTGCTTTGCCTCCCTTTTATCACAACCACCATGGAAAACTAAGCTCTTCTCACTGGGTCTCGAGAGACTTCATTAACCTATTCATGAGCGTGTTGTCTTGATGATGCCACCCCCATGAACCAATTACCACCCACTAGCCCTCACCACCTCCCAACATGAAATTCCAGAACATGAAACTTTGGGGCACAAGCCATGAAGCCAACCATAACAGCTAGCCAGCTTTGCCCCATTCTTCAAGTCTCAGTTTAAATGCCATTTTTTTCCTGGAGACTTTCCTTTCACCCCAAGACAAGGCCAGCTCTTTATCTTTGGCACATCCATAGCATACTACACTCCTTCGTAAAGCTGACCTCACCTGTAATTAGGTGTTCGAAGTCTGTCCTCCCAACTCCACTGTAATTTCTGTAAGACATTCCATCAGTAATAAATTTTCTCAAGCTGTTTGTATTTCTACCTGTAGGAATGATGAGTTCCTTTGAGCATGGTGTATGGACCAAGTAGAATATCTGTTCTTCTTTTTTTTTACTTCAATTTCTTTTATATATTCAATCACACATGTCACTTAGCTTGCAAAGTGAAAATTCCAACATGTATACATTTCTCACCAATCCAGTTGAGAATACTATACACGTTGTCTTCAACAGATAATAACCCATTTCTTTGTCCCATGAAGGCCTTGCCTCTCTCTCTCTTTCTCCTTACTGTCCTTCCTCAGGCTCTCCTCCTTCACCCACCCTCTTCCCACACTAATACATGCTAATAAACAGTAATGATAAAAATACTTCCTTCCAGCCCAGCATAGTTTCAACAACCATGTATTACCCTCTCAGAATCAGGGTGCCAAATGAAAAGTCATGTCAGTTGTCTCAGCATGGGAACATAAGTACTTAGCCACTTGGGAGAGAAATGGGCATGATTTAACCTAAATAGCAGAGTGTCTGCTCCAGAGAGAGCTTGGGCTAAAGTAATTGGAACCTTAATCTCATTAAAATGACAGTCTTGGCAGAGCTGACTGGGGATCTCAGCCAAGGTGTGGCCGCACCAATCTGGCTAGAGTCAGGCCCTCACACTTTACATGCACCCAAAATCTACATGTTTCTTAATTTAAAACGGTTAAAGGTAACAATGATAAACAACGCTGTTTTACAGTAAATAGAGTTAGTGTTGTCCCATTTAAACTTTTTTTAAAGAATTGTTTTATTTAACTTTATTCATTTATTCATTTTTATTTATTTTAATTTCATGAGAGAGAGAGAGAGAGAAAGCCGCCAGGTTCGGGACTTGACCGCGGTTGGTCATGTGGGAGTCGAGTGCCCTTATCCACCACGTCACCTAATGGCCTCCCATTTAAATTTTGTATGTGTAAGTTGAATCACTCATTTAACTGAACAGCTTTCACATTTTCTTAGGACTCAGGCTTTTTCAATGAAATGCTCTGTGTTGAGAATGCTGTTTGAGTATCTCAAAAATGGCTGTGTGACCAATTGTGACTGAGATGGGAAGAAATAGTTTAAGATGATTCAATGTGGGGCCAGCAGGTGGTGTGGTGGTTAAGGTGCTGGACTCCTACATGGCTGACCCCAGTTCAAGTTCTGCACCTGGCAGTTTGCTTCCTCACTTTCTCTCTCTCTCTCTGGTGAGTGCACATGCCCCACAGAGAATTAAAATAATTGTAATAATAAAGAAAATTAAATTAATCGTTCTTAAAAGAAAAAGAAAAAGAGGATCTGACATGAGATTACAAGGTTTCCATGGCATGAGCGCTGAGACAGGAGTCTTAAGATGCTGTGCCTCGTTCTGGGAGGATAACAGGGCCCTGCTAAGAGCAGATCCAGCTGCACCCAAATGGTAATATTTTCAGATGTGAAGTGCTAAATACTCTCTAATGTTTCAAGGAAATCACAGAGGAAATCTACAAATTGCTATAGCAGACTCTGTTTACATTGACACTTGTGCACAAATAGGCTGTTTTTTCCCCCTATTTCCATTAGAGGCTTTCAAAAAGAAATAGAAACCTCCTAACTGTAGGAACAAAAAGTAAACATGAACAGAAGTTACTATTTTACTTATTTATCAGCACATTTATTAAAACTTTATTTATTATTATGATTATTTTATTTGACCAAGACACAGAGAGAGAAAAAGTGAAGGTGTGAAAGCAAACCACAGGTCCAGAACTCGAACCGCAGTTGGCCACATGGGAGTCCAGTGCCTTACCCACCACATCACCTGCCAGCCCTTATCAGCACATGGCTTGCTATGCGGTGTCCTCATACTAATAACCGGTTGTATAAACAAATGATAAGTGAGGACAAAATTGCCACAATTTACTTATTTCCTTATCAGTAATTGATATTAATAATTCCCAGAAGTAAATACTTGCAATATATTTCCCTGATACTATTAATGGACCACTAAATAAAACACAGTTGACCCTTGGACAACACGGGTTTGAACTGCACGACTCCATTTATCTGCAGATTTTTTTAATACATTTTCTTAATATATTGTCTCTCTGCTATAATTTTCTTAATAACATTTTCTTTTTTCTAGTTTCCTTTTTTGGTAAGAATGTAGTATGTAATACGTGTAACTTACAAAATATATGTTAACCAACTGTTTAAATTATTAATAAGGCTTCCAATACACGGTAGGCTATTCAGTTAAGTTTTGGGGGAGTCAAGAGTTATATGTGGAAAAAAAAAAGTTATACCTGGACTTTCAATTGCATGGGAGATTGGTGCTCCAATCTCCATGTAGGTCGAAGGTCACCAGTACTGGTACACAGTATGACATTATATTGGGTTGTTGGGAAAGTCATGATGCATTTTTGCATAGAAGAGCATGACTTTCTTGATAACCTAATATATAAGATTTTTTAAAAAGATGTTTTCAAGGTTACACCCCAATTTAATTTCGGAGAGGCTAGGCTCCAACTCTTTGTAAGACAATAGAGGTATGTCTTAAATATTTGATGTTTACTTTATCAGAGATTGATAGTGAGGGTTATGTCTTAAGTTTTTTCTTTTCTTTTCTTTTCTTTCTTTTCTTTTTTTTTTTTGCTATAGGGTTATACCTGGACTTTCAATTGCATGGGAGATTGGTGCTCCAATCTCCATGTAGGTCGAAGGTCACCAGTACTGGTACACAGTATGACATTATATTGGGTTGTTGGGAAAGTCATGATGCATTTTTGCATAGAAGAGCATGACTTTCTTGATAACCTAATATATAAGATTTTTTAAAAAGATGTTTTCAAGGTTACACCCCAATTTAATTTCGGAGAGGCTAGGCTCCAACTCTTTGTAAGACAATAGAGGTATGTCTTAAATATTTGATGTTTACTTTATCAGAGATTGATAGTGAGGGTTATGTCTTAAGTTTTTTCTTTTCTTTTCTTTTCTTTCTTTTCTTTTTTTTTTGCTATAGGGCACATGCACCCGCCAGAAAGATAGAAAGTGATAGAAAACGAGAAACCACCACCCAGGGGGGATGACCACATTGCAATCTCTTCTCCTCCATTCTCCTCTCTGGATCTTGGGCACGCACGCACATGCACCTGGCGTGAGTTTAAGCCACCAGGTCCGGGACTCAAACCGCGGTCGACTACATCGGAGTCCAGCAACATAGCCATTTCGCCATCTGCTGGTCCCATCTTAAGATATTTTTAAAGAAGACTGGCTGTGTCTTAAGTATATGCTCTCAATTTTGGCATTTTTTCTTGGAGACTGAATAAAATCTTGAATTGCTTAAATACCATTAGGATGATTGACCATTTCTTGTTTATTGAATTGACAGCCTGCTAGGTTGGTATAGAGCCCAAGTTATATTTAGAAGACATGTAAAGGGCTATTTGTTGAAATTTTGAGCCTAAAGGATAATGATCTGTAGAGCTGAACACTGACCCGTGGCTATGAGATGGTTATCAAAGCAGTTACAAAGGGGGAAGTCTCCACACACGAGTGGCAGTGGTCCTTGGAATAATGGCAAAAGCCAGTGTAAATACGTCCCTATGTATCGAAGCAGAATGTCGGTTTGGGGAGCACTTTGGCGTGCCCTTGTTGTAACCCTGGAGTTGGTGGCATTGTGCGAGGCCCTTTGCGAAAGAGGTGTAAACAATTTGCTGGTGATGACTCCTGAGTTTGATTTTTAATTTTTTTCAACAGACTCCATTTTTTTCCTAATAATTCCAGGGAAAAAAATAAATCCCAGGGTAAGTTGAGCTTATACATTGAATGTCTTTATCCACCTTCCAAAAACCCCCTGTCTTTAGAACACGGCTCTCACTGGGAGACTTGAAGTTAAAAAGGTTTTAGATTTACTGACACAGGCTACTTGCTACTAGGAATTTAAGAAATTCATGGGAGGTACTTCACCAGGAACCCAAAAAATGGAATTTTAGGTGTGGCTAGTGACTGACTTAAAGCTGTTTTAGTAAACCTTGGAGACAGACGAATGTTTCCTATAGATCTAATAAGTTAAAAGCCACAAAATACTTTCCTTCCCAAAGTGAGTACCCTCAGTTCTCCGGAGGAGTGTATGGTAGGGTTGTAATGGTGAGTGGGTAGAAGCTCTGCGGTTGTTATTTCTACAGAAAACCACTACAATGAGTCATCCTCTAGGGGGCAATAGAGTATGATTCAGACTCAGAATTGCCTGAATCAAATTCCTGAGGGAAGAATTGATCATGAAGAATGATCAATTAGTATTAAATAGTCTCAGACTCGCAAAGACATTGACGCATGCTTCAGCTTTTTTATAGCTCCCACACTCTTGAATTCTGGGGCAAAGCTAAACAGTGCTGAGGTAGACTAAGGTGGCTATGGCTGCCGTCAGAGCATTGCCGATGCATGGCGTCTGCAGCCAGACCTGAAGATGAGAATAAGGGATGAGATGTGGCTGACTCGGGCTCTTCAAGTGGGACCCTCTAAAGGGCACATTCTGACCCTAGTGAGCCTCTGTCCTGTCGTGGACTTAGGCTGGGAACCGTGTCCGTATTTAACGCTAGTACTTTCTTCAATTCCCTACCTCTTGTGCTACCCGGGATGGGCAAGAAATGTCTCTGGGTAAATTCAGAGTCTCTGTAACTCTGATTGCTCGGCGTGGAGCTGCCTCAGTGTGTTGGTGCAGGTCAACCAGCGGTCAATGTCCCATATAATACTGGGTTGTTGGGAAAGTCATGATGCTTTTTTTTTGCATAGAAAAACATAGAAAAATACCTCATAACTTTCCAGATGACCTAGTAGAAAGAACTCTGTAAAATTTCCTTCTTCTGGGCCAGCCCATGGTGTGGTGGTTAAAGGTGCTGGACTCCCACATGGCTGACCACAGTTCAAGTTCCGGACCTGGTGGTTTGCTTTCTCGCTTTCTCTCTCTCTCTCTCA
>NW_006204667.1:2600172-2616431 GCF_000334495.1 Tupaia belangeri chinensis | reverse complement strand
ATATATATTTATTTATTTATATACAATTAAATAAAGTTAAATGAAATCATTCTTTAAAAAAAAAATACTTTCACCTGCATGTTAGAGAAATGAGATCCAGGAGTGGGTGGGGATTAAATCCTAATGTGGTTGTACTGCACTCCTGTTTTCTAGGATAAACTTCAAGGACGTAAGCTTGGTTTACTTCCCAGGGTATCTGGAAAGATGGGGCACCAGCCTGACCCAAGGGAGGAAGAAAATCATGCTAGAGTGTGCTGAGTGGTGGGAAGGGTTGTTCAAACACACATGGCATAATGGTGAAGGTGCATAAAGAGTCAATGGGGGGGACAAGCAGATGGCATAATGGTTACATCACTGGACTCCCACATAGTCGACCGCAGTTCAAGGCCTGGACCCAGAGGCTTAAACTCACACTGGGTGTGTGTGCATGCATGCCCAATGTCCCATGAGGAGAATGGAGGAGTAGGAATTGCAGCGTGGCCATTCCCTCTGGGGGGTGATTTCTTGCTTTCTGTCTCTTTCTTTACACATTGCCCCCTAAAAAAAAATCCTCTTTTTCTAAAAAAAAAAAAAAAAAAGCCAATGGGAGAGAAGAAGAATGAAGAAAACAATATTAATTTGCAACCACCCATGGCTGCCCTCACCCCTTTTGTTTCCTCAAGGAAAAAAAAAAATTCTAATTGACTGGATGTCAGTTTTTTCTTTTTAATTTTCCATTGGCACTAGCCAGAGAGAGAATAGGGTGCAGGGGGTGAGACAGCACCTCCAAGGAGGATGGCCCTGCTGCACGCACCTCTCCCTCTGTGTCCTCTCGGGATTTGGGGCATGTATGCACATGGGTCCAGTGTATTTTGCAAGCTGCTGGTTCCAAGATTCAAACCATGCTTTCAGCCACAGGGGGTCCAGGAGCCTTAACCACCATGGCACTGGTTGGCTCTGGATCTCAATATTTATGCAGAATTTGGGTGATAGATAATTCTGGACAACGAGGCATAGGGTGAGCATGCACTTGACAGAAGGCTGCATGTAGCAGGGAAGGTCACTGTGGACAGCGGAAAGTGTCAGTAAGGAACTAGACTTAGGAAAAACCCCCTGGGCCAGCCCACACTGCTTACAGGCACCCGAACTCACACTGCTGACCCAGTTTGAATGTGGCCTGGCAGCTTGAAAAACGTAGCAGGCGGACGTGCATGTGTGCCCCAAATCTAAAATCCTGACAGGATTGAGAAATGGAGGAGAACATATCGCTGCATAGCCACACCCCATTGGGCGGTGCTTTCACCCTTCTTCTCACCTTGAGTCTCTGTCTCTCTGGTGAGTGAGTGCACGTGCCCTGTGGCAATTAAGAAGAAAAGGAAGAGAAGAAAAGAAAAGAAAAGAAAAGAAAAGAAAAGAAAAGGGAAAAGGAAAGGAAAGGAAAAGAAAAAAGAAAAGAAAAGAGAAGAAAAGAGAAGAAAAGGAAAAAGAAAAGAAAGGAAAAGAAAAAGAAAAGAGAAGGGAAGAAAAAAAGAAAAGAAGAGAAAAGGACACCTTTGGAAATGGGAAAATAAGAGAGACAGGGTAGGACCAGCAAGTGGCGTGGTGGTTGAGGCACTGGACTCCCACATGGCTGATTGCATTTCAAGTCCTGGACCTGGTGGCTTGCTTTCTTGCTTTCTCTTTCTCTCTCTCTGTTTCTCTCTGGTGAGCATGCGTGTCCTACAGCAAATTAAAAATAATAATAAAATTACATAAATCATTCTTAAATTAAAAAAAGAGAGAGGGTGGCAGTGAAAGTCCATTTAAAGAACTTATTTGAATATGGTAAAGAGATGAGGAGTAAGAAAACTATCCAAAAAAAAAGAAAAGAAAACAGAACAAAAAAATTGAGGCATGTGGGTTATATTAACAATACACTGTTTCCAGGCGTTTTTCCTTACCAAGAGCCTTTCCAGGCATTTTCCCCCACCAAGAGTTGGTAAAGATTCCAAATGCTTTTATTTACACTATTTAAGACTAGGTCATTGGGGGCAGGGACTCAATTGTATTCAGATTACAATTACATGGTATATTTACCTGGAATCTTATTACCTGTTAGCCTAAGTTACTTCTATTAGCTTCTTCTTCACTTTATATTCTGGTAATACACTTTCCTAAGGAGTAACACATCTGAGAAATATTTCAGAAATGTACTTTGAAATCAACAACAACAAAAAATAAAGTTCTAGCTGGGTATGACCAGGCTTTCTGCCAAGTACAGTAATTATTACTTGTGGAATTTTCTTGAGATGGCTGAGGCATTTGACTCCATAAGAATAGCTCTAGAGTGAGCGGCCGGGTGGAGACGCTGGTCTGTGGGAGAGCTGGCGAATCAGTTCAAGTCTGTTTGCTAGAATAGATTCACTTATTGGGAACCAGCAGTTAGCGTAATGGCTATATCGCTGGACTCCCACGTAGTCGACCACGGTTCGCGTCCCGGACCCGGTGGCTTAAAACTCACATCGGGCGCGTGTGCGTGCGTGCCCAAGATCCCGAGAGGAGAATGGAGGAGAAGGGATTGCGGTGTGACCATCCCCCCTGAGGGGTGATTTCTCGCTTTCTGTCTCTCTGTCTCTCTCTGTCTGTCTTGCGAGTGCATGCGCCCTATAGCAAAAACCTCTCCAAAAAAAAAAAAGAAAAAAGAATAGATTCACTTATAGATGGTTTCGCTCAGCAGATCCTAGAAACACAAGGTGTATGCTTTCTTCCAATTGAACATCAATCATCTTAACCTATGCTGTTTGCTCCCTTTTCACCTTATCATCTGGCTCTTTTCCCCAACTCATCTTGCTTTTTTGTTTTTTTATAGCATTGAGAAAAAAAAAAACGTGTATTAAATCACGCTCTTGAATATAGCAATGCCAAGGCCTCACCCAAGTGGTGCAGCAGTGGGGAGGGGGAAGGCCAGGTGTTTAAGAAAATGTGTGCTAGGAACAACCACACACCTAAAAGGAATTGAAGCAAATTTAGAGAAAGAGAAGCCACAGGACACGCCTCAACCAAGCAGCATGCAGGCACAATGCTTAGCCCCAACACCCGGATCTCAGCTTCAACCCTCTTCTCTCATGAAACTGAGTTGAAACCTTGTTCTTACAACATGACGAGGTGTGAACCCAACTGGTAGTCAGGCAGCTATAAATGGAAGCAAGTAAACTGCAGATGGGATACCCTAAGAGCAATAGTTAGTTTTTCAAAATTCATTTGTGAATGGATTGATTCCTCTCTAATGAGTTAGCTGGGATATGCTCCAATACAGACAAAAATTAAGGAGATTTTAAATATGTTTTTTACTGTTACATATTTATAGGTCCTAACAGACATTACAATAGCTTTAGGTTCTTCCTTCATTTTATTCTAATCCATTGAATCCCTCAAACCGTTAACAATTAAAAAGTATAAAGTGGGACCAGTAGGTGGCATAATGGTTAAGGTGCTGGACTCCCACATGGCCGAATGCGGTTTGAATCTCGGACTGGTAGCTTGAAATTCACACTGGATGTGTGTATATGGATACCTCAAATCCCAAGAGGAGAATAGAGGAGAAGGGATTGTGGCATGGCCATATGACGGATGTTTTCCTGCTTCCTGTCCGTCTCTCTCTGTCTCTCTGGCGAGCACACAGCTCTAGAGCAAAAATCTCTCTCTCAAAAAAAAAAGTATAAAATTTTCTTCCTCTGTGATTGGCCCCTACTTTTAAAGAGTAAAGCATCCAGTGCCAGCAGGTGGTGTAGTGGTTAAGGTACTGGACTCCCACATGGTTGACCACGGTTCAAGTCCTAGACCTGGAGGCTTGCTTTCTCACTTTCCCTCTCTCTCTCTTTTTCTCTCTCACCTCTTTCTGGTGAGTGCTCATACCCTATAGCAAATTAAAAATGATAATAAATAAAATTAAATAAATAACTCATTAAAGAAAACAAAACACTAAAGCCTCCACTGCAGGGGTGAAGACCTCGCCCGGCCGTCTGTAGCTATGGCCACCCAGCGGCACCGTGTCTCAGGGCATCACCCTACTCACAGCAGCCACCTTATACGCTCTGTTTTAAAAATTACTGCACTCAATGAATGTAAATAAAAAGGTCAGTACATGTTTTAACTGCCAGAGGGTACATATGCCAGCCAGAGAAAGAGAGAGACAGGGAGAAGGGGAGATGGCGCCCCTTGATGGGGCCCGGCCAGGTCACATCCCTTCTCCACTTGTCCATCCTGCCGGTATTTGGGGCACACTCGCATACACGGTCAGTGTGTTTTTCAAGCCGCTAGGGCTAGGATGGGAACTGTGGTCAGCCATGTAGGATCCAGCTCCCTTATCCATGAGGTCACAGGGTGGCTCCTTCAGGACATTTTTAAAGACTCAAACAGAGAAAACAAGCACATAAGCAAACAAACCAAAAACTACCTAAGCAGATATCCCTCTGTTACATCTATCTGAAAATATTTCCTTATCTCTTCCACTGACACATAGGAAACTTGAGCCCAAGGCTTTTGGAAATTACACTTCATTGTTATTTAAAGGCGTACTTATGGAATCTTTCAGTTCACAGGCCTCTAGGTGTTAATTTGCCTTGACCATGTAGAAGAGGAAGCTTGAGAACGAATACAGCCCCCTCGTTGGAAGTGAGCGGGGAAGACAGCGCGTCTGGGCGATTTTAGACTCCGACTTGAGCCTGCTAACGTCTTGTAAATCAAAGCAGCCAAGAACCATGTTCATTACAAATCCAAGAGGAGTGAGGTCATCTGTTTCAAACTTGTTGGAATTTGGCTGTGGGACCTTGTGGGGAGATGCGGCCGCTCGTGCGTCCTCCAGGACTGCCCAGGTGGGATGGCTGCGGTGTGCACCCCTCAGAAGTCTTCTGGGGCCAGGGTTCCAGAATTCGTTTCTCCAGTCAGATGGGATGCACTGAATTTGGAACTGAAGGGAAGCAGAGGCTTTCCTTCTTCAGCGTCTGCTGATTTTCTGGCAAGCGTATTAGTGTGGGAATGGCATTTCATGCTGCAGAGCTCCAGGTCCATTCGACAGCTTCAGGGTTGAGACCAGCAGGTGGCGTAGTGGATGGGGTGCTGGACTCCCACATGACTGACCACAGTTCAAGTCTCGAACTTGGTAGGTTTAAACTCACACCAGGCACATGTGTGTGCAGGCCCAAAATCCTAGGAGGAGAATGGAGGAAAAGGGATTGCAGGGTGGCCATCCCTCCTCGGGAGTGATTTCTCACTGTCTCTCTCTGTCTCTGTCAAGCATACATGCCCTATAGCAAAAGCAAAAAAACAAAACAAAACAAACAAACAAACAAACAAAAAAACCCAAAAAAACCTTTAAAAAGTAGCTTCAGGAGTATGGGGTATAGCAAGAGGCGCAGGAGGTATAGGGTGGCCCTGAAGCTAGCAGCCATACCTTCCAGATCCCTGGACTGCAGCTAAGGTGTGTGTTCCCAGAGTCACAGTTCCAGGGACAGCTTCCAGATTCTCAGCTTCCAAAATGTGGTTGAGCTAGCAGCTCCCTTGGTGGGCTTCTTAGAGAATCTCTCTGAAGTGGCTTTGCAGACTCTTCCTTGTGGGCTTTCTTGTTACACAATTTTTCTAATAATTTCCGGAGGCCACACTAGAGCCTAATTCTACCCATCTTTCAATTATTTCATAGGAACCTGACTCCTTGATTTAAATTCCTTTTTACTAAAATAGAGTATTTTCTGTTATCTGTAAATGCATTCTGATTTATGATAGTTTGAGTCTAGCAGGTTAGGTATTTAACCTATGGGGTTTGAAGGAAATGAAGATGTGCTTCCATTAAATGAGAGGTAATAGGGATCTTTGGTGGTGGGCCACAGCTAGTTCTTCCTTATATTATTCTGGGGTGAAGTGGCTTTGGCGACCTGCACGTGGGGGGTGGCACAGGGCTAGGAGCAAACTAACTGCGGCCAACGGCACTGGAGAGACTACGGAGAGAAATGAGCCACCCAGGGCTTTCCAGTCTCCACCCAGTGTGGTTAGAGACCTAGAGAATTTTTAGCATTAAAAGAATCTTCTTCCTGGTTGGACTTTGGGCTGATGTAGCCCAAATGCAGTCACAGAGTCTGACCCTATGTCTTGTTCAATTACCACACAGGATCCATTCAAAGGCTTGTTGAATTCCTCGCAGGAAACCACGTTACTTGGAAAGGGTAAGACTCTGAGAACTGGGGAGATGACTCTTGGGAATAGTTGGAACTTCTTGCTTACCCCCAAACTAATTCCACTAATGTTCCCAAGACAACAGATATACTCCCTCTAGTGCATGTGGACTTGTCTCCTCCGTTACAAACCCGGCATGGCCCAGCCGCGGTGATGAGGCAGTGGGGAGCTTCTACGCAGGGCTGGAGCCACACACCGAGACCTGGTTTGAGATCCTGGGTTGATCTGCATACCAGGAGTGGCCATGCAAGCCATAATACTGGCTCACTGAGAGAAGGGAGAGGATCTCAGTGTGACAAGACCCTGTCCAGGGTACCTGCATAAAATAAACTTAAAAAATAAAAACAAACGCTGCGGTGACTTTTGTTGATGTCATTACCTTACCTGGCATGCTGATTTGTCTTGTTTTCACTCTCTCCATATGGCTGACCATAAATAGTAATGTAATCTCAGTGATTATGAAGCCACACCTGGAAGGAAAATGCTTTGCATTTCAGAGGACAATATTTTGCTAAAAGAAATAAGGAAACATGCTGATGCTCACAGGGCCTGTAGATCTCACCACGTACCTCATACACGGAAGCAGCTGGCCTCAGGGAAGAGAGGAATGGCATATTGAAGATAGTGCTTGTGTCGTGAGCTGGGGGTCAATGCCCCGTGAGTTAGGCTCCACATAAGAGGTGAATTTCACTCTTAACCAGTGAGCAATGTAAATACGGCTCTGGGCACGAAGAGGTGCAATTGGGGTCACCATTGCTGATGATGTTAACATTTTGCACAAAATCACACAGAATCGCTGCTTTGGATCCTGCGATGACCAAAGGATGCAAAGCTCTGAGTGACCAAGACGTGGTTCCATGTCAAAGACCAACACCAGACAGATCCATCTGAAACTAATGGTTCAAGATTTTGGAAGACGGGCTGGTGGGTGGCATGGTGGTTAACGGCACTGGACTCTCACATGGGCGACCGCAGGTCAAGTCCTGGACCTGGTGGTTTGCTTTCTCACTTTCTCTCTTTCTCTGTCTCCCTCTGATCAAATCGGAAAATAATAATAATAAATGAAAGTTAAATAAAATAATTCTTTCAAAGAAAAAGATTTGGGGAGATACTATTAAAGTTCTCCAAAGGAATATCTGAATACTATTCGAGGAGGAGGGAGAGGAAAGCTAATGTGAAAACAACAGCCATCGTGTCACGCGGGAAGCCATTGCTCCAAGCATCCGTAAACCAGCAGAATGTCTGAAGATCTACTGCAAGCAAAGCATTGCTGTCATTTAAGATTTGTCCTCTCAGAACTAGCGAGCACGGTCTATGTAGGGTACTATCCTCGTCTTAAAGGTGAGAAGTCAAGCCATCTGTCTGCAGTGGCTGAAACGGGACTTAATACAGAACAAGCATATAACCACAAAGTCTATTTTTTTTTCTTTTTTAATTTGTCAGAGGGCACAGGCACTCACCAGGGAGGGAGAGAATGTGAGAAGGCACCCCCCGTGGGGGCTGATCATGCCACAATCCCTTCTCTTCTATTTTCCCTCCTTGCAGGATATTGAGTATGCACACACATGTACCCAGAGTGTTTTTCAAGCCACCGGGTCAGGGATTTGAACTGTGTGGTCAGCCATTTGGGAACTAGGCACCATACATACGCACCAGGCCACAGGCTGGCCCACCTCTAATCTTAAAAAAGAAAACAACAAAAAAAACCAGTAAATAAATCATACACACAGCATAATATTCAAATGGTAAAGTAAAAGGATGTAAGTTAAAGTAAGTTTTCTTTTCACTCCTGCTTGTCGGATACGAGATACCCCTGGGTATTTGTTACCAATTCCTTGTGTATCCCCCCTTCCCATGTAAGTATTTTTTCTAAAAACACAACAAGGTAGTACTGTAACACTGTATTTTATACCTTTTAAGAATAACTATCTAGCTAGGACCAGCAGATGGAGTAATGGCTACGTTGATGGACTCCCATGTAGTTGACCTTGGTTCCAGTCCCGGACCTGGTAGCTTAAACTCAGGCCGGCGCGTGTGCATGCGTGCCCAAGATCCTAAGAGGAGAATGGAGGAGAAGGGATTGCGGTGTGGCCATCCCTGCTGGGGGCGATTTCTTGCTTTTTGTCCCTCTGTCCTTCTCTGTCTTCCTGGCGAGCACACGCACCCTATAACAAAAAACCCTTCCAGAAAAAAGAATATCCATCATATACCCATGTATCTTTCTAGGTGAGCAGGCAGAATGGCCGCGCTTTTTTGCAAATATCTATAGTGTCCATTGTTCGCATTGGGCTTGATCTGTGTAACCAGCCTTATCTCCTACCCTTCAGTTCTCTCTAGTCCTTTACCAGTACAAGAAGTCTGCAGTAATTGTCCTTGCGTATATGACTGTGAGCGCATGTTCCTACATGCAGGATAAATTCCTAGAAGTAGAATTTCTAATAAAAGATCATGTGCATTTTGTAAATTTGCTAGTCATAGCCAGATTGCCCCCCAAAAGGAGAGCCTCAGCTTGCCCTCACTCCAGCACCACGTGAAAACACCTATTTTCTCTGTTCTGCTCAGCTCAGGGTGTGGCCAGGGGTTTTGATCTTTAACCCTGATAAATGGAAATGAATGCTTCACTATAGTTTTAATTTGCATTTCTTTCATTATGATTTTGAGCATCTTTTCTAAAGTATAAACACATAAAGTATAAAAGTAATCTAGAAAATTTGTAGTGAGCCCAGCCACCGTGGCACAGGTGGGAGGCAGCCCTGGGTGGTATCAGAGCCATATGGGAACTCCTGAGGTTCGAATTATGGATCCACCTAGACATGTGACTCTGGTTGACCAGAAGACTAGTGGGGGTGGGTGGATCACAGTGGGTCTCTCATGAAAGAGACTCAAAAAAAAAAAGGTAATTTATATTTCCATTCCTAAGTGTTCATGCCCACTGGGTTGCTGGTGCTTTCTTTTGACTTATCATAGTTAACTAATGGAATATATTTTTTTGGACTGCCTTATGTATTCAAATATTGCTTCCATTTATTTATAGACTTTTATTTTAGGCGGAAATTAAATTTTACTTGACTTTTATATGAGTGACTTTATGTTTTATTTTAATTTTTGTGACGATCCTTGGCTTTTCTGGAAGGCTTATGAAAGCCTTTCTTATGTGGAGAGTGCAACAATGTTCTTCCCTGATTTCTTTTCAGTATGTTTCTGGTTTTCGTTGCTGTATTGAAACATGTGGCAAACTTTTCAGTGTATAGTGAGACTGGGATCCCACCTCGTTTTCCTTTCCAGATGATGAAACCCTCAATTTTAATGAGTATGTACTGTTACCTTCCTGAGAAAGTTCTCGAAGATGACATCTCACCAGTTCTGCCTGCCCTGTGCCCCTCAGGGTCCAGTAATTCATTGGAGGCTTTCAAGCTGCTCCTTCACAGTCGGATTTATTTTATTGTAGCTTGCAATTGAGAGAAAATGGAACTTGCACACCACACAGAGGCAAGAAGACCACCGAGACAAACATTTCACCAGGTCTCGAGCCGTATGCTCAGTCTGATGGGCCTGAGGCCACTGAGGTTTGCAATGGCGCCGCCACGGGTAGTAACATGGCGTGGTATCTGCCACGCTTCATTGTACTGATATTAGGAACAGTATGTGATCGACGGAAACCAGTAACTCCTGCATTTCTGAAGGAAGGCTAAAATTAATGCTCTCCTAACTACCTTTCATTTTTTTTTAATTTCTAAAAATTATTTTACTTAGCTTTATTTATTTATTTATTTATTTTATTTGACCAGAGAGGGACAGAGCGAGAGAATGCTCATGAGAGAGGGGGAAGTGAGAAAACAAGCCCCCAGGTTTGGAACTCGAACCATGGTAAGCCCAGTGCCTCTAACCACCATGTCACCTGCCGGCCCCACAACTTTTAATTTTTGGATCAAGAATAATATACTGTAGGGCCCAGCAGGTGGTGTGGTGGTTAAGGTGCTGGACTCCCACATGATCAGCAGAGGTTCAAGTCCTGTACCCAGTGGCTTGAAAATTATACATGGTGTGTGTGCCTGTGTGCCCAAAATCCCAAGAGGAGAATAGAGGAGAAGGGATTGTGGCATGGTCATTCCTCCCGGGGGGTGATTTCTCACTTTCCCTCTCCACTGCCTCTCTCTGGTGCACACACTCTATGGCAAAAACTTAAAAAAAAATATAGCTTAAAAAAAAGAAAAGAAAAATGAACTTTAAATAATTGTAAAAGCTTTTTTTTAAAAAAATTAGTAAGTACATAGGTTCATTTTTAAAGTCTCAGTATGTTGTCAAGTCAGTAAAACATGGGCTACTTCATGAAACCTATCTTTTAAAACAATCAGAATCATTCAGGTTATCTGTATTTATAAACGGGTTAGAAATGCTTCCCGAGGGGGACCAGCAGGTGGCATGCTGGTTAAGGAGCTGGACTTCCACGTGGCTAACAGCGGTTCAAGTCCTGCACCTGAGGGTTTGCTTTCTCACTTTCCCTCTCTCTTTCTGTCTCTGGTTGGCGCACATGCCCTGTAGCAAATTTACATGATAATAATAGTAATGATAAATAAAGTCATTCCTGAAGGTTGACCTGTCCATGGGTTTCCTGTGCTATGGGAGATCCTGTGACCCTATGAAGACCACGTAGAGCTGAGTGCTGGGGAAATAAAAGTAGCCCAGTGTAACGCCAGGTGGGTGTGTGCTGGCAGGACGTAGGCCCTCTCCTGCTGAGGAGGACAAGCGGACTGACTGGCAGGGCGAAAGCAAGCTCCCACCCCTCCCTCCAGTGCTGCAGCCCTTGCACAGGGCCCTGGCAGGGAGACCCTGCAGCCAGGTCCCTGAGGAGGTTGAGATGTGTAGGGAACGCCAGTCTGCACGCACACACGGGCAACCCAGCTCACTGAGCACGCCGCAGTCCCACGACCCCTCCAGACACTGCAGCAGACTGCGGCTCACGCCTACACCCCCAGGGTTCGGGACCCAGGGAGGCAGTGCCTAGGCTGGGATGCCTGGAGTCCCAGTGTTCTGTCATCTGTCTGGCCATCTTCTGGGTCTTTCCCGATGGCTCAGCTGGTCGTCCTGCCCCTGCCAAGGACTGGCTCAGGCAGCCAGGGACCACATGGAAAATCTTGCCTGTTGTTTTGACACTGACTGCTCTCAGGAAGCTGGCAACTGTTCAGAAGAATTGCATGAGCTTCTGAGAGTTTAGGTACCTAATCTTTTAAAAATAAGCCTCAAATTTCTGAAGTCTGTTATGTCACCTAGTTTGAACTTGATAAAGTACAAGAAAGCCATTTAGAAAGCACATGGGACTCTGCGTGGTGCATGGTCAGAGTTTCAGAGAGACACTGCTTAAGGTCCCTGAAATCTGCCGTCCCCCAGATAACCTAATGCCGTTGTCTCAAAAGCTTATTAGATCAGTTGTATTTTTTACTTTTTTTTTTATTAGAGATTTTTGCTATAGGGTGTGTGCCCTTGCCAGAAAGACAGAGAAACAGACAGAGAGGCAGAGAGCAAGAAATTACCCCCCAGGGCGGATGGCCATGCCGCAATTCCTTCTCCTCTATTCTCCTCTTGGGATCTTGGGCATGCATGCACACGTGCCCAGTGTGCGTTTAACCCACCGGGTCCGGGACTCGAACCTCAGTCAACTACATGGGAGTCCAGCAACTTAGGCATTATGCCAACTGCTGGTCCCATTAGATCAGTTCTTAAAAAATAATTATTTATTTGCAACCAGCAGATGGCATAAGGGTTATGTTGCTGGACTTACACGTAGTCCACCAAGATCTGAGTCTAGGACCGATGGCTTAAAACTCATGCCAGGAGCCATGTGCATATATGCCCAAGATCCTGAGAGAATGGAAGAGAAGGGATTGCAGTGAGACCATCCCCCCTTGGGGGGTGATTTCTCTCTTTCTGTCTCTCTTTGTCTCTCTGAGGAGCATACGCATCCTATAGCAAAAAAAACAAAGAAAAAAACATTAATTTTATTCATTCATTCATTCATTCATTCATTCATTTAAATTTGACCAGAGAGAGACACTCACAGAAAGAGAAAGAGAGAGAGGGAAAGTGAGAAAGCAAGCCGACGGATTCGGGACTTGGACCCTGGTCAGCTATGTGGGGTCCAGTGCCTCAAGTACCATGCCACCTGGCAGCCCCAGATTAGTAGATCATTTCATGTTGTATCTCACAGCAGGATTTCTACTTAGGTTTAAAATGAAATATACAAGTAAATAGGGAAAATGCCATAGTATTAATTAATCACAAGATCTCTCAGAAAATGTGTGCCGTTCTGTGGACTTGGCCTAGCAGTTCAATTTTATGCCATACATTCTTAAAAATAACAAGTCATAGCACTTTCTAAATTCTTATTAAGGGTGCTATAAATTCATTTGCTCTGTAACCCCTTTCTGCCCTTAGCTGAACAATAGAAAAGTAGCTGTACTAAATGCGGCTGTATTAAAAGAAAATGGCAACTGTGTTTCCATTTGATAAATCAGCCTTTGCAATTTTGGAGCGAGGTCCAGAGGAAACAGACAGGCTCAGGGCCAGGCATCGCTGGTGCCCTGTCTGCTCTTGCCACTCACTGCTCTGTGCTTAGGGACAGCGTCTTGATGTCTCTGCGCCCCTCCAGTCTTTTATTCTGTAAAATGGGGAAAACAAAAACTATCTTGAAAGATAGTTGAGAGGATAATGGCACACTGGGTCACTTAATAATGTATTGGTTTTTATTATTAATGACGTGGAAAGTGATTGCAGCCATGAGCAAAGTATATGTCTTTCCTTTTCTTTTTTTAAATGTTTTTGCCCTAGGATGCATGTGCTCAACAGAGAGAGAGATAGAGAGAAGGAAAGTGAGAAATCAGTCCCTGGGAGGACAACCACACCACAACCCCTTTTCCTCCATTTTTCTCTTAGGATTTTAGGAACACATGCATACGCAGTCCACATGATTTTCAAGATAGCAGGTCTGGGACTCGAACCTCTGTGGACCATGTGGGTGTCCAGCACCTTAACCACCTCACAACCTGCTGGCCCTGAGCAAAGCTTATTTGAAAGGATAAATGGGAAGTAATTCAGCTTCTGGATTGAGGCTGGTTACAATTATTGTAATGTAAATTAAATCATCCTCTGTTTAGAGTGTAGGGATTTTTTAATATCTGGTAAGACAAACAGTTTGAACTTTGTTGGTGACGTTACAGTGTAAAAGTAATGCCTCGTGAGGAACTATTACTCCCCAAATTGAAAACATTGGCGCCCTCCAAGAAGTCCCATAGACACTCTGCCACAGTTCTATTTCAATTTTATTTCTAAAATCTTGGAGACAGGGAGTCACTGTCAGGCTAAAATGAAAAGAAATGATGATTTTGTTTTGGAAAAATTAATTCATCAATATGTTTTTCCATGGCTATAAAAAGTATTTGAAAATGAAACAAAATAAAGTAGTAAAAAATTTCGGTATGTATTTTTCCCTTGGATAATGAGGTACAGTACTCATTCAAGCCCTCTTGGAAAAGATTATTTTGTGCTCTGGTCAAGGTGGCCTACTTTCTTTTTGTGTTAAAGGGCTTTGAAATTAGAAGTTATTTGTATTTTCCCAGGGAGTGTCCACTCTAGGAAGAAAGAAAATTACATGCTTGGAGACCAGGGTTGGTCAATTTATTGTTGTTTATGTCTGTGCTAGGCCTGAAAGGAAATACATAGACTTTGAGGTGTTTTTTTTTTTTTTTCCTTTCTGGAAAATATTTTTATGCTCCATTTTGTTTTATGACAGAATACTATTCTTTTCTCTGTTTTAGAGTGTTCAAGGTGATTTATCTGATCACAACTTACAATCTAAACCTAACCATGTGTAAAAGGAGAGGAAAGAGAAAGAATTAGAAATAAATTTTTGCAGGAAAGTTTTGATAAACACATGCATTTTTTTCTCTTCTTAAAGATGGCTTAAATATCTTTTACTTTCTCTAAAGTGTTATTTTTTTCAAATTTTTCTACAAAGATAAATTCTTTCCTCTGTCATTATTTTATGATCATGTGGGCTTCCTCCTGTGTCCTGTATGGGAAGAGTGAGGATCTCAGCCACCTGGATATTATATTGCAGGGGATGGTCACTGAGGAGATTGTCTAGTCCCAAGTATCCGTAGATCAACAAGAGTTTGCAGGGGATACATAACAAGTTGGCTTGCAAAGTGCAGAGAGTAAAGGCATCTTTAAATAAAACCTGATATTGTGCGAATTACTCCATTTTATTCATTTGTGCTCGGTGCCCTCTCCTGGTCATTGTGAGAAATGTTGAGTAACCTAATCGGCCTGGATTCTGCTTTGCTGTGAACATGTGTGCCATGGTACACGTACTCCATGCTCACCTCCCTGTAAGGGAACAGAACCTGGGGACAAATGGCTTTGAACTTTCTAAGAGCTGGACTCCGATCTCCATCCCTCACACTGGCTCTTCATCGTTAGTGTTAGATTCAGCTTGTGTGGAGGAGGTGATCTTATGGGTTAACTGGTATACCCTTCTCTTTTCCACAGGACTTCCGGTCAGCCCAAGGAACTCCTTCACTGGCCCATTTGCACCAGGCAGGAGGGACGTGTGGCAGGGCCCAGTGGACCAGGAAGTGCTCCTCCTCCTCTCCCCACTGCCACTCACGTGGCAGCAGGCACAGCATTTGTGCTCACCTGAGGTGTCAGCCTGAGGGAAGGGACACCCACGTGACACCCACGTGACTCAAAGCTGATCCTGGAATGGTTGTGAACACACTTGAGTTTCGCTCCTTTTTCCTTAAGTTTTTGCATGAGGTAGAAAGGGTGTCCCAGAACCAGAAGCGTATTATTCAGTTATTACTGAAAAGTCATATTTAAAACTTAGGGTTTTTTTTTAATTTAAATTTATTTATTTACATTCATTCACTATACATCATTACAGCAAACAAAATGAGATTTTCCATCCAGAATACACTGTATATCGGCTCAATCAAGCACATCAACATACGTGTTATTGTCAACAAATAATTTTCCATTTTTTGTTTTCTGTATATTTTGTTATTGTTGCCATCCTTGATTCCCTATCTCTCACCCTCTGCCGTGTCTCACACTTCTCACACACCGTCTCTGGTATCCATGGTTGCTTTCTATGCCTTTTCCCCCCATTTTACTTATTTATTAATGAACTTAATTAGTCTAAATACTTCCAGTAGCAAGTGCAGCTGATCTGTACATATCCATGAACACAAGTCTGACTTTAGGCATAAACCTCAGTGAGCAGAATGAACATACTATAAAGTAGCACCTAGCTGGGACTATATAGCTTACTGCAGTCAGCAAATATGCTTTTTTTTTAATTTCAAGAAAAATAGTTTTAGTGTTTTTTTCTACTGAAACTTTTTTAAAATTAATTAATTTACATTCATCCCCTAATCATGACACCATACAAAAAGTGGTTTCCCATCCAAATATACTACATAGTGGCTTAATCATGTATGTTATCATCAATGACTTTCCATTTCTAGTTTCACACACACACACACACACACACACTATACCCCTACGTCTGACCCTTTGCCCTTTCCCACCCTCTTCTCACACAATCTCTGGTGTATACAGCTCTCTTCCATTCCTTTTCTCCCAATATTTTATTGATCACACAATATCTTTAATAATTTAACAACTTCCGATAACAAATTCAGCTGGTAATTTCAAGAAAAGCAGTTTTCAAATGGTAAGGAAGTTTGATTAAAACTTAAAGCCAGTAAACATGCTATTATTCTGTTCAAATAATAGGTACATGAACCTATCAACAGCTCAAGACAGGACAAAACTCTTAAAGCTGGAAAAGAAAGCCTAGAAAAAAATGCAGTAATATTTTAGTCGAAAGTCACAGAATGCTATTTCACCAGTTCAGTCTCATCTAATTAATGTATCTTCTGTTGTGGTTGGATCTTCCCAGTTGAATTCTAAGATATAATATTCAACTCTAGACTTGTCCCCACAATCAAGTTGGCCATTTTCTTAGTTTTTGAACTCTTATTTCTATGTGTCTGTATTTAATTTTCCTGATATAG
>NW_006204667.1:2598075-2598698 GCF_000334495.1 Tupaia belangeri chinensis | reverse complement strand
CCATTATGAATGTTCTAAATTCTTTATCAGACATTTCCATGATTTCCATTGAACTGTCTGTGGATGAAGAGGAGTTATTCTTTTCCCTTGGAGGAGAGGTATTTTCTTGCTTTCCCTTATTTCTCGTGGTCCTGTGGTGATTTCTGGTCATCTGATGGAAAGTGTGTTTTTTCCCAAACTTGAAGTACAATCTGAGTGTCCAGGAGCATGCAGAAAAGGAAACAGAGAGAGAGAAAAAACAGCAACAAAAACAACCAAGAAACAGAGAAAAAGAGAAGAAAAAAACTCTAAAAAATTATTATTTTTTATTTTTTAAAAAGCAAAAATTAGAAAACCACACAAAATCACTAGTTCTCAGGAGCCATGAAGAAGATGTCTTCTGAGGTCTACTCCCTTGCCTCTCCACTGGAGTTTGTGGGCTAGAGTCTGAGTTATCAGTGAAAAATCTTCATTTTGTTTATTCCGCTGAAATCACTAATTCTCAGGAGCCATGAAGATGTCTCCTGAGGCCTGCTTCCTTGCCTCTCCTGGGTTCTAAAACTTAGGTTTGAGGGGCTGGCAGGTGGTGTGCTAGTTGAAGGTACTGGATTCCCACATGGCCGACTGTGGTTTGAGTCTCCAAA
>NW_006204667.1:2538876-2598037 GCF_000334495.1 Tupaia belangeri chinensis | reverse complement strand
CTTTCCCTTTTTCTCTCCCTGTTTCTATCTGATCAAATGGAAAAACAATAATAATATATGGAATTAAATGGATAATAACATAATTCTCTAAAAAATTAGATTTGAATCTCATATCTCATGGCTTCAACAAGAAAACCTAATCGTAGGGCCAGCAGGTGGCCTGGAGGTTCAGGTGGCTGGATCCCCCCATGTCTGGCCGTGTGGTTCAAACCCTGGAACTTAACCTTTTGAAAATAACACCAGGTATGTGTGCATGAGTGCCCAAAATCCTGAGCAGAGAATGAGGAGAAGAGATTGCAGCACGGCATCTACCCTGGGAGGTAATTTCTCACTTTCCTTCTCTCTCTCTCTCATGTCTGACAAGTGCACATGCCTTATAGCAAATCTACAATAAATAAAAGACAAAAAATAAAGAGAGAGAGAGAGAGAGAGAGAAGACAATTGCAGATCGTAGCGCTCAGGACACAGAGCCAAGAGTGAGTCGATATCCTTTAGCCCTGTGTCTAGTTAGTCTAGGATATGCTGGAACTTTGTAGCACTTCTGAGAGAAGAGGTGAGTGTATTTCCCCAGATAAAATACAGGCTTGCTTCCTGTGTGTTATCAGAGCAGTGGATTTCCTGGGTTCAGTGTCTTTCAGCCTAGATAAAGACTCGCTGCAAATCCTACACAGCATACTGAATCGTGCTGGGAGATGGGGCAGGGAGAGCCGTGCAAATGCACCTATGCGCATGCTACTCACTGAGTCTCTAGCAATAATGTCCGTGCTTCTGACCCAACGTCTGTCTTCAGCCAGCTGTCCTGAAACAGAAACAGTCACGCGCCAGACCTGACAATAACCTTCCATGAAGTTGGTAAGTAATTTTTCACTATACCATTCCACAATTAATACTTGTACCTTCTTTATATGTTACCAGGCCAATTCCAAAAATAATTGATCTTTCTGAGATATTTCACCTTTATGATGGACTAGTTATAGAAACCAACAGATTTTAAAAATATTCAGAATATGAAAATGTTATTAATAGTGTATTTCTTATCAGAAAATAAAATTCTATTTTTTTTTTTTTTTGAGAGAGAGATATTTGCTATAGGGCGAGTGTGCTTGCCAGAGAGACAGAGAGACACAGAAAGACAGAAAGCAAGAAATCACTCCCCAGGAGGGATGGCCACACCACAATCCCTTCTCCTCTCAGGATTTTGCGCATGCATGCACACACGCCAGCTTGAGTTTGAAGCTGCTGGGCCTGGGACTTAAACCATGGTTGACTACATGGGAGTCCGGCAACATAACCATTACACCATCTGCTGGTTCCAAGATTCACCAATATTTTATTAAAACATACTTTATATGTGGGTCCTCCAAATAAGAAAACAGCAAAACTCCACCATAGATTTAGTAATTTTCTGTTTCCCCCACTACAATGTGGATATCCACTTGGGTCAGCTCCATGGCCTGGTTCTTAAGGGAGTGGATCCCACATGCTAACCACATGGTTTGAATCCCAAATCTGGTGGCTTGAAAAACAAACTAAGCGGGACCAGCAGTTAGAGTAATGGCTATGTCGCTGGACTCCCATGTAGTTGAACACAGTTCGTGTCCTGGACCCGGTGGCTTAAAATTCACGCCGGGCACATGTGTGTGCGTGCCCAAGATCCCGAGAGGAGAATGGAGGAGAAGGGATTGTGGCATGGCCATCCCCCCTGAGGAGTGATTTCTTGCTTTCTGTCTCTCTATCTCTCTCTGTCTATCTGGCGAGCGCACGTGCCCTATAGCAAAAACCTCCCCCCCCCAAAAAAAAAACAATAAACAAACAAACAAAAATGGAATAAGCATATGTGCATATATGCCCCAAATTCCCAAACCATAAAGAAATGGAGAAGGGATTATAATGCGACCATGCCTCTTGTCAGGGGGGTGCTTTCTTCCGTTCTCTGGCAAGCACACACACCTGCTGGCAAATTTAAATACATATATAAGGTACATACATGCACTCAATACTGATACTCCTAGTGCCTACCACTCTGTTCCAGGTATGTAGGAGGTGCTCAGTTAATACTGGTTAAATAAATTAATGAACAAAAACACTCTAAATTTTGTTAACGTTGTTGAGCCCAAGGTATTTTCTCCAGTTCTGGTAAGGACAACTTTCATGAGTAAGTGACAAATAATGGCCGACATGGTTACAAGGCAGACTTGTTAGGATTGGTTTTATTTTAATTGGATATGTACTATTTTTATATTTTATTTTCCTTTTCAAAAATATGAGTTAGAAATAGAAGTATAATATGACTAAAGTGAAAAACAGAAAATGAAGAGAATAAGGCTTTCGACTGTGGGAATTCTTTTTTTTTTTTTTTTGAGAGGTTTTTGCTATAAGGTACGTGTGCTCGCCAGACAGACAGAGAGAGACAGAGAGACAGAAAGTGAGAAATCACCCCCCAGGGAGGATGGCCATATCACAATCCCTTCTCCTCCATTCTCCTCTCGGGATCTCGGCCACACACACATACACTCCGGGTGTGAGTTTAAGCCACCAGGTCTGAGACTCAAACCGCGGTCGACTTCATGGGAGTCCAGCAACATAGCCATTACGCCAACTGCTGGTCCCATCAACTGTGGGAAGTTTTAGACATAAACAGAAGTAGAGAGAAAACGGTAATGAGCACCCTTGTGCCCACCACCAGCTTCAACAATGAAGGAACGTGACTACCTCATGTTAACTGTGATCTCTACTCCCCGACTGATTTCTTTTTTCTTCCATGAGAGAGAGAGAGGGACAGACAGACAGCCCAAACAGGTCTTCCAGCCCCTCCACTCCAGCCTCGGTCAGCCAGGACGGCAGGCATGTGTGCAATACTTGGAGACCTTGGGACGGGAGCCAGGGCCTTCCTGTGTGGCTTCAGCATCGGGAAGATCATGTTGCCACTGTGCCACTGTGGCTGCCTGTCCACTACATTTTTTTAAAGCAAATTCATGATAGTACACAAATTTATTAATATAAAGTTGAACAATAAGCACATCTTTTAATGAAATCAAGAAAATTTTATAAAATCAGACTAGGATGGTTGTCATGAAATTAAGCTATCTAGTCAAATAGAAACTTCACGCTAAACACTACATTTTATTTTAATGGGGTGGGGAGAAGATAGAAAGAGAGAGGTTTTTTTTTTTTTTTTTCCTTTTTCTTTTTTGGAGAGGTTTTTGCTACAGGGCACATGCACTTGCCAGACAGACAGAGACAGAGAGATAGAAAGCGAGAAATCACCCCCCAGAGGGGATGGCCATGCCGCAATCCCTTCTCCTCCATTCTCCTCTCGGGATCTTGGGCACGCATGCACACACGCCCGGCGTGAGTTCAAGCCACCGGGTCCAGGACTCGAACCACGGTTGACTACCTACCTGGGAGTTCAGCGACATAGCTATTACGCTAACTGCTGGTCCCAAAGAGAGAGGTATTTTTGACACCTTGTTCTGCTGTGAATATCCTGCCCAGCCTTCTATCTAGCTAGGATTACAGAAGTAAACCATCATGCCCAGTGTGTTGAGGCCAGACTGGGATGCGAACCTGGTTTTTCCACATGGCTCCAGCATTATACAGCAGTGTCCTATCTCCTACGCCACTGTGGCTAGGCCTGAAAAAGCACTTTCATGTATTTGGTCTGGGTATGGTCAACTTGGACCTCTGCTCAAGTAGAGAGATGATTTTTAAGCTCTTCCCTACTGCTTCCCACCCTATTTTTTTTTGGTTTCGAATTTGTGTGACCGAAGTGAGAATGTATTGATGATTTAACCAGATCCAGGTTATTAAGGAAAACAAAAGACCATTTCAAATTTGAACAAAGTTTTCCATCAAAAGTAAGAATATTTTTCACTTCCCACCACTTTCACAGTGGCGTTGTTAATGACTAATTGACTTAGAGTGATGAAAAGTCTGAAGAGAGTTATTTTTCTGTACTGAAAGAGTCAAATTGATTTTTCTCAACTCTCATTGGAGACAATTTCTGAGAGCCGTGTTAATGCGTGTATGTGTCTGTGTACAGAAACACTGGAAATACCTTAGAAATGTGAGAAGGTTCTGCCACTCGTTGGCTTATATTCAGTCGGCCAACACACACAGGCACAGCTGTATTTCGTAAAAGACTTAAGATACGTGTGGATAAATCCTGCTGTTCTACGCCTCCTCTCTGTGTTCCTGCTGCCGGTGATGCCTAGATCTCTTCCCAGTCCAACAACTAACAGGTTAGACTAGCACAGAAGAGAGCCTGAATGGTCCATTTCTAGCATTAAATAGCCCGCATTCTGATGGACAGTGCCTGTGTTAGTCAAGATCTTTAAAAGACATATAGATATAGCTAGATGACATACAGATGCCAAATCTATATGAGGGTACTTCAGAAAGCTTGTGAGATAAATGGAAGTGAAGCATGGGTATTTTGGTGCAAAATAATTTTGAATTCATGAATAGTTTTATCATAATACATTCTTTAGACAAACTTTTTGGAGATCATATATGGGAAGAGAGAGTGGTTTACTGTAAAGAAATAACAATTAACTCATGCAATTATGGAGGCCAAGAAGCCTCACAGTCTGTCCTCTGTAAAGTGGAGAACCAGGATCTCTGGTGATGTATTTCCAGTCCCAGTTCACAGGTCTAAGGACCAGAGCCAGTCTCAGTGTGAGAGAAGGCTGATGTCTCAACTCTGTAGACAGGCTAAGAGAGTGAATTCTTCATTCCATCTTTTGTTCTGTTCAGGTGTCCCCCAGATTCGATGAGGCCCACCAGCACAGGGGGGGAGGGGGCAACCTGCTTTATCCAAATGCAAATCTTACCTGGAAACACCTCACAAACACACTCAAAAAGAATGCTTGACTAAACATCTGGGCACCCCATAGACCAGTCAGATTGACACGTGGAATTAACCATCAGACGGCCTCTGCTTTAATGGTATTAAACATCTTTAAAAAACTACTCAAATTGGGACCAGCAGTTAGCATAATGGCTATGTCGCTGGACTCCCACGTAGTCGACTGCGGTTCGCGTCCCAGACCCGGTGGCTTAAACTCACACCGGGCGCGTGTGCGTGCCCAAGATCCCGAGAGGAGAATGGAGGAGAAGGGATTGCGGCGAGGCCATCCCCCCTGGGGGGTGATTTCTCGCTTTCTGTCTCTCTGTCTCTCTCTGCCTGTCTGGCGAGCGCACACGCCCTATAGCAAAAATCTCTCTCAAAAAAAAAAAAAAAAACTACTCAAATTTAAAAGATAATGCAGAACTGTTTCAGGCAATAAGTAAAAGATGAGGTGAGGCCAAACAGTGGCAGGAAAATAAGAAATTGTCTCAGAAAAATCAAGATGAAGTTAAGTAGAAACTCGGCTAAGGGTTTCCTCTGTGAATAAAAGAAAAAGAACTTAGCATCAGAAAGCTAGAAGACCAGGTAGGAAATAGATTGTAAAGATAATGAGCACCAGTCACAGCAGAGTTGTATAAAGAGTGCCTGTACTGAAAACTTCAAGACATGTACATAAAAATTGAGTTTATGGGGCTAGCAGGTGGTATCCTGGTTGAGCTGCTAGACTCCCACATGGCTGACTGCAGTTCAAGTCCTGGACCTGGTGGTTTGACAGTCACACCAGGCATGTGTGTGTGTGTGTGTGTGTGTGTGTGTGTGCATGCCCAAAATCCCAGAAGGAGAAGCAATTGCAGTGTGATCACCCTCTTGGGAAGCAATTTCTCACTTTCACTCTCAGTTTCTCTCTCTCTCTCTGGGGAGCATAGTGCCCTATGGCAGAAACCTTACAAATAATTGAATTTACTTTGTTGATAAAGGATGCTGCTACTGGTGGACATTATAAAAAACTACTTGTACAATGCAGTCTGAGTTTTCTGGTAACAGTGTTGTAAGAAACTCTATTAACTTTTGGCCACCTTGTCAACTTGCCATACTAAGCGATATTTTCCATTTCAGCAACGATTGGTGTCCTCGGCTTGCTGAGTGTTCAGGGCTAGCACTTTCCTCTAGTCTGCCAAGCTCTTACAAGGTGAAGTTTATACTGGTCCACATTAGGCAGTTGCATTTCTTCTGAAACCAGTTTATTCTAGTTGTGCTTATAACTTTCAATGTATAAACTAAGTATTACAAAAACCAATGAAACAGGAGTGAAAAGGGGGAAAAGTGTTTTTTCTATGAAAATTAAATTGAAGGCTTTTAAAAAAACTTGCTAGAGGGGTCGGCAGGTGACGTGGTGGTTAAGGGCACTGGACTCCCACATGGCCAACTGGGGTTCAAATCCTGGACTTGGTGGCTTGCTTTCTCACTTTGCCTATCTTTCTCTCTCTTGCTCTGTCCCTCTCTCCCTCTCTGGTCAAATTAAAATAAATAAATATATAAAGTTAAATAAAACAATTCTTTAAAAAAAAACTTGCTAGAGAAAAGTAAAAAACAAATAAACAACAACAACAACAACAAAAAATCCCTGCTGTTGAACTACATTTGGATAGAGTTTGAAAAAGGTAGAAGGGAGAATAATTTTACGCTAGAAAATTTTTCACCAAGATTGCTTCAAGTATCTGTGAGATCTCAATCCACTGGGGAAAAGAAGAAAGAAATTACAGATAAAACACAATGAAGCCGTTTATTTTGAAGAAAGCAGATGTATTCAATCATTTAACCAATTGGCTTTATAACAAATGGTCAGTGAACAAATGTACATTCGTTTGCACAATGGGGAATGACTGTATTTTTTAAGTGAAAAAAGTGTAAAGTATGTGTAATTCTTTTTAGGTAAATACATGCTTTAACTGATTTTTTTTTTTTTTGGCTCAATGACCATCAGTCCAGATAGCATCATGATTTCTGTTGTATGCGATTACCGGAACTGACTATAAGTTAAAAGCTAAGTACGCTTCTGTCACTTTAGTAAATATTCCATGTAGAGCTACTTGTCTGTGTTTACCCAGTCTAGGAGACTCTTATTCTGTACAAGTTTTTTTTTGTTCAGTAGCCCAGAGACAGGAGTAGCCATGGAGCTCTAGGCTGTGACTTGTAGAGCTTTGCACGATTCTGAAGGCTCGCGCTCTCCCTGAAGAATTCTTCCCTGGGGCTGACGGCTACACACAGAAATGCACAGGCCAGCAGGGGAGGGGTTGAACTGGACACGCTGTGATTCAAATCTGCAGCAAAAGTAGTTTCTTTTTTTCCCTAAAACTGATCTCATCTACTTTGAAAGCTTTATTCCTGCGAATGGCAGGAAAATAAAAATGACATGTGTCAGTTGAAGGTAATATATTCTCTTGAAGTTTAAATTTCTCATCAGTGTTCATTTTTTACATTCGATTTTAATTAATTAATTTATTTTAGATAGGATCTCAGGACCTTCCTCTTTCAGCCTCCTGAGTAGATGAGACTACAGGTAAGTTCTGCCACATTTAGTGTTTATGGTGGGCCTGAAATCAGACCTGGGTTTCCCGTGTGGCTACAGCCTGCAAGGAGCCACATTAACCAGTGTACACTGCCATGCTGGGCCGAGGTTCATTTGAATTTTCAAGATTTTTACCCTGCCCCCATTTTCTTTGCCCAAATTGGCATTTGGATATAAGGAGAAGTGATTCATCCTCGGAGCATGGGGAAAGGGCAGGGTCTTCCTTATGCTACTCTTGGAGCTCTACTTGCGCTGATGGAGAAGCCCTCATCTTGCCTTCTTACTGGGAAGGTCGTGCCGGTGTCTGCTGTGCAGGGCCTGGTCTTGTCTAGACTGGGGCTATGGTGTCGTGCGGGCATTCACAGAGAACCAACCACGGACTTCACTGTCTTCTCTGTGAGTGACCCCTATAACCACAGGCCTCCTTGGTCCGCTGGTCCTGTACCCTTGTCTCACTGGGAAGCCGAGAACCTTTGCTGCTTTTTCCACACCTCACTGCAGAGTGCAGGACTCTGTGAGGTAGTCTTAGCTCCTCCCTCAGCAATTTTTTGCTCACATAAGCCCTGTTATTCCAAAATCAAATTGTGCATGGGCTTTGCGAACAGAGCCCGTGAGCATGGTCCATTACCAGCAACGCTCTCGAATCGTCCCTATGTCTTGTGATCGTTTCTCACCCCAGGGATGCTGACCCTGAGGGAGGAGCTAGGAAGCTCGCGTATGACCTCTTGCTCAACTCTCTCTCTTGGCTCTGCTCCACGGCAATTGGAAAGATGTTTCCTCATTTCTGTTGGATGAAGTCTTCTCTTATACCATATCCATTCCTCTGTAGCTTACAATAAATATTTACATTCAGACCCACATGTTTTGCTCTTAATATATAAGGGGAAGTTTAGAGTTTACTAAAAAAAAGAAAAAAGCAAAGACTGTATTCCAATGCTATTATTTCACCAAGGATCAAGAAAGTCTGCTTGTAGAATAAAAGCAAGCAATGGCATTGTGTCCACTCATCCTTCCTTGAGAAAAGAACACTCTTGAGTCTAGCTTTAATTGCTACAAGGCAATAAGGAGAAAGAAAGGGAAAGCTGGATTAGTAAGAGGAAGTACTAAAATTCCTCTTAGATATATCCTCCCCAGGTGAAATAGAACCCTCTGCTACCGTCAAGCCCAGCTGTTTTTATCCGGTTACTCAACTGCCCGAGATCATGAATATTCTGATCCAAAGAGCAGAAATAAAAGGTCTCTATGGGATAACATATGGCATGGTGGTTAAGGTGCTGGACTCCCACGTGGTCACTTGCAGTTCAAGTCCCAGACCAGGTAGCTTTAAAAAAAAAAAAAATCACACTGAGTGTGTGAGCTTGTGTGTCCAGAATCCCAAGAGGAGAATGGAGGAGAAGGGTTTGCAGCATGGTCATCTCCCCAGGGGATGATTTCTTACTTTCCCTCTCTCTGTCTTTTTCTAGTGAGTGTATGTGCCCTATGACAAAAACTTAAAAAAAAAAAAAAAAAAAAAAAAAAAAAAAAACCCCCAGGGGAGGCAAAAAAAAAAAAAAAAGAAAAAGAAAACAGTCCCTAGGAGAGCCAAAAGAAACTGCAAAAGTGAATGATAAAAACACTAAAAGGTAGAGTGTATACAGTATTTGGTACAACTGGATCCTGAAAGAGATACCACTTTAAGCCCTTCCTTCTGAAACTGCAAAAACAACGCCCCTTAAGTCCAACATCTGCCCTTGCTGGTCCCATACATCTTTCTCAAGTGTCAAACCCGAATTAGCTATCTCGTCTTTGTCTCCTTTGCCCATTAAAGTGTGCATACATAAAGAAAACAGTGCCATGGACACTGCTGTTTCCTCCTGTAATACCACCACCATTCCGGTGGGTCTTTTCCAAAGAGAAGTTGACAGAAACACTGGTGAGGCAGCATGCCCTCGAGCAGGGACACCTGAAGCCAACAAGAAAATGAAGAACTTCCACGACATGTCACCTTTAGTAATTATTCCTATAAAGAAATGTTATTACTTCGTTTTGTTTTCCTACTTATTGCTTTACAGGTTTGAATTCTACCAGAACCCTATGGCCAGTGAAACTTCATCTATTATTGTTAATGATGCAGCTTAAAATAAAGTGAGTCAAGAATGTTAAAAAAACATTTCAGGGAACCAGCAGTTAATGTAATGGCTATGTCGCTGGACTCCCACATAGTCGACCGCGGTTCGCGTCCCGGACCTGGTGGCTTAAAACTCACGCCGGGCGCCTGTGCGTGTGTGCCCAAGATCCCGAGAGGAGAATGGAGGAGAAGGGATTGTGGCGTGACCATCTTCCCTGGGGGGTGACTTCTCGCTTTCTGTCTCTCTCTCTCTCTGTCTGTCTGGCGAGCGCATGTGCCCTATAGCAAAAACCTCTCCCCCCCAAAAAAAGAATGTTTTTCATACAATGACATTTGAGTGTAAGAGCTGAATATAAAGACTGCAAAAGGAATCTTCACTTCAAGAAAAGCAGTGCAAAGGAAGTAAAACTCACAGGAAAATTTAAATTTCTAAAACATTTTCCCTCCTCTCTGAAAATAACAGGAATTGAGGGGCATAAATACCTGTGTGTATAGTAAGAGAGGTGTTACCCCCTCTTTTGTGGTGACATCAGTATCAGTTAACCCAAACTGTATGGTTTCTAGAATTATATAGAATTCTAGAAAATTCATTGTTTGTTTCAGGTTTGTGGGTTCAGGTTGCCAGACAGAAGAAAGAGATACAAGGAAACTTTTAGAGATGATAAATGTCATTATCTTGATTATGGTAATGGCTTTGTGTACATACACATTTGATGCATAACTATGGTAACAAAGCCTGCCTCTAACTTACTAAAGACACACATACTGCCCACCCTCAAGAATCAGAGGAAGGGGGCCAACAGGACCCCCTTTCTAGGTTCTAGGGCTTCTAAGCCAACCCTTCATTTGAATAAGGGTTGGCTTGCTATGTTTGAATCCCAGTCATGGTGGCTTGCTTTCTCACTTTCTCTCTCTTTCTCTGCTGTGAGTGCATGCCCTGTAGCAGATTAAAAAAAATAATAATAATGATAAATAAAATAAAATAAATAATTATTAAAGAAAAGAAAGAATCAGAGGAGGGTCAGTAGGTGGTATTGAGGTTAAGGTGCTGGATCCCACCTTGCCCAGCTGCACAGTTTGTGTCCTGGACGCATCTTGACCAGCCGCACAGTTTGAGTCCTGACCTGGTGTTTTGAAAATCAAATGGAGTGTGTGTGTGTGTGTGTGTGTGTGTGTGTGCATGCCCAAGATCCTGAGAGGAGACTAGAGAGTGATTTCTCTCCCTCTCATCTCTCTTTGGTGAGTACACATACTCTATAGCAGAAAAAAAAAAAAAAGGAAAAAAAAGAACCAGAGAAAAGAAAAATTTTCTCTTGTTTTGCCCATATTGAAGACATTTTATTTGCTTATTCCTTTTAAAATTTTTTTACCTTATATTTTATTTCTAAAATTTTTATCAATTGTACCAGTTTCTCAATTTTTTTATTCTATCATTTTTTATTTACATGTAATTGTACATTTTCGTGGGGTACAATATGGCTTTTCAAAGCATACACTCAGTGTGCGATAATTAAGGGTAGTACCAGATTCATCATGTTCAACAAAGAATATTATATTATGTACCTTTGATTTTTGTTCTACCAGTTTTTTTCTTCTTGAAAGAGATATATATGACTAACAACACCTCTTCCATTTTTACTCTGTTGCATTTTAAGATTCTATAATCTATTTGGCTTGTACATGCATTCTTGCATTGTTAATTACCTTTTACTTTTTTTTTCTGAGCCCCTCCCTGCCCACCTCTCGTTCCTTGGTGCAATCTCTGGTATCTAAGCATGGGCAACAACTTCAAAATAGACAAGTGAGATTATATCAAGCTAATTCTACACAGCAAAGGAAACAATAAATAAACAACCCACAGAATAGGATAAAATATTTGCAAACTATACCTCAGATAATGGATTGATGACCAGAATATAGAGGAAACTGAAATAGCTCACCCACAGAAACAAACAAACAAACAAACAACAAACAACAAAATGAAACAAAACAAAAAAGCAAAAACACTGAAAACAAAAACAAAAACACACAAAGAAACCAAAATTAAAAATCCAAACCAAACTAATCAAATCTATTAATCCAATTAAAAAGCAAAGACATTTTATTAATGTATTTCCTCTTCATTAAAGAGCTGGACTCTAACATAGCCAACAACAGTTCAAATCCCAGTAACCTGGTGGCTTGAAAGTCACACTGGGTGTATGTGTACCCAAAATGCTGAGCGGAGAATGAAGGAGAAGGGATTATGGCTTGGCCATGCACCCTTTGGGGGCAAGTTCTCCCTTTCCCTCTCACCGTCTTGTCTGTCTCCCTCCGGCAAGTGCACATACACTATGGCAAAAACCTAAAAAATACTTTTTTTTTTTCAAATTAATAAAAATATCTTAGGGCCTATTAGGTATAAGCTGTCATACTTAGTACATTTTATTACAAAAGCAAATAAATATAAAAAAAAGGTCTTTGCAATCAAAGAGTATGAAGAGTTAGGGGATGTCAAAGAACAAATTTTCCACAAATTGAGTTTCAAAGATCTATTGATAATTGACTTTTTTTTTTTTTCTTAACCAGAGAGTACGTGTGCTTGTCACAAGGGAGACAGAGAGAATGGGAAACAACCTCCCCCAAAGGACATGGCTACACCACAATCTCTTCTCTTTCATTTCTCCATCCTGTTAGGATTCCAGGCATGCATGTATAGACGCCCAGCATATTCTTTTTTTTTTTTTTTTTGGAGAGATTTTCACTGTAGGGCGCGTGCGCTCGCCAGACAGACAGAGAGAGACATAGAGACAGAAAGCGAGAAATCACCCCCCAGGGGGGATGGTCACACCGCAATCCCTTCTCCTCCATTCTCCTCTCGGGATCTTGGCCACGCACGCACACGCGCCCGGCGTGAGTTTTAAGTCACCGGGTCCGGGACATGAACCGAGGTCGACTATGTGGGAGTCCAGCAACATAGCCATTACGCTAACTGCTGGTTCCCGCCGCCCAGCATATTCTTCAAGCTGCTGAAGCTGAGGTTTAAACTGGCGTTAGCTATATGGGACCAGCTTGGCTGGTCTCTTTACGGCCAGGCTATAGGACTGGCTCTCTCCCTGGCTTTCATTAGTAACTTGTGACTTGGGCAGGCTCCCATCTACAAAATGGAAAGCACTTGCATGAGCTGAGCAGAGAGAGTAGGCTTTAAGGACAGAAAGGCTGAAGAATGTAGGAACAAGGAACACATAATGTGTTGGTCCTTTCAGAGTCACTTTCCTTACAGGAGAGAAGCAGAGGGGACTTTATCATGCCAGCTCAGGTGGGCTGGATTGGATGCTGTAAGTCTCCTGTCTTTCGGAAAACTGGCCCAGTTCTAAGTTCAGTTTGATTATGTGGCATCTAGCACATGTGATTCCAATCCAGTCTGTTGGGACCTTGTGCAAAAACTCACTCCAATAAAATGGCCTCCCATAAATTTTATTCAACAGGGGTAAGTTGCAAAAATTTTAAATGAAATAAAATTTAAAATATTTAAAATAGCTATTCATTGCAAGTGGAAGAGATACCCTTCACAAAGCAGTGCATGAGTTAGCGTCCAGTAAACATTCCAGAAGATAGTCACTGTGGGAAATCAGAGGTTTGTTATAATTTGGGCTAGTGGGGGAAAGCATTTCTTCAAAGGAGTTGACTTGAAATTTGGTCTTGGAGGGTTGTGTAACATGCACCAAATGTTTGGCTAGACTGAGGAAACACACAATTGCTTTTAATAAATTGTTGGGCTGAAGTTCGCTGTTCGGAGAGTCAATATGTCCAGGAAGTGCACTCTGCCAGTGAAGGCAGTCCTTTAGAAGCTGATGTGGACTGCCTGCCAGTGGGTTGCCCTTCCCACCGGCCAAACACACGGTGCGACTGAAGTCTCAAGGGTCAGTCAGAACTAGCCCCCTTGCCCAACCGTGTTGTATTAGTGAAGCTGTTTATTGAAGCACCTGTGCCCACCCATGTCTGGACATGTTCTTAATCCCTTATTTTCGCAAGTGGCAGGCTTGTTCACAGATGGTACTGGTTGGAAAGAAAATGGTCAGTGTTTGTGCAGTGAATCTGCTCTGAAGAAACCATTATGCTCAACCGAGGAAATGCCATAGTTATTTTGGTATTCCTTTAATTTTGGAAGTCTTTATTATTTGCAGGGCTGACCGAAAAGACTTTTTTTGCAATCCACAAATAAACACCAAATTCCTGTTTTATATGGTGAATGTGATTGGTATTTGAAAAACAAAAGAACAGTGACTAGTGTATCCACCCAGAAAGCCAGAAGCCTTTCTGGTATGGACCCCAAGTCTGTTGATACAGACCTTTATCTTACTCTCTTGCCGCTGCAGGAAAGGCATTTCTATTTTAACATTTCTGAAACTTGCAATGAACAGTAGGCAGAGATAAACTGAAACTAAGGGGAAGTTCTGCCATCAATACTGCATTGATAATCAAGGAATTTCCACCACATAAGAATTATCTCTCGGTCTTTTTAACTTAAGCCCTTTCTGAGATGAATAAACAGAAGAAAATGCATTTGGGTTCTCTACTTTATCCTTTTTAATGCCTAAGAAAATGTTACTGCTAGAAATAAAGACACAGAAATGGTAATTTTTTATCCCCCCCCACCCCCACTCATTTTTGTGACCTAAGCTAATTGGAGAGTTGAAGTAACTTAGATTAGAATGTAGGATACTTGAGTCAACTTGATTAGCTTTTGTTCTTTCCAATGTTTCCTCTACCCCTCTGGACAATCTACCTTGTGGAATGTTGAAGTTATGGGGTGGGAGTGTGGCGAGAGACAGAGAGAACTGTCTAATCCCCCCTTCCCTAGCCCACTGGTTTATCTCTAATCTTGAATTCTAATGTCTATTGAAGTTTTAATCTCCATTTCTCCCCCATCTACTGAGTATGACACTGACTCATACTAATCAAAATACCTTGGACCCATGACTGTGTGTGAAGCAGAGCTTCTTGAATATTTGTAACAACGTGCAGGTGGGGTGGGGTGGAGCAGTTCACACTGAATATTAGGTATTCGTGTTTACAAAAATTGTCCAGACATTTCTGTAACCAGCAGGCCCTTTTTCATGTTAATAAGATTCTAACTTCTCTGCACACTGAAACTTTCACCTTGTTCAGATCTCCTTGCCCCTCCCTTAAAGTTTATTGACCCCCCCCCTAAGAGTCCTGTAGTTTGTCTCCCAGTCTTGACTCAGAGGCAGGGCTATCAGACAGGACTTTCTGTGATGACGTAAAGGTTCTGTGATCTGCACAACACCATGGGGTAGCCGCTAGTCCCATGTGGCAATGAACTTACAATCGTTAAACTAAACTATTTTGGCCTAAAATGGCCACTGTACTCCCACACTTGGATTCCTATGAGTAAGCCCAAATTGTACCTGTTCGGCTGTTTTTCTGAACTAGTTGCTAAATTACAGCCAATCCCACTAGCCACACTTGAGTCAATCACAGCAAGCCCACCTTTCAGGCTGTTGGTGCAGCCTACCATCCAGCTCTAACCAGGTCAATTATTTCTTTACCTCATTCCTTCACTTTCATTCCTGTATGTCACTTTCCCTTTCTAGAACCTAAAACACCGAGTTGACGGAGCCAGCAGATGGTGTAATGGTCTGTTGTTGTACTCTCATGTAGTCGACCATGATTTGGGTCCTAGACCCAGCGACTTAAAACTCACACTAGGTGCATGTGCGTGCATGCCCAAAATCTCAAGAGGAGAATGGAGGAGAAGGGATTGCAGGGTGGCCATCCCCACTGAAGGGTGATTCCTCACTTTATCTCTCTCTCTCTCTTTCTGGAAAGCACACACGCTGTATAGCAAACATCTCTTTAAAAAAAAAAAAGTACCAAGCTGACCACAAGGCTACCTGGAATTGCTTGGAAGTTGGTTCAGCAAACTGCCCAATTCAAATCTTTAAGATTTACTCAATTAAACTCCACTAAATTAAATTGTCTTTTTTTCTTTTGCTGCTGTGAATTACATGCCACATTTAGTTTTATATTTACATGTACATTGAGTAGCTACATGTAGGTAATGCTTATTATATTGGGAAGCACAGTTCCAGACCATCCAACTTCGAGAGGAGACTTCTTACAAACTGCACGGACCTATTGTGCATGTGCTTGTAAATGTGTTTCCCAATAGAGGTAATTTGGGACCAACAGGTGGCATAGCAGTGAAGGTGCTGGACCCCCACTTGGCTGACTGTGGTTAGAGTCCTGAACCAGGAGGCTTGAAAATCATGCTGAGGATATGTGTGTGCATGCCCAAAATCCCAAGAAGAGAATAGAAGAGAAGAAATGGTGGTATGACCAAACCCCCTCTCTCTGTCTTTCTCTCTATCTCTGGTGGTCACACATGCCCTATGGCAAAATATATTTTTAAAAAATAGAGGTAATTCTTTCCCTGAGAGGAGCAATTTTTATTTTTTTTTCATGCCAACTTGTTTAAAGTCTAATATAATCATTGTCCAGTGGCATAAAATTTAGCCATAAATAACTGAAAAGGGGGAAAAACATGCCTCAGTTTAGTCTTTAATATATCCTTTCAAACATATGTGTATGCATTCATGTAATGCCAGTGTCCAATATAAATTGGTCTATTTCGATTCTGTGTTGAAATAGCTAAAACATAACTTCTGAATATAGTTAAGTACTTGAGTGTATCTAAGTCATGGTGTGGGAATACATCATTTCTGTTTCCAAATGTGGGGGTACACTCGGTTATATAATTTTCTGTGGCCAGTTGCAGTCAGAGAAGGCTGGAATTCTGTACTATGGGGTCATGTGCTTGGTTTGCAGTTTCAGATCCTTCCTCTCGAAGAGCAGAATACGCCTCTGCTACGGTTGTGTCATGCATCTAACTGCTACATCTTCTGGTATATAGAATAAGCTCGGGAGTACTGCAGTTCTTTTAGAGGAAGCTTTACTTATCCCAAGAACATAGATTTTGTTTTCCAATGTGTATTTGCCTCCTACATTCCTTTCTTTAAAATGTTTATTACAAATGTTAATCTTAAACAGATGAGTTGCATTTTTGTGATTGAGTTTGCATTTAATAGATGCGATGAACATTTCTTTTCATGAAATGACTGCTTTTGAGCCAAGGTTTGACATATTTCCTTTTTTCCAGAACACTCTTTGGTTTAGCCATTTGCTTGTTTTACCTTTACATTTCTTCATTTGGCATTCAAAGAGCTCAGTGTTTCCCAGGAAAACTTAGCATTTCCATTTACAAAGATTAGGAAGGGTTGAGCATGCTGTAGCATTTCCTGTTGTGCTCTGCTTTGCCACCTTCTGGGGCGCCTCCCTCCCTGCTTGTGAAGAAAGACAGCTGTCTGCAGTCTGTTGGGCAAGAGGAGTTCTGCAAAAGACATTTTTTTTGTTGTTTTTTTAAAAGGTTTTTGCCATAGGGCACATGTACTCACTTGTTGGAGAGAGATAGTAAGAGGGAAAGTGAGAAAAAAAAAACCTTAGGAGAAATCCCATGCCATGGTCACTTCTTCATTCTCTTCTTGGGATTTTGGGCACTCATGACATGTGCCTGGCATGATTTTCAAGTCACCAGGTTCAGGGCTCGAACCTGCCATCAGCCACTTGAGTCCAGCTGCTTAACCACCATGCTACCTGCTGACCTCCAAAAACCATACTTGTTATTGGACTAGAAATTTAGTTCCTGTTAATTCATCACACTAGATAAAATCTCTGTTTTACCAGTTTTCATTCTTACTAATTTTTTAAGTGATTTTTTTTTCTTGCCACAAGACGTGTACACTTGCCAGAGAGAGACAGAGAGACAATAAGAGGGAAAGTGAGAAATCAACCATTTGGGGGATCGTCATGCTGCAGTCCCTTCTCTTCCATTCTCCTCCTGAGGTTTTGGTCATGCAAACACACGCACCCAGTCTGGTACTTGTACTGTGGTTGGCCACGTGGGAGTCCAGAGCCTTAACCACGAAGCACCTGTTGGCCCCACCATTTCACATTTAAACTTATAATCACGATGGTTATCATCCATACTGCAGATTAGTTGGCTTTAAACATCATATACTTTAATTATTGGGTCATTGGGAAAATTGTGACACATTTTTGCATAGAAAAACATAAAAAATATGTTATGGCCTTCCCCAAAACCTAATATAAAAGTAGTATAATCATGTTAATACAAAAGTGTACTTAAAAAAATAACAGTAATCCACTTGAATGCAATCATTATTTCTCTTCATATGCATGTTTTCTCAGTTACAATAATGCCCACACAATTCAGTACCTTACTTTATAATCAATTAACACTATATTGTGTTGTGACATAGTTCCATAGTTCACTCAACCTTCCTTTTCAATAATCATTATTTCAACATCTACATGTTAGTTGGGCATTAGACTATAATTCATTTAAACATCCCCTTGTCGATGAATATTTGGAATACATCTGATATTTGAGTTTGCTAAGTAAGACTGGCAAGAACATCTTTACGCTTATAGCTTTTTACATATTTTGTTTCATGTTGTGGACAGAAATCTGATTGCTTTTTCCTATTTTTCCAAAGTCCTTTCCAGAGGGCCTAGGGGGAGTCACGCCCACAAACATTAACAGGTCATTTTTTCCATGAACAGGATTCTTCTCCATCCCTTCCCTGGCAGAGTATCTTTGAGATGCTTATTTCAACTTATTACAGTATATTCTTTTCTTATCTCTTCCCAAGACACAGAACTTCCTTTTCCTTGAGATGTAGATTAAGCATTTCTTTCACGAATCTCTTCCCAGGATACAGATCTGCCGTTCCAATAACCAACCTAAAAATTGTGGAACCCACCTATAACCTACAAGCTCCTGCTTCCACATGTCCTGCCTTTTTGGGCCAGACCAATGGAAATCTCTTCACTAATTTTGTCTGTCACTCTGAAAATCAAATAAAAGGAACCCCTGTACCTGATCACCCATGAGAAGGGCATGTTTCACCTCCTCTCCGGGCTTAGGTCACTCATATTCTGCTTGGAAATAAGCCACATTAATTATTAATGATCGATTTTTAAGAGCTGGTTATTTTCTGTTGACAATGTCATAATGAGATGATCTATTTCTAGATAATTCATTAATCTACCTAGATCTAGTTTATCTCTGTATCTATTTACTATTGCCTTTCTACAGTAATTACATTTTGAAACCCTAACCTCAGACAAGGGTACAACCAATAAGTATATTAGGAGGAGAGAATTTTCTACTATACTGAATATATAAGTGTATTAAAAATATATTTTTTGAACACTCACTACATCAAGGTCTATTGTTGACGTACTAAGGCAACAGTGACCAGTGTCTCAGTTCATTCAGGCTGCTATAATAAAATGCCACAGATGGGTAGGTATAAACAACTGAAATTGGTTTCTTATGGTTCTGAAGGCTGGGAAGTCCATGATCAGGGTGAGGACTCTCTTCCAGGTTGCAGACTACCAATCTCTTACTCTGTCCTCACACTATCAAGGGGGCACTCAAGCTCCCTTAAGCCACTTCATGAGGATTCTAGTCACATTTGTGAAGACTCTTTTTTCTTCCTAAGCTAATCGCCTCTCCAATGGCCCCTGTTACCTTGTAGGATTAGGATTTAAATAAACAAATTTTGAAGGATATAAGCATTCAGACCAGAGCACCAATGGAGCCACTATCTCTGTCTTGGCAGGGCTTTTCTTGTTATAGGTGCCATAGACCGGTCCAGAGAGTGATTAGTACTTTGACCAGGACAGTAGAGGTCCTATGGAAAGACATAGAGGGGCTTGACTCCCTGTCCCCAGTGTCTTGAATAGCTCCCTAAAAGAAGCAGCATCTAATTACAGTCTAACAAATTAGGAACTAACCAGAAAGAGACAAGAAGAAACGGATTGAGCGTGTTTCAAGCAGAGCTATGTGAAAGCAGGGAGCATGTCTATTCTGTATATGAGGGACCACACTTAAGTCGTGTGCCTAGAGAAGGGATTGTACATAGGAACGTTTGAACATTTCATCTGCATTTTGTTTAACATTCATTAGCAATCATATTTAATGTGCAATTCTTAATTTTTACATTGACTGGAGTGCCATCCCATCCCAACATAAGGCAATGTCCTGGGGTGGCAGTTAAATGACTTCCTTGCAACAACTGATGGTGTAATTTGTTATTTTAATAGCAGGGAAAAAATGTATTATTTGTAACTATGCTTTGAGGTTGATGAAGTGATTCGAGGGCAAACCTCCATTCAAAAAGATCTTGTGTAATTCTTCTCCTAAAGACAGAAATGTCGGGCTGGCAGGTGGTGTGGTGGTTAAGGCACTGGACTCCCATAGAGTCAATTGTGATTTGAGTCCCAGACCTGGCAGCTTGTTTTCCTTTCCACTCTCTCTGTCTCTCCTGATCAAATTAAAAATAATAATGACAAATAAAATTAAATAATAAATAAATAATTCTTTCTAAAAAATTCTGAAATGTCTGTTGTTTCTCCTTTGGCTTAAGGTATTGAAAGAGCTTATAGATTTGTTAGTGGGAAATATTATATGTTCAATACCTTTCTGCATGAAAACTTCATTTATTTATTATTATTACTTAATGGCCAGAGACCATGTGCGCTCCCTAGAGAAAGAGAGAAGCAGACAGAGAGAGAGAGAGAGAGCGCACTCACCAATGGCATGGTCAAACCACAATCCCTTCTCCATTTTCCCATTCTGTCAGGATATGGGGCATACACTCACACGTGTCCAGTATGGTTTTTCAAACCACCAGGTGTAGGATTTGAACTGTGGTTGGCCATGGGAGATCTGGCTCCTTTAACTACTAGGCAGGCCATGGGGTTGTTCTCATTAACACTTTATAATAAATAGTTTTTCAAATTGATTTGTAAACAGCTGTGTCCTTAAAGAACAGAACAGTAGAATTTTTGACTATGACGTTTGGGGTGGAAATGGTCCGTAGTAAGAGTGTCTATTTGGAAAATGGGAACTTAGGTGTGGATATTAAACTTGTGGACAAGTTTGAAAGCAGTGGAGGAGAGTGGGAGGGAGGTATAACCCTCTCACAATCAGAAAATGGTCCTACCTTATGGCCTCTTCACTGCATTTCTTCGCCCCAGCCTCATCTGCAGTTGTCATTCCCGAGGAAAATGGAAAATACCTTTGAAATGTGACTTCTCTTAAACAGCGAATGTAATACTTTCTGTTGCATGGCCAGTCTCTCTCTGCAGTGCCTTAGGCCAATGGGATTGTTGTCTCCCTTGTATTCTTTGGCCACTAGGCTAGGCGTTGGTAGGCACACCCCGCGCCTGAGGAAGTCACGAAGAACTGCACGAGGTGGGGGACAGTGATTGATGCAGCTGCTGGCACCACAATTAGGTGGGGGGACTTAGATCTGGTTCTAGCAATTATCAGAATTAATATTTCCAGTGCTATTATAGGGCGTTTGCAATTCACTGTTTAAGTACTGTGGCAGTTATTTGGCTCGTTAGAAATACTTTGATTCTCCTCTTTCTGGGTGTGTGGGAGTTATTCTTATTCTGACCTTCCTTAAACTTGTAACTTGCTTTGGCCAATGGGAGTGAAAGGGAAGTGGCGTGTTTCTCAAGTGGAAGCATTAACCCATGGGAGATGGGAGCTAACGAATTGGCTTTGAATCATACCCATTTGATAACTATTGAAAAATGTGAAATTGTGAGGGCTATTGACCAGAGAAGAATAAATTTTCATAATAATCTTAGCAAGAGGGAAAATGGACAATGACAAATCAGTATTTCTCTGGCTACACTCCATCTGTAGAAAAGCCAGTAACCCTCAAATTCTTGCTAAGTCGTCCTGAAAGTTCCCAGGAAACCTACTGGGCTTTGCAGCCAAAAGATTTGGCCCCAATAGATCATCTGTGATCTCTTGCTCCAAATCACAGTGGCAAGGAACCAAGTAGCAGCCCTTTCAGTAAATATGTCATTGCAGAGGCGTCCCTGCCACTATCCTTGTCGTCACAGAGCCCAATGGCAATGCCATATGCCAGAGTAATGGTGTTTAAACCAAAAGTGTTGACTGTTGCCGGTAATACAAATGCCCTCTCCCGTTGCCATGGCAGCTTTCAGTGTCAATACAGCAATGCCATGTACTCTCAAAAGCCTCATTTATTTTTGTTTTTATTCTTTTTTTTTTTTTTTTTCATTACGGTCCTCTTTGTCTCTGAGCTTAAACAGGAAGTCCTGGTGGTTCAAGAGACCAGAGTGACACATAAAACCAGGCTATGCTCAGAATCATCCTCACCCTTGTTCTGACTTTCTGTATACCAAATAAACCAATGTATCTAGAAGATTCCTTTTTTCTTCAGATTATTTCTCTGCTAGAAACACCTCCCCCACCCCCCAACCGGCCCTTTTGCAGGAGACTTGATGGACTCAGTCCTACAGTTCTCTAGACTTGTTCAGGATTCTCTTTGGTTAAACCCAAGCTGGGTACTCCCCTACAAATACATTGGAAGATTGATGAGTTTCTTTGATTATATTGATCAGAATTTTGTGGATCAGAGTCCCAGCACACACACCAAGTTGAATTAGAGTGAAATGGAGCAAGAAATTAGAATCACTGTATGGAGTCCCTGTAGAATTTCTTTACAAAGTGCAATAGTTTGAATATTCATGGGTCTAACCATTGTAACGCGATTTAGGGGATGAAAACTTAATCTGAATATGGTGTCAAAAGGTGTGGTTTTGGGGGAAGAGATTGGTCTCAGTTATTAGGGCAGAACCTCCATGAGCGAGTTCTGGTGCATTTATAAAAAGAAGGAATGAGGCAGACAGACACACGGAACACAGACCATGTTGTCCCGTCCTCTCGCACATATATTATAAAGGAGTCAGAAAAACCACCAAAGTGGTGGTTTTTTTTCAATGGCCCTCGGACATTGAACCGCTAAACGGTGACCTGAATAAACTTCTATTTTAATACATTTCCCAGTTTCAGGTATTTCCTGTTATTAGCCATGGAAAAGACTAGAACACAACGGTGCATTCAGTTGGGGAAAAGAACCCCATTAGAAAGAGGAGAAATTATATCAGAATGGAAACTGAATACCTGATGCTGTTTTTCAAATTGTTTCTGTTTTGGGTTTTGGGTTTTTTTTTCTGTTAGTATTGAGTACGGAGTGCCGTGACCCCTCAGAGCCAGCTGCCCAATGACAGTGCCTAGAGATTGTGAGACTCCCAGCATCCTTTGCTTAGTGATAGAAATTGCATTTTCCCTGGGTGCACAGTTCTTCAAGGTCTACTTGGCCCTAATTGGGAGAAAAATCCCCTTCATTTTTTCTGTACCCCTGCTGGCTGGTTGGACTGGAGATATAATGGGGGAGCTTGGGGAGCCCCTGAAGACGGAGACCCAAAAGCCACAGAGGATGGACCAACAACATACAAACAGCCTGCATCCTTGACACCGGGAGCGGCACTTCTCTCTTGAACTGTTTACATTTGGGCTATTGTAACAGGCATAAATACATTTCCAATTAATTTAAGCAGCTGTTACTTGACAACAGATAAGATTGTAACTTTGCCCCAGCGGCTCGCCCCTGAGGCTCAGTCGGTCGGTCCGGCCTGGGACTTGGGTGGGTTTGGGTCACCTGGAGGGGCCGGAGGCTGCGTTTAGACCTGGTAATTTACAAGATTAAAATTAATTTGGTTGCTGATGGTTGCTAAGAACAGCCCTTTATAGTTGAGGTTATGTCATTTTGAAGACAGACATGGGATTTGTATCCTTCAGAACCAAGGAAGCCTTTGGGAAGTCTGTATTTTATATAGCTAGTGTGTGAATCTCTGTGCCTGTGCAACATAGTAGACATTGATGGGAGCACGCATACCCAGTCAGCTTGGAGAGACTCAAATGGACCCTACCACTGAGAAACCAAGATGGCAGTCCACTATGGGGAATTGAGGAAATGGATTAATACAAGAGTGCTGTGATAATATACAACCAAGACAGGGTTCTTTAAACATGGATTTCTTGAAATGAATGAAGGCAGATTTCTTACCCAACACAAATGGACAGTGGATGACTTTCTAAAGACTTTTTTGTATTATTAAAACAAGTACATTTTTGACCTTTGGAAAAGAAAGACGGCACACTAACACAGATGATAGTTTGTATGCCTGGATATTTTTGTAGTTTGATTTGTATGAATATAACTTCATGGAATGTTAATTTTAATGACATTTCTAACACTTTTGTTTTTAGAAAAAGATTGTAACCTTAGTGAACACAATGAGAAAACTGAGATGGTAGGAAGAAAGCTATCAGAGATTTGGATATAATTGGAACAATAAGAGTTCTTTAGGATAAAATATACTTAAACACAGAAAACAAAAACAAGAAAACTCAGAATGCACTGTTGACAAGGTTATGGTCTCTCTGTGTCTGTTTATATTAGACGATGTAAATGTTATGCCAAAATTGCACATACATTAGTTAATTTACTGTATTTATTTATTTATTTATTTATTTTTGAGAGGTTTTTGCTACAGGGCGCATGCGCTCGACAGAAAGACAGAGAGAGACTGAGGGACAGATAGTGAGAAATCACACCCTGGGGGGATGGCCATGCTATAATCCCTTCTCCTCCATTCTCCTCTCGGGATCTTGGGCATGCACGCACACGCATGCATGCACACACATGCACGCACACGCCCATTACTCTGCCCAGTGAGTTTAAGCCACCAGGTCCGGGACTCAAACCACAGTCGACTACGTGGGAGTCCAGAGACATAGCCATTACGCCAACTGCTGGTCCTGATTTACTGTATTTCTATAACCCATATCTTTAGCATTAAACATTAGATGATACCTTTGAATGACAATAAAGTTCAACTGCTAACTTTATGAATTCAACTATGGGAAATTACCTGTTCTCTCAATCTTCAGAATAAGTTTAATTAGAAGAATAAGAAAATTAGTGCTGGCAGGTGGCGTGGTGGTTAAGGGTGGACTCCCACATGATCGACTGTGGTTTGAGTCTTTGACCTGGTATCTTGCTCTCTCACTTTCCTTCTCTCTCTCTCTTGCTCTCTGGTCAAATTAAAATAAGTAAATAAGTAAAGTTAAATAAAATAATTCTTCAAAAAGAAGAAGAAAATAGAAGAAATATTGCAAAATCTTTTGCTTCTGTTCTTTTCTTTTCCCCATTTTTGTAGTTAAAAAAAAGTTGTTACAATCCTAACAATATTTCTTCCAGAAACATATGAATGACTATTCTCTGCATTTTTGCTTCTAGAAGGCTTCACAGAATCACTATCTCTTAGGTCCAGTGACTCTTTGTAGGTTATTAACTATAAGAAAAGAGATTTGCCTCTGGGCTGATTAAGAGCCTAGCTCTGAATGGCTCAGTTTAATTTCTATCTATAATAGATAAGAATTTTTTGTTGGGACCAGCAGGTGGCATGGAGGTGGGGGCAGCTGGATCTCACAAGGGTGACCGAGCAATTGGAGTCCCAGACCCTGTGGCTTAAAAATCATGCCGAGCACATGTATGCATGCATCCCCAAAATACTGAGAGGAGAATGGAAGAGAAGGGATTGTGGCATGGCCATCCCTCAGGGTATGATTTCTCACTTTCCTTCTCTCTCTGTTTCTCTCTCTCTGTTGAGTACAAGCACCTTAGAGTAAACAAAGCAACAAAAAATATTTTTGGTTGCATGCCATAGAAAACATGACAGGCGGTTATTTAAGCCACATGACACTTATTATCTACTATTATAAAACAAAAAATTTGGAAGTAGGAGGTCCTAAGATAAGCTGGTCTCAGTTACTCATCAATATCAAAGACCTAGACACTATCTTACTATTCTCTGCTTATTGGTTTCCATCCCGTTGGATACCAGACAACTATCAGGACCAGTATTCACATCCTTCTTCAACCTGTCTGGAGGTAGAAGGTGGGAGAGGGAACAGGAAGTAGCTTCCTTCTTGCAAATCGCCATCTAACGAGAGCAGGGAAATCCTTGCCAGAAGCCCTTACTGCTCTGTTACTCCCACGGTGTCCCCAGAACACAGGGCAGTCCCTCGCCTACAGTCTGATTAAAATGCGGTGACCGGGGACCAGCAGGTGGTGTGATGATTACGTCGCTGGACTCCCAGGAAGTTGACCACTGTTCAAATCCCAGACCTGGCGATTTAAAACTCACTCTGGGTACGTGTACGTGTGTGCCCAAAATCCCAAGAGGAGACTGGAAGAGGAGGGATTGTGGTGTGGCCATCTCTCCTGAAGGGTGATTTCTCACTTTCTGTCTCTGACTCTGACTCTGAGCACACATGCCCCAAAGCAAAAATCTCTCTTTTAAAAAAAAATGCAGTGACCCAGGCCTTATTCTGATTACTGATTCTGATTCTGCAAAAACCTGAGGATTCCTACACAGTAAAGTTTGAAAGGCATTGCTTTAATAAATGTTTTCTTATATTTTTTCACTTAAAAAAAATTGATGATAGACAGTGTGTGCACACACATGAAAAAGAGAGAGAGAGAGGTGCTGTCTGGGCGTCTGGTCAGGCTGGGGTCCCCTCAGAGCGCGGTTGGGTCTCCCCAGACCCACAGCCCCTCGGGACCTGGAGCACACGTGCACTCCTGCATGTTTCCGGCAGACCAGGGCCAAATCTGCAAGTACCGGGCGGCCTCCAGCACCACGTTTCCATGTGCTATTGTCCAGGCCACCAGGCTAGGCCATTCTTCCATCTTTTTAGCCAAAACTTGGTGACAGGGCTATCCCCAGTGGGAGAGAGCATGGTAAAGTAATCTTTTTCAGCCTTTTCAGTGGAAACAGGAAAGGGCAAATGAGGTGGAGAATGGCTGCTGGACAGGAGGCTCCCAGAAGCTGGTATTTTTCCGGGGATGGAGCGTAACACCATGCTCCCCGCAGCTCAGTGTCACCCTCAGCCACTCTCCGAAATCCACCGCCCATGACGCTGCCCAGAGAGGGAGCAGAGGGGGAAACGCTGGCGTCAGTGGCATTTTCAACAGCAAGCTGAGAATCCACGCATGTGATTTGGGAAAGGTTTCTTGTTCTTATAATCTTGAGGTTTAAGAGCACCATCGGACCCAGGAAAAACATTAAAGCTAGGATAATTGAAGGGAAGGTGAAGACTGGAAAAATAACAGGTCTCTTTTCAGTTCTAGTTGGTGTAAACCATATTTTTCACTAAAACAGCTAATAAAGTCTATTCTTGTGAACATTCTTTTCTCCACTATATATTAGCGTCCTTAAATTCTTGAAAACATTTACTAAGAGAGTTGTTTATAAATATAAAATAACTGGCTTAGAGGATTTCAGAGAATCTTAGAGGATTTAAAATGAGAACTGTGCTATTTCAAGGTCGAGCCATTAATAAATGAAGTCTTCGTGTTTTGCAAAGTAAAATTGTAACGAGCCCTTCATTCACACAGAGAAACACAAGGATAAATGGAACATAATAAAAATAATGAAATAAAGGGAAAATGTGGGGATACGTCTTAATTTTGAGGCCAGGACTTGGTAGACTCCAATTTAAGCCAATCTTGGTTCGACTTCCTGGTAATTATGTGATGATTTATGAATGGAGGTGAAAATCTGTCTGTACATTTATTGAGTAGTCTCCTAAGTGAGAGAACTCCCCCCCCCCTTTTTTTTTTTTTTTTTTTTTTTTTTTTTTTTTTTTTGCCATACGGCATGTGTGCTTATCAAAGAGAAACAAAGAGAAAGAGAAAGGGAAAATGAAAAATCACCCCCTGGGCATCTGGTGACACCACAGTCCCTTCTCCTCCATTCTCCTCCTGGGATTTTGAGCATGCACACACTTGGACCTACCATGGTTTTCAAGCCGCCAGGTCCAGGACTCAAACCACAGTTGGCCATGTGGGAATCCAACACCTTAACCACCACACCACCTGCTAGCCCTTCCCATGGGTTACTAAAGGACAGTTTGAGCATTGGTCTTGGGCTACACTTCCACCTTTTCCCAACCAAATGCCTGTTTTGTTTCATCCATGGAAAAGATATTCCTAACTTACTGCCTTGCCAGTCTGATGTGATTAACATAAATTGGATAGAACCCCAGAGAAACAGACGTGCTTACAGAAAAAAGAACTAGAGGAGCCGTCAATTTGGAAATGCCTGTTTGACTTCAAAACATGCTTTAGACACACTCAACAGTGTGTCTTTAAATTGAAAGTACAGCTTTCACGGCCACATGCAAGAGAACCACTTGATGGGGACAGGTCACTTCCTACAGGGCTTGGCATGTTTTAGGTGCACATAGTTCTCATCAAATTGGCTGGAACGCCCGTGCAGAGCTCTGCTGGCCAACCATGGCGCCCACTAAAACAACTGCGACTTTCAATAAAAATGCATGCCAGGGGAGCCAAAGCAAACTTGTGAAAATTGCCCACTTTCAGGCAACCCGGATGAAAGCCCCAGGAGGGCTGGAGTCACCATGTAGAAGGCTCTAGGAGAGCCAGGAGAAATGGCTCTCTGACCTACCTGAATACATATACTCTTGTCCACAGCAAAGCCACCGTGAGCCAAACTCCCATCTCAGACCTGGAGCCTGGACTGGGGGTGGCCTGATCTGGCCGGTGAAAACAATGAGGCTCCTGGGCCTTTTTCTAGGAGATGCTGAACAGAGATTTCAGAACTGTGGTAAAAGTTGATCTCAAATGTTAAAATTGTGTGATTAATGGGTGATTCGAGAGGAATTCTATGTTTGTATTTTTCAGATTGATGGTGTGCATTGAACTGAAAGGAAAATACTATTTTCAACAGATCAAAAAAGCAAGTTTTGATTACAAAACTAGAAATCTTAAGAAAACTTTTTTTTTTTCTTTTTGGTATTGGAAGTTCAGATTCTCGTCAAATGTGAGTGTGAGCTGTATCCGGCTGGCTTCGTAGTAAATCAGTATGTCACCGCTCGACCTTGGCAAGGGTACCTGGTAATGAGGATGAAAGGTGCTCGGAACAACTTGTGTCTATCTGAGTCACTGTGTTTCCTTCCACAGCACAAATGCGTCATCTGTTTTGTCACAGTTCGTCTTGAGTAATCGGCGCCGTGAGGCACACAGAGCTGGGAAGGGTCGGCCTGCAGGTCAGCGGGCAGCCCTCGCACGCAGGTGCATACCTGGGTCTCATGAAGCTTCTGGAAGGACTCACAAGAAACGACTAAAGGTGGCTGCTGGGGCGGGGCCTGGAGTGGGCATCTAGGGTGTGCAGGGTGGGCAGAGAACTTAGTTTTTCCTTTTTCAACTTTGTGCTATGTGTGTGTGTATAGACCATTCAAGAAAATAAAGAATAATAACGAAGACAGAGTGAAAAGGAGCATATTTTCACTGGCTCTACTTTAAACTGGGTGGATAATTTTCCCCTCTAGGCCTCAGGTGCCTCTTTTCTAACATAAGGTAGGACAGAGTTCAGACTACAGAAATAGCTAATATTTCTAAAAGCAGTGAGTCCATAATTTTTTTTAAAAAAACAAACAAGCAAAAAAAATTGAACACTCAGGTATGATAGACAAAACATTGAAGAGACGGTATATTAGCTGATGTTTCATTTTTAAAAGCAATATACAGCATACACAGTATCTCATTAGCCAAAAATTAAAAATTCAGTGGCCATTTATTTTATTTTATTTTTTGAGAGAGATGTTTGCTATAGGGTATGTGCATGTACCAGAGACACACAGAGAGACAGAGAGACAAAAAACAAGAAATCACCACTTCCCCATTCTCCTCTCAGGATTTTTGGCACACATGCACATGCACCCAGCATGAGTTCCAAGCCACCAGGTCTGGGACTCAAACCGCGGTTGACTACATGGGAGTCCAGTGATGTAACCATTATGCCATTCGCAGGTCCCCAGTGGCTGTTTATTGAGCAGCTGCTTTGAGAAGGAGCATGAGGAAGGAAGAGGCAACAGGAGGAGTTGGTGGGGGTGGGAGCTGTGGAGGAAGGAGAGCAGGAAGGAGAGCCAGTGGTTCAAGGTCTAGAGGGTATGAGAAATGGGGCACAAGCGAGGGTAGAAGCTGGGTAAGACCAAGTGTGCCTGGCTGGGTTTGTGGCTTCCCAAGAGCCCTATCTGGGAGCAATCTCCAGTGCAGCTACCCTTGCCCAGCCAGTGACCTTTCCTCCAATTGTCCTGAAACTGGCTCTGGCCTCACACCTTGGAGCCAGAGTGCTTGCCCACACTCCAGGCAGACGGAGCTTCATTCCTGCCCACTCCATTTCCACTACAGCTTTCAGGGGAAAGCTTGGTCTCAGCCTCTGCTCTTGCATTTCCTGTAGCTGACTGCACATTGTGGAAGTGATTTTACCTTGAGTCACACACATGCGATCGAATCTGTGCAGCCCAGCTGCTTGGAGCTGGTGAGGTAGATAACAGTAAAGTGAGGCAGGGCCTGTATTTGCATTGCAAAGGTGTCCTCAGTTATTGGCTGCAGAAATATGAGGAAGCTACTAACACTCTCTGTGCCTACTGCTTCTTGTAGTGGAGCTCTTCATTGCACACAAGGAGTCTAGAAGAAACTTGATTCAACTTCTTCTTGGAAGGAAGGATCCTCATTCATTACCCATTTTTCATGGAGAGTCTAGAAGAGCACAAGGCTCAGTTTTGGTACGAATGAGATTTTGCACCAGATCATTCATTTCGTGAAGGGTTGTGGTGTTTTTCAGGAGGTTTGTGAAGGGTTGTGGTGTTTTTCAGGAGGGTTTGTGTAGGGTTGTGGTGTTTTCCAGGATGGTCTGTGAAGGGCTGTGGTGTTTTCAGGAGGGTTTGTAAAGAGCTGTGGGGTTTTCCTGGAGGGTTTGTGAGGGGTTGTGATGTTTTTCAGGAGGGTTTGTAAAGAGCTATGGAGTTTTCCAAGAGAGTTTGTGAAGGGCTGTGGTGTTTTTCAGGAGGGTTTGTAAAGGGCTATGTTGTTTTTCAGGAGGGTTTGTGAAGGACTGTGGTGTTTTCAGGCATCTCTGACCTGTACCAAGTACCATTTCCCTGCCCCATACCAGACTCTGACATTTGACTATGAGGAGCCACTGATCCAGAGATGACTATCCTATTGAGTTTTCTTTCAGTTCATACAGGGTCAGACTGGGTAAGTGTTAAGAGTAGAGTTTTTTTCTGGCATCCCCATGTTGACCATGTCCCTCAATCCAGCCCCGTCGGGTAGTCAAGTAGCGTGAGGGGAACATGGTCCAGATCTCCATGCAAGTCAACCTAGTACTCTCCAAGCTTGAGGAGAACCTCTAGAAGATGCACAGAACCTTGCCAGTACTAGCCAAGTTTTTGGTGTTCATGTATTGTTACTTCATGGATTATTTCTCCAACCAATTATCTATCTTAGCAAGGATCTACAGAAAACCAGGAAGGGACGAGAGACAGAAAATTCTACCCTGTCATAGCAAAATCACACATTTTCTGGCACAGGGCTTGACATACAATGAAAGTGACCTCTTTCCTTTCTCTCGCAGTCTCAGAACCCAGAGCTCCCTGTGGTCCAGTGATGGAAACCAGCTGCCGCACCAGGAATGTGGGCTCTGACTAAGGTTTGGGCTCTTTATTTCTTCAATGGATTATAGTCATACTTACTAGATTTTCTAGTTAGAGGAATCTGTACTTTTTCCTCCCTAACATCAAGGGAGTGGTTAAGATAGGGGAGAATTTCTAGAGGGTGAGAGGTCAACCGTGTTAAATATATCAAAGTCCTTGTGGGAGATGGAAATGAGGAAGCACTAGAGAGCCTCACTAGGAGGACACCAATGTCATTCTAAGAAAACGCTTCAGTGAGAGAAAGGGCTGGAAAACTGGAGAAGACAGGAGAAAGGTAGGAAGAGAATGGGGTCAGCTCTGACCACTCTTACTCAAAAGGAGGATGGGGCTCACAGCAAATGCAGATTCTTTTTCATTCTTTCTCTTTCTCTTTTTTTAAATTTTTTTCCCTATAGGTCACATGTACTCACTGGAGAGAAACAGAGAGAAATCACCACCACCCCCACGCCCCCTGGAGGGATGGCCACGCTGCAATCCCTTCTCCTCCATTATCCTCTTGAGATTGCGGGAATGCACACACATGTGCTCACAGTTATTTTCAAACCACCAGGTCAGCCATGTAGCAGTACGGCACCTTAACCACAATGCCACCTACTGGTCCCTTATTTATTTATTTATTTATTTATTTATTTATTTATTTCCGTTTTTTTAATAGATTTTTTTTTTTTGTCATAGGACATGTCTACTGGCTGGGGAGAAACAGAGAGAGACAGAGAGAGGGGGAGAGGAAGTGAGATATCACCCCCTCCTTGAGGATGGCCATTCTACAATCCTTTCTCTTCCATTTTCCTCTTGGGATTTTGAGCGTGTATGCATGCTGTTTATTTCATGCTGTAGGATCCAGGACTCAAACCATAGAGTTAGCCATGTAGAATCCAGTACCTTAACTACCACACCACCTGCTAACTCATGCAGATAACTTTTTAAAAAGACAAGAAACTTGAGTCTATTTGAAAGTTGAGAGGAAGAAGAGAGTGGAATGGGAGAAATTAAAGGTACAGAAGAGTAGGGGTAAAACGGAGAAGGAAATTAGCAGAGAGCACAAATATCTCTTCCTCTGAGACTTGTGGAAAGAATGAGACTAAGAAAGAATTTCCTTATAACTTACTGACTTCTATTAAGGAACCGAAATGCGCTTCATAAAATGCACACAGACAAGCAAAATATTACACTGTTATTAGCCAGGAGCACTCTAATTTAAACCAGCTTTAGGAACCTTTGAGTAATAAACCAGTGATTAAGTATTTATTAAACATTCATTGTTCACATGCCATAAGGCTTTGGACTTCTGCCAGATCTTCGAAAAGACAGGCAAACTTATTTCAAAAGGTTTATATTATTATAAACAGTGAAGCAGAAAACTTTACCAAAGTGCTAATCTAGCCTTAACATCTTATAACTTTTAATCATCATTAACCAAACTGGTCACTCTCTCTTTTAAAGACAAAGTTGTGTGCTCAGCCTAGTGGGAAAATATTGAGTTCCTACTATGTGCAAGTGCGGGGTTCATTCCTGATTTAGTGTGTGTTGGAAAAAAAGAGGTGGAGAAAAAGGGTGAGGGACTCCGCCAGGGCAGCTTGGAGAGCCAGAACTATAACAAATCAGCCAGACTTGCAAACATTTAAAACCCAGAACCTCGAGTCTCTGAAACAGAAGTTTTTTACAACACTTTATATACAAGATCATCTATCACCAGCGGAACTTGAGAAATAACACTGAAGAAACACCCTGTCCCTAGGAAGGGAGATCAAAAGAAAGAAATCCTTCTCTGTGCCCCGGAAGTGTGTTTATGATACTCAAGAGAGAACAGCGAAGTCATCTGAGAATTTTTCTTTGTTGGAGTCTGACTTTAAGTCTGTGCCACATAAACAGATAACTTAATGTCCTCTGCTTCAATGCCTCACCAAATTTTAAAAAGTCAGACCAAAACCTCTTTTTGCCTGAAGACAACTGGCTGAGCTGGTTGCGATTTTGAAGTCCACTCCAGCTCCAGCAGTTCTACTTCTAAAGACACCGCTCAAATGTACCGACACTGTAAAACATTTGTCACCCCGTTGCACACAAGGCCATTTTTTTCTTGTTAAATGTAAGTCAAGGAGGCCATTGTCTGGGACGAAGTTCTTACTGTAGGCTCCAGCAGACCAGACTAGAATCGAGTCACTCTAACATGCCAATCATTGAACTGAAACGTAAAGGAAGCTGACAGACTAGTTTTCCTGAAAACAGGAGATCCCAATGTACCTGAGTCAGCACTGCAAGGAAACAGAACTTATGTGTATCTATGGCTTTTTGTTTGTTTGTTTGTTTGTTTTTTGAGAGGTTTTTCTTATAGGACGTGTGCGCTCACCAGAGAGACAGAAAGAAACAGAGACAGAAAGCGAGAAATCGTCCCTTAGGGGGGATGGCCACGCCGCAATCCCTTCTCCTCCATTCTCTTTTTAGGATCTTGGGCATGCATGCACATGCACCCAGCATGAGTTTAAGCCACTGGGTCCAGGACTTGAACTGTGTGGACTGACTACATAGAGTCCAGTGACATAGCCATTACGCCAACTGCTGGGACCCACATCTATGGCTTTTTCAGGCATGTGCACTTGAGAAAGCTCAAGGTGCCACTGAGGCTCTCTGGACTTTGGCTTTATGAACATCCTTATCGCCTTAATACAGCCCTCCCTTACCTTCCGGACTCTCTCCATACTTGGCGTAAGATTAAGTAGTGTAGGGCCAGCTGGTGGCACGCTGGCTAGGACAACTGGATCCGACAGGGTGACTACACAGTTTGAGTCTTGTACCCAGCAGAAAACCCTCCAGGCATGTGTGTGTGCCCAGATCATGAGAGGAGAGTGGAAGAGAAGGGATTACAGCGTGGCCACCCCCCTGGGGGATGATTTCTCAGGCTCCCTGTCTGTCTGTCTCTGGCACATGCACATGCGCTGGGACAAAACGAGACTAAGCCATGTGGGTCTAGGTAAGCATGATGTCACCTTGCTCCCCTAGCACAGAATTCGGCCAGTCAGTGCTGCATACGCCTCCTTGCCACTCGCCCTCCCATCTGTGGCTTGGCCTTTAAAATCACAGTGATGTCTGTAAGACCCTTGCGCACAGTCTTCAGGGTGACTCAGATACTGTCTCCCAGGCCACCGTCCCCAACCCTGGCCCAAGTTAACTCTTGCTTTACTAAGTTTGCCTCAGTATTCCTCTGAGATTGACGCTCTAGAACAATGTTAAGTGAAAAGTTGCTGCACTTTCTTTTTGTTTGGCAATTCAGGAAGGGTTGCCATGGTTGCTGGGACCTCTGGGCCACGTTTTCTGTACATCAGCTTGGATCATGAGACCATCTGAGACCAACGTCGTCAGGCCTCCGGACAGATGTCCCTCTGCTCGCACTCCCTGTGGAAGCAGTGGATATTGGTTTTGGGTACTGATGCAGTCTTTATTTTTATTTTTTTTGGAATAATTTTATTTAACTTTTATTTATTTATTTAAATTTTCCCAGAGAAGAACAGAGTGTGAGAGATAAAGAGTAAGAGAGAGTGGGAAAGCAAGTGGCCAGATTTGGGACTTGAACTGTGATTGGTTGTGTGGGAGTCCAGTGACCTTAACCACCACACCACCTGCCATCCCCACGGGGCTGATGCAGTCTTAGGTGTCACATTGGTTTGTGGCCCACCATGGGGCTCAGTATATAAACAATGTAAGGTATACCTGAGGCATTAGAACTTCACGGTTGGGGCGAGAGGATTGGGAAATAAAAAAATAAAGACATCTTGATGAGGATGGGGGAAATAATCAAAAACAAGGCCAGATACATTGCACTAAGGTAAGGCACCCTTGGGGCTATACAAGCTGTTGGGCAGAACCTGATGCATCGAATATACTAAGTTTTTGGCGTTTATTTTTTGAGAGATTTTTGCTATATAGCATGAAGAAACATGTACTTGCTAGAGAGACAGAGAGATAGAAAGTGAAAAGTCACTCCCCCGGGGAGATGGCCACACCACAGTCCTTCTTCCTCCTCCACTCTCCTCTCAGGATTTTGAGCACGTAAGCACATGCACCTGGCATGAGTTTCAAGTTGCCAGGTCTGGGACTTGAACCATGGTCGACCATGTAGGAATCCAACACTCTAACTACCATGGCACATGTTGGTCCCCAGTAATAAATTTCAAAAATTAGTATTTAAATGTATCCCTTTCCCACATGCTTTCTGATCCACCACAGGACACTTTACGCACAGTTTTAAACCTAGACATTTTCAAATTCAATGTAGCATATACAACTCACTTTAATGTATAGGCTGTTCTTGTGATCAAAGGCGCGTTTGACAAATGACTCTTTTGAGGTGCAACGGTTCTGTGTGGCAGTCTGGCAAGCTCTTGCAGAGGCTGTGGAAGGAAAGTCGCTGGGCATCAGGAAGGTACTCCAGACTTTCTGTGGGTCAGACTGCTGTCAGGGGCAAGTTGCATCATGCCTTGAATCTTAGTTTCCTCATCTGCCAAGTAAGAATACTAATGTCTGGTGGTTGCTACCCCTGGCAATCTGCCCACCCAAGAGCCTTGTGGGTGTACTTTCCTTCTTTCCTATTAAATCTTCTTTTCTACCAAAAAAAAAAAAAAAAAAGAATACCAATATACTAATGCCTAATCTTGGAGGGTTGTTGAAGCATTCAGTGTGGTGGATGTCAGGTGACCGGCAATCTCTGTTTCTTTCTTTTTTTTTTTTTGGAGAGATTTTCACTGTAGGGCGCGTGCGCTCGCCAGACAGACAGAGAGAGACATAGAGACAGAAAGCTAGAAATCACCCCCCAGGGGGGATGGTCACGCCGCAATCCCTTCTCCTCCATTCTCCTCTCGGGATCTTGGGCACGCACGCACACGCGCCCGGCGTGAGTTTTAAGTCACCGGGTCCGGGACACGAACCGCGGTCGACTACGTGGGAGTCCAGCGACATAGCCATTACGCTAACTGCTGTTTCTGAGTGGGTGAAGCAAACAGTACCTGGGACGATAAGAATAGGTGCCGAGTGGGTCCCATTTGTCAGACTTCGCAAACATCCTGTTTGGGTTCCTGCTACTGCCATGAACACAAACAAACAAACAAACACCACAAATCAAACAAAACAAACTAAATACGTGTATAGAGAACATAGCCCCCGCCGAGTTTGAATAACCTTGAAAGGATCATCAAAAGTTTGCAGTAAGATTTGGGCTCTGTATCAATGAAGAGATATGAGGATGGCCAGAGAGACCAGCAAGGAGAAGCATTCCTCTTGTCCCATAAAAGTCACCACGATTTATGCCTTTAATGAAAAGCTCGGGGGTTTGTGCAGGCACAACAGCTGTGGTTTTATGAAGGGAAAATAAGCCAGAACTCCCTGTGGCATGGCTGCTGCCACCTGGGGTCAGACCGGGATTATTGGTGGAGACTGCATCATTCCACAGCGACACAAACATGACTGGATATGGCATCATTTCAAATAACTGGCCATTGTTTTAGGTGAGAGAAGCAATAGCAAACGAACCAGCTCTGTTCAAGCAAGACCTTCCGTGTCTTTGATCTGAGGTTGAGTTGAGTGTCTGGAGCTTGAGCAGAAGGGACACGGTTATCTTGGGGCTCAGGCTGGTCATTGGCTGCCCACTCAACAGATGTGAGTGGTTTAGCTGTTGCCATGAATCAAGGACTTTTTCCTCCCGGTGTTATAAATAGGGATGGGTAAATATCTTGGATTCATCAGCCTCCAATTTTCGTCAGATGTTTCGGGTTCAACCAAACAGAATACGTCGGGCAGAGCACGTCCCCCCTTGATTTCTTAGGACCACGTATGATTTATGGGGAATAGGATCCATATGTTTCCGCTTCATTTACACTCAAATCATCAAAACGATACGTGTTGTAAGAGCTATTTGATGTCCAAGAGGCCGTCTGAGCTGGCTTTTTTTTTTTTTTTTAATATAAAGAGCTGCTAAAGGTCCCTTTAGAAGAAGACAGAGAATGAGACACAGAGAGAGAGAACCTCGGAAGGTCTCTTTTGGCAAGATGAAATAAATTTGAACAACCAAGAGGGTCAATGTAGGCTGAAAGTATAAACCCATGAATTTAAAATGAGTCCAGGATTTGGGAAAAAACAAAAGCTCCTCTCCAGCCAGTTTCAGAAGCAGTTCTGACGAATGCGGAAAAGCAGCTGGCAGCTCGCAGCTGCACCAGGGAAGAGGCCGTGAAAGCACCGTTAGCCACAACTGCTGGAAGCCTCTGTTGTTCTTGGGCCGCCCTGCAGTAGTCGTTCCAGTTCGGATAAAGAACTCTTTGCCCTATTTTAGTGTTCTCGCGATATTTTCCCCAGGGCTGTCCTTCTGCCCGAGGCCAGCATTTCCTGTCTATTCTTCTGCCATTTGGCCCAAATAGCTGGTCACCAGACAGAGCATTGTGTGTGCGTTTGGATGGTGTTAGTTTACTTATTGGGCAATTTCTCTAGGAAAATATCTCATTTAGATCATAACAGGACCAGTAAAGAAAGCAAGCAGTTTTCAAAATGAAAAATATATGAATGTAAGACCCACACAACAGTAAAAAGACAAATATGAGAGTTTTCTGGACCCATCTCAGTATTTAGGCAATGGCATCATGACAGCTCTTAGGTCGTTTTAGCACGTAAGAGAAAAGCACCCAGTTAGGGATATTCTATATGCTAGTATAATCGAGAGGTCTACTGCTTTATCTTCAGAGCACTAGGGCGTGTTACGTCCATCACCTGGGTGATCTGAATTCGCTTCGACAGCATGGACAGTCCTGTGAATGATCTGCATTCCTCAATTCAATGATTTGAACGTGAGGGGCAGTGTTTTGGAATATTAGAGTTTATAGTTGTTTTTGTTTGTTTTGTTTTTACTAACCCTTAACTCTAAGGAACATTCAATAAAATGTTCCTTAACCTCACTGCTAACCACCATTAACATTGGGATATATGTCCTTAGAGTTCGTTAAGCATCTGCTAATCTGCCAGAAACTCATACACACATGCACACACACACACACACACACACACACACACACACACAAGAAGGTTAATAATATTACACCACTTAGTTTCGCTCTCTTTTTTTTTCTTAAAAGATTTTTGCTATGGGGGGCTGGTAGGTGGTATGGTGGGTAAAGATGCTGGATTATCTAGAGGAACTAAATTTAAAAAAAAATTCCAGAGGGTGTGTGCGATCACAGAGATAGAGAAACTGAGAAAGTACCCCACATGGTGCATGGTCATGCCGTAATCCCCTCTCCTCCATTCTCCTCTCGGGATCTTGGGCATACATGCACATGCGCCCAATGTGAGTTTTAAGCCACCGGGTCTGGGACACAAACCGCGGTTGACTTCATGGGAGTCCAGCGACATAGCCATTACACTAACTGCTGGACCCAAGGACGCTGGATTTTCACATGGTCAACCACGGTTTGAGTCCCAGACCTGGAGTTTTCTCACTTTCCCTCTCTCTTTCTCTCTCTCTCTGTCCCTCTCTTGTCAAATTAAAATAAATAAATAAATGAAGTTAAATAAAAAGAATTCTTTTTTAAAAAGATTTTTGCTATAAGACACATGCATTCACCAGAGAGAGACAGAGAGAGGGAAGGTAAGAAATCACTCCCCGGAAGGGATAGTCATACCACAATCCCTTCTCCTCCTGGGATTTTGGGTGTGGATGCACATGCACTGGTGTGAGTTTCAAGTCACCAGTTGGAGGATTTGAACCATGGTTGGCAATGTGGGGATTCTGTACCTTAACCACTATGCCACCTGCGGGCCCCTGTGGTTTCTCTTTTTCATTTAGCAATAAATTGTGACATTTTCTTCAGGATAATATATAGTTTTACCACACAAGATTTAATGCTTGCAGAATATCTCATTGGGAGATTTTACCACTATTACCTTAATATCTGAGAATTTTAAATAGGAAGTTGTTTTAGAAAGAATTATTTATTTAATTTTATTCATTATTATTATTTTGTGCTCACCAGACAGAGACAGAGAGAGAGGGAAAGTGAGAAAGCAAGACACCAGGTCCAGGATTTGAACCACGGGCAGCCATGTGGGAGTCCAGTGCCTCAACCACCATGCCACTTGCTAGCCCCTAAATAGGAAGGTTTTTGTTTTATTATTATTTTGTATATAATTTAAAATGTTGACCTTGGATAAAGAAAAATGCCTTCTTTTTTTCAGGACATATTATTGGGTCATTGGAAAAGTCATGATACATTATTTTATTTTATTTATTTTTAAATTTTTTTTGGAGAGGTTTTTGCTATAGGGCATGTGCGCTCGCCAGACAGACAGAGAGAGACAGAGACACAGAAAGTGAGAAATCACCCCCCAGGGGGGGATGGCCACGCCGCAATCTCTTCTCCTCCGTTCTCCTCTTGGGATCTTGGGCACGCACGCACACGCGCCCGGTGTGAGTTTAAACCACCGGGTCCGAGACTCAAACCGCAGTCGACTACGTAGGAGTCCAGCGACATAGGCATTACGCTAACTGCTGGCCCCAAGTCATGATACATTATGACATAGAAAAAATATGTCATGATTTTCGGTTGAGCCAATAGAAAAATAAACTGATCATAACTTTTTAATCTTATGTTCCTCATATTTTAGATGAAAGCATACACTATCCCTCAAAAGCCATCATAAGTATCTTTTTGTTTGGAAGAGACCAAGCTCTTCTGCATAGATAACACAATTTAAAGGTTCTGGAAAAGAAAATGTGTAAGGTGACCAGGAAATGTTCCTTTTCCTTCCTTACAAAAATCGTGTTTCCATCCTGATCACACGACAAGAACAGCCTTGAGACTTGAACTCATCTGCTTCTCTTTATTGAATACTCAGTTCATTAGTTTTGTTCTGGAGTCAAGTTCAAAAAGAGCTCAGGTCCATCTCTCCTTTGCTGTTAGTTTCTGAGTTCTTTTGCCCCATGTTTTGAATTTTTCCCGTTGGTTGCTAGAGAACTCAGCCCTGTCCCTTTTGTTGACAGGTTGCCAGGATACGTCGTCCTTGAGACAAAGACTGGGGTTCCTGGGACAGCAACCTCACATGTAATACAGCCTCCAGACTCCACCAGAGGGGATGCGAATCTCGGAGTTCTCAGCCATTCTGCTATCGCCCCAGCTCCAGTCCTACACAGAGGGGCTCAGCACACCATGGTAGAAGCTAAACTAGAAAGGTAAAGAAAAACCGTGACAAGGTAAGGCTCTTGGAAGGTTTGTTCCTTCTCTGTTGCCTGGTAGCTCCTTAATCTCAAACAGTTTTTTAAAAAACTAATAATAACTGCTTATCTTAGACATTCTTGATTTCTTTCACTTCCTTCTCACCAGTATGTAGTAAATCTTTCCTTTAAGTAAAAAACCTTAACTACTACTAAGTAAATGATTAAAAATTATTTAAGTTTATTAGATGATGTTGGCAATGGAGGATAAATTACAGATGAAATATTCTAATGATTAAAAGATAATTAAGTTCTATTTAAGAGCACCGTTTTTAAGATATTTTCTTCAAAAAAAGTAGATAAAGTATCTTTTAAACATTATTTGGGGATTAGATGTTATTTCCCAGATTATCCATAAAAGAAAAGAGGGGAATAAAAGCAATAGTTTCTCAGTTGATCTGGCTAGTTTTTGTTTGTTTGTATATTTTAAGTTCATTGAGGTAAGGTCTATAAGAAGAAAATGTAATCAGTCTTAAGTCCTTTAACTTTCTAAAATCAATGAGTTAATGAATGTGCATAGCCACGTAACCTTCACTTCACGAGGACACAAAACACGTCTGTCACCTCCCAAAGTACCCTTCTACCCTTTCCAACACCTCTTCCTCCCATGGGGAACCGTCATTCCGATCCTATCACCAAAGAATAATTTGGCCATTCATGGGCTTTTTATGAATAGAATCGTGCCATATAGATTCTTGTATCTGACTTTGTCTCAACAGAATGTCTTTAAAATTGTCCCATGTTACTTTGTAATTCAAGAGTTCAGTTCCTTTTATAAGTGAGCCTAATTGCACTATCTGATGATTTCATATTTGTTTTCCTGTTCTATTGATCATTGTTTCTTCTCAGCTTGGGACTTCTAAAACTAAAGGTGGTTAAAAACACTTTTGCACAGTTTTTTTTTTTTTTAACTCCCTCTGTTTTATTTTGATTTTCTTCCAGCTTTATTGAGGTGTGATTGACAAACATTTAGTATATTTAGGGGATACAATGAGATTTTCAAGTTTATTTGTTTATAATTATTTATTATTATTATTATTTTCCCCTTTGCTACAGGGCATGAGTACTTACCAGAGACAGAAAGAGAACAAGAGAGAGGAAAAGTGAGAAAGTAAGCTGCCAGGTCTGGGACTCAAACCATGGTTGGCCAGGTGGGAGTCCAACACCTTGACCACCATGCCCCCTGATGGCTCCTATTTATTTACTTAATGAGAGGAAGCGAGAGATTGTACCCCTGACGAGGTCTTGCCATGTTGCAATCCTCACCCCCAACTTCTATCCAACAAGGTCAGGTCGACCTGCAATCTGAAACCCAGGCCTTCCCATATGGCTCCAGTGTCACTCAGTGGTGCCCTACCATTGGTACCACCATGGCTGGGCTGAGATGCTTTGATCTATTTGTACATTACAAAACGATGACTTCAGTCAAGCTAATTAACATACCCATCACCTCACACACTTACTATTTTACGAGTGTGGTAAGAACACTTGGGATCTACTATCTCAGGTGTTAGTTACAGTCACCAGGAAATACGAGAGGCCTCCAGCATGTATTCATCTTACTGCCAAAGGCTTGTACTCTTCACCGATACCTTCTCTTCACTGCTGGTCCCTTAGTCTCAGGAAACCAACATGCTACTTACATGGCCAAAAGATCAGCATTATACTTTTTTGACTGCTTAGACAACAGGAAATTGATCAAATATAAACATGAAGCACAGAGAGGCAGACTTGGGTGTCACTCTGACCTACTGGTTCTACCTCTGTTTCTCTGCCGCTGGGCAGGCTGCTCCCACATCTGTGCAGCTTTCCTGAGGGCACATGTTACTCCCATAGTTTCTGACTTCACATTTGCACACCACAATGTCCAGAGAGAGGGGGAAAAAGGCTCTTTCTTCTAGTGGCCACTCTGTAGAAAGAGGCTATTTCTTGCCCAGAAGCTCTGTTCAAATGTCTTCTAGAGTCTAATTGACCCTGATTCCCATGGCCCAGGGAATTCCATGAATCGACTGGAGAAACCTTGTCATCTTGACTCATCAATAACAAGAGGGATGGTAGTCTCAAGACCCCGCATGTCTGATCCTGTTCTTGGGGTTGAACAGAGCCCCCAAAGTCCATGAAGTCTGTGAGAAATGGGTGCCAGACCAAAGCTGGAGCTCCCATAGGCAGGGGAAGGTGATATAAGGAATCGTGAGCAAATTATGGCCTGAGGTTGGGTAGGTGGAAGTAAAGAGAAGTACACTGCTTAGTGACCCCCTAAACCACTGAATTCTGCAAGGGACATAGAGGGCTGATGAGCTCTCCATTGCAATATCTCTGAAGAGGTCTTCATGGAGCACGACAAACATCGTATTTTTTAGAGAGATCCATATCGTTGTGTGTACCCAGTAATTTTTTTTTTTTAATCTTATATAGGGTACAGGTGCTCACCAGAGAGGAACAGGGTTGGGAGAAAGAAATCATCCCCCAGCGAAGGTGGCCATGCCATGGTCCCTTCTTCATTCACCTCACGAGATTTGGGGCACACACACATATGTGCCTGGTGTGTTTTTCAAGCCACTGTGGATGGCTGACCAGATTGGATCCATGAGCCATAGTCTGTCAGCTCTTGTTCTAATATTCAAGGCATGCCTATGAATGCAAAGCATTGTCATAATCTTCATTTAGCAATTCATCCATGCCAGGCCTTCCAAAAGTCATCCATTGATGTTTAAAGACCTGTGGCCTGAACCAATCTTCCTCTGAGAACCTGGTACGTGAGTGCTCTCTTCAGAAGAGATAACTTCCAAAGAGAACCAAAGGGTTGAAAGTCAGCAACACTCGGAATGTGTGTGGTCAAAGGAGCATTGTGTGACTAAGTTCGGTCAAGAGAGCCAAACCCTCGGTTCACTTTTGGTTTTCTACACAGTTTCGTAGCGCCCCTAGTGGGAGACTAGCTGGTCAGGCAGCCACTTTCGGTGTGCCGTCCAGCCCTGTCCTCTGGGGGCGCTCCAGCCCGTCTAATCTGGTTGCTTGTTGCCTGATCATCTACCTACCAGGAGGTACAGTGGTTGGTCCAGTGCATGATCTCTGACTGGAGTATCGTTTCTCAGGATTCAGTGGAGTCCCATTTTACAAAGCTCTAAGACCATTATAACACGAATTCCTTGAGTTAGCATTACATAGAGGGATAAACAAGACTTAAATGCTCAAGAAAATACCACCGAACTGCCTGATAAACCTTCCTTTTCAAAAGTCCTTTTATGCTGTCATTCCTCTATTTAAACAACGGCCTCAGTTTTTGATTAAAAATCTAATATCAGAGGAGCTGTGGGTAGTGTGGTGATGAAGGTGCTGGACTCCCACATGGCTGACCATGGTTTGAGTCCAAAACCTGGCAGCTTGCTTTCTCACTTTCCCTCTCTCTCTGGTGAAATTAAAATGATAATAAAAATAATAAATTAAATTAAATAATTCTTCTTTAAAAATGATCTAATATTAGACCAAGCTGATCTCATCCAGCTCATTCAACGTCCAGTGTAGTGTGCAAGGCCCGACGACATGCCTACACGGGGTCAAGTGCTGGTGACATAACTGTGTGGACAGCAAACAAGATTCTGATGCCTTAGAGTTTACATCCCAGTGAGGAGACAAATATCACACGTGGAAAGAAAAACGCAAAACAGAAACATACGTTGAAAGTGCTGTGAAGGAAACAGTGGTGTTACCACCATAACTGTGATGATGGGGGTAGCAACAATACACGTATGCATGTGTATGTGTATGCACTCATCCATGTGTGCAAGTATGTGTGCTTGAGGAAGAATGAGAAAAACGACCTGACAGACTACTCAGAAAAGGCCTCTTTGAGCTGATAGTATTTAAAGAGAAACCTGAAAGTCAAGTAAAGGACTGGGAGAAGATTCTAGGCAATGGGAACAGCATGTATCAAGTTCCTTTCCAGGTTCTCCTCCAACCTAACCCTGAGTGAGAGAGAGCTGGCTTGTCTGAGGAACTGCGAGGTGACCATGGGTGAGGCAGAAAAGAGGAGAGTGAAAGGAGGCCTAGGGAGAGACTTGAGAAGGTGCCTGGTTACAGAGGTCCTTCAAGGCTAAGAGGTTGGGTTCTATTTTCAGAGTAGTGGGACAACCATGGAGTGTTTGGCTGGGGGAGATTGAAGCTTTGAGTTGTAATTTTAGGACTTGAGTGTGATAGCTCTGACGAAGATGGATTAGAGAAGGCAACGTGTAAGGGGTTGTTCATCTACACGGCCAAAGCAGCACACAGACCGTGAGGCACACCCAGTCCCCTGCCTGGCAGCAGACCTATGAGTGCAGCCAACACACGGGAAGGAGTAACCGGCCACGTCAGTGCTGGCTGTGGACATGTTTCTATATAAATTAGTATCATATCACAAGAGGTTGCCAATATGGGCAGAATGGAGACAGGAGTGAAAGATACAGAAAAGGAGATGCACCAAGATGAAAAAGCAAAAAGGAACAAACAAAGGAGCAGAAGGAAAGTATCTGATGATGACTAGAGGAGAAGTAGATGTTTTCTTTTTTATCAAGTTATTAATGGGCAGTCACGGGGAATAAAAGCAGGCTAACTTTAGTGTCTGTCAGTATCTCGTATCTTTTCCCTCGCTCTCTCCTTCCTGGTCCCATGACTCCCATGCACGCCCACAGTAAGACCGAGAATCTAGTGGGAGAGCTGGAGCAAAGGAAAACCCCCTCATTATCCTCCCAGCCGGGCCTCACCACCAGTGTGACTTCAACCAGTTAAAAGGTATAGTCAAAAGGTTATTTCAGTATAATTACTGTGGAATGACAACAAAATGAGAGGTGGTAAAGGCTGGAGATAGGAGGAATAAGCAATTGGAAAAAAGACCTAGAAGTCAGTTTTCAGTTAGATTCTCAGACAGCAGTATTCCCTATTAGTACCGTCGGACCTAGTTACGAGGCGGCGCGGCACGACCATGTAAGTGTTGATGGGCTGGCGGCCTAGCATGAATGAATTGCTAAATGAAGATTGTGACAACAAGTATCAGTACAGTCCCTTCACCCAGAAAGCACGGACAGCGAGGGATGTGTAAGAGTGTGTCTGTGTGCATTTGTGTGTGGGGCAGAGTGCTCAGCGAGGTGACCATAAATGTGCCTAGGAGAGGTACAGCTGCTGCTAAGTACACATAGTAATTGAAAGGATCGAAACACACATGCACACACACACACACACACACACTCATGCAGGTACAGTATGTATACTGGGGGGCTTCAAAAGTTCATGGAAATATGTATTGTGGAAATACTATGCATGAATTTCAGACTTTTGTTTTGCTATAAGGTACGTGCACTCATCAGAGAGAGACAGAGAGAGAAAGAGAGGGAAAGTGAGAAAGCACCTCACAGGGGGGATGGCCATGACACAATCCCTTCTCCTCTACTCTCTTCTCAGATTTCTGGACATGCAGGCACCTGCTGGGTCCGAGACTTGAACTGCAGTGTTGACCATGTGGGATCCAGCACTTTAACCTCTACACTATCTGTAGGCCCAGTTTCAAAACTTTTTTGCACCCGACCAATCTAATTTCATTTTCCACGAATTTATTGAAGTCCCTTTGAGTTTACGTATATTAATTGAAAGGATATAAATATATTCATTTCTTTTATAAAAGACTATTTACATTATGGTTCATTTAAAAATGATAAATGTGTAATCAACAGTTAATATTTACATTACTTGAATCAATTCATGGCATTTCCTCTCGAAATGCTGAATGATTATGTAATATTAAAATAAAGTAAACATTGTATTGCTTTATCTGTTCAGTTGCAAGTGAACCATCTTATATATGAAACACATGATGTTACAATCCACAAAAATTAAAACCACATTTTCCTCTTGCCGTTAGCCTATTTCCTATACAAAACACCATGTCAAGCAGAGTTTAATCATTTTAACTCTTGGGGCATTTATGGGTGATTAAAAAGTTTTCAAATAAAGTTTTCAATGGAGACTCCCAGGAGAAGCATATTGATAAGTAGCATAGAAATGAAGTTTTAGCTAAAATTACTTAAGTGGAATCACCTCTTGACTAAATAAAATGGATATGATTGTAATTTATTAACAATTTTATAATCTTTAATGAAACAGGATTCATTTCACTGTCAATTTTGTAACTGGAACGTTTTAATGACTAAAACAGATCAAAATCTGTGCCCTAAAATTGTCATTCTTCCATATATTTATAGCCGGGACAGATCCTAAATGTCTACTCTTTGAAATATTGATTCCATAATGTCTGAAGATACAGTGTAAACCATCCTATGTGTTTTTCTGTGTAATTTTAGAATGATAAGATTCTGGTATTTGAAAATGAGAAAAACTGGAAACATAGAAGTATAAAAAAAGTAAATAAAAACAAGCTTAAAACTTAAAACTAAAGGGGATGGTAGGTGGCATGGTGAAAGGGGGCACTGGAATCCCATGTGACCAACTGTGGTTTGAGTCCTGGACATGGCAGCTTGCTTTCTCACTTTCTCTCTCTTTATCTCTGTCCTATCTGGTCAAATTAAAATAAATGAATAAAAATAAATAAAGTTAGATAAAATAATTCTTACAAAAAGGCCTTAAAGCGAGACCAGCAGTTAGCGTAATGGCTGTGTCGCTGGACTCCCATGTGGTAGACCGCAGTTTGTGTCCCAGACCCGGTGGCTTAAGATTCACGCCGGGCACGTGTGCGTGCGTGCCCAAGATCCCGAGAGGAGAAGGGATTGCGGCGTGGCCGTCCCCCCTAGGGGGTGATTTCTCGCTTTCTGTCTCTCTGTCTCTCTCTGTCTGTCTGGCGAGCGCACGCGCCCTATAGCAAAAACCTCTTTTTTAAAAAAAAAAAAGGCCTTAAAGCTAAAGAAGATGACTAGGAAGAAACAAGAGTCATTGAACAAAAGTAAAACACTGAAAAATCGTCACAGCCAACTGAAAGCAAATGGGGACTTGGCTAAGAACATCTCATCTGCACTTTCCATCCTGGAATCCAGGATGGGAAACCCTAATTTTTTTTTTCTCAAGACAGAGAAGGGAAAATCTCTTCAGGCAGGCCAGGAGCATTTGCCCTGTGTCAGTGAAGCAGCTTTCTGAGACAGAGCTTCCAGGCATGAATGGTCAGGAGAGGTAAAGGACGAGAGGAGGAGGGTACAGGTGGTCCCTGTGGGGGTGTCCCATGAACGAAGGTGATGGAATTCTCTGAAAAGTTCACCCGTGTCTTAGTCCGTTTTCCGTGGCTATCACAGAATTCCACAGACTTGGCAATTTATAAATAACAGAACTTTGTTTAGCTGTTGGTTCCGAGGCTGGGAAGCGCAGTAGCACGGCGCCAGCATCTTTGGAGGGTTTATCCTGTATCATGTCATGGCGGAAGGTGGAAGGGCAAGTGAGTGTGTGAGTGATAGTAAGAAAATCCAGCAAACTCCCTCCCTCATCAGGAGCCAGCTTCCAGGAAACTACCTGCTCCTTAATGGCATTAATGTATTCACGAGGGCAGGGCTCTCCTGGCCTAATATCTCTTAGAGGTTTTTCCTCAAGGCCAGCAGGTGACATGGTGGTTAAAGCGTTGGACTCCCACATGGCTGTTGGCAGTTAGAATCCCAGACCTGGTGACGTGCTTTCTCACTTTCTCTCTCTGTATGTGGGTCTCTCTCTCTGGTGAGAGACTTACAAAATAATAAATAAAATAAATTAAATAATTAAAATAAGAAAGTTAAAAAGTCCTTCCTTTTTAAAAGAATTATTTAATTTTATTTATTATTATTATTTTTTAAAATTTGCTATAGGGCACGCACGCTCACCAGAGAGAGACAGATTGAGAGAGAGGGGGCGGGGGAGTGAGAAAGCAAGCTACCAGGTCTGGGACTTGAACTTCTGTCGGCCATGTGGGAGTCCAAAGTCTTAACCAGCACACCACCTGCTGGTCCCAATGTCCTTCCTCTTAAAACCATCACAATGGGGACCAGTAGTTAGCGTAATGGCTATATCGTTGGACTCCCATGTAGTCAATCGCAGTTCGAGCTCTGGACATGGTGGCATAAATTCACACCGGACGCGTGTGCATGCATGCCCAAGATCCTGAGAGGAGAATGGAGGGGGAGGGATTGCGGCTTTTTTGATTTCTCGCTTTCTGTCTCTCTCTGTCTTTCTGGTGAGCACATGCGCCCTATAGCAAAATAAATAAATAAATAAATAAATAAAACCATGACCATGGTATTACATTTCAGCATGAGATTTGGAGGGGTGCAATCAAGCCACAGCAACCTGGGACTGGACTAAACATAAACCATCATAGAGAACCCACAGAAGTGAAGGGCTCTATTAGATCCCAGGATTGGGGATCCTGGGACTGGCTAATTCTCTCCTCATTAAGACAATAGAATGATGTAATAATTTAATTAATGTATTACTATTTAATTTGTTATAGGGCACGTGTGCTCACCAGAGAAAGAGAGAGAGGGAAAAGAAAGAAGGCAGGCCACGAACCATCGTCAGTTCTGAGGAAGTCCAGTGCCCTGACCACCTCGCCACCTGCTGGCTGCTAGAATGATATGATTTAAGTCATGTAGTAGAAACCCAGTACTTGCAGCCACGAGTGAAAGGCCAGCACCGCTACCGGGGCGCTGGAACTGCTCAGTTCCTGATGACCTACAGACAGCAAGCGCTTTGCAGAGGTATGCTTCCAGTTCTTCACCTGGCTGGAGTGCACTTTTCTTTATTGGCAGGGACTTATGGGCAGGGACACACCATCCTCACAGATACAAGCCGACATAACACATCGTAGCAATTAGCCCAAGTCGTGGGTGGGAGAGTTGGATCGTCTGGAAATAGCTAATGAATGAAGTAGTCATGAGAACTCGAAAATTATGTCCCAAAAGATCTGCTCTGGGCTCTGCTACCAGAGCGACATCTTGGGCTGAATTAATTATTACATAAATCTGGTTCCAGGAAGGCCCTTCTTACCTGACTCAAAGGTCCTCCAGCACGTGAATTACTGCAGCATTTCATGGCACGGGAACGAGGGGACTCCCCAGCCCGGTCTCAGGAGGCACAGACACAGGGGCTGCCTGTTCTAGAGGGACTCCTGGCCAGGCTGAACAGATCCTTCTCTGGCCCAGAGGGCAACATTGTTAAGAGCTCACGTTTCACAGCTGTTCACAATAGCACTTGGGTTTAATTCTACCCGGTGGAGTGTTAATAATTAGCTAGTACACCCAGTGATTTTTCAGCCCCAGCCTCCTCCAGGTCTCCTTCCTGAATTGTTTCAGAAGTCTGAGCATGGGGTCAGCAGGTGGCGAGGTGGCAAGGCACTGACCTCACACATGGTCGACAGAGGTTTCAGTACCACGTCCGGTGGCTGACTTTCTCACTTGCTCTCTCTCTCTTTTTCTTTCTCTCTCCGGTAAGCTTATGTGTCCTATGGCAACTTTAAAAAATAATAGTAAATAAAATAAAATAAATAATTCTTAAAAAAAAACAAAACAAAACAAAAACGTCTGAGCAGAGCTAGAGGCCTCACCCTGTTTCCCTTCCTAAGAGGGGTGCAGAAAAAAGCCTGTCCGCAGTCTGGTTCTGTGAGCCAGCCCTCTGTCAGAGCCCAGCTCTGTGCCAGTCAGCTCCAGCGGGCATGCAAACTGAACATGACCGTCTAGGGCACCTCAGCAGAGGGGCACATTTCTGCACCAGGCTGTGTGCACAGCCAATGGTAGGGTTTAATATTTCATATTGACTGGGTAATTTTAGAACATGTACTTATACTGCTTATAACTTTTCAAGATTTCTCTTCAGGACCATAGGTGGGGACATATTTTAATTAAAGCTAAGTAAATTGTGATTTCAGTTAGCTAAAGAATGAAAACAAAGTCCTCAGGATATTTTACTAAAAGAGAAAATAATTTCAACAATCTATCATTTCTCTCCTACTTATACTTTTCATCCCTGGGGATTATTTGTGGGAAAATATCAGAGGAAACAGATTTTAAAGCCATCTGATAACAGTCACGATAGCTTCCTTATCACCTACCAGGGTGCTAAGTATTTTCTCTTACTTTGTAATTTTTTTATAAGAATTATTTATTAAATTTTATTTATTATTATTCTTATTTTTAATTTTCTACAGGGCGTATGTGCTCATCAGAAAAGGACAGTGAAAGAGAGAGAGAGAGAGGGAAAGTGAGAAAGTAAGCCACCAGGTCTGGGACTCGAACTGCCGTCAACCATGTGGGAGTCCAGTGCCTTAACCACCATGCCACCTGCTGGCCTCAGCTCTTTTTAAAAGTTTATTTACTTATTCCTTCAATAAGAAAGTGCCTCCATCACTGTCTGGACCCTGAAATCCACCGCCAGCCTCAGCTCTCAGGTGCACATGTGCCCAGCGCACTCACAGAAGTCTGCAGAATTGAACAGGGAACCTTCCCATGTGGAATCGCCTTCCAGAGCATTGTGTTTCGCTGCTGTGCCGCCATACGGCCCCTCTCTTCATCTGCACGAGAACCCTGTGAGTTAGTATTATCATATCACTACACACGTAATACAACTGAACACACCTAGGTTACGAATCACACTCGAGCTTCCACAGCTGCCAGACGGTTTGGAGCTAGAGTTCAAGTCCAGGTCTGAGTTTTCAGGAGGGGTGTGTAAAACACACCTGGAACTTTGGAGTGGAGACAAGAAAAGTAGTTCCCTGACTCTTCGCTATATATTTTTCTCCTTTTACTTAGCAAATTAGACCTGACTGATGTATTTCACGACTTACTTCACCTTGGATTTTTGTTCCCTAGATGTGATGGTTTAATTGAAGTTAAGATATGAGTAAACCGAATCCGTATCACACAGAAAGGGAAACTGGTTTGGAACCCAAAGGGAAGAAGCTGTGGGGAGAAATGATTTCATCCTGAAAGCTCTGCCTACATGGAGAGAAATTCTACAGCAGGAGCTGGCTTGCTAGCCCAGAAGCATCTGTCAGGATTTTTAACACAAATATTTAGACGTGTGTCAGCTACTGCTCACAGAAGATGGGGCGTGGAGGTAACTGTTTGAACCAGCGTTGAAACAAAATTCCAGTATTGGAAGGGACATAAGCACAGGTCTGGCTTTATCTGGTGTTCATCGTCTCAGGAAGCTTGGTACAAATCACGTTTTTGTAAATCAGAGCAATCTTTTTCCCGGTAGCAGTTTGCTTTTAGTGGAAACGCTGAAATACATTCTTTTACGAAGCTGAAGAACTTCCTTTGTCTCGTCTTTTGCCTGTTGAAGTTTCCCAGATCACACGGGGGCTCTTTTTTCAATCTTACATAAAGTATGTTCTGAGAAAAATCTGTGTAATGACTCCCTAGTTCTCAGAAATAAAAATTCCTGGGACCAGCAGATGGCTTAATGGTTGTGTCGCTGGATTCTCATGGAGTTGACCAGGGTTCGAGTCCTGGACCCGGTAGCTTGAAACCCAGCCCCTCTGAGGAGTGATTTCTCACTTTCTGTCTCTGGTGAGCGTACCACCCTGTAGCAAAAAAAAAAAAAAAATATTTTTAAAAAGAGAAAAATTCCTGAGATTAGCTATGAGGCTTTTTATGATTTATTTCCAGCTTATTCTCCCAGTTATTTATATCAGTTATTCAGCTTTTCCCTCCCTCATCTCACCCACATCTCACAACCCATCCACTCACACTCATCCCCACACGCTCACCTACACACTGACACCCGCTCACTCACACCTAGCCACCATGTCAGTCACTCCCCTCTATACACACGTATCACTCACACCTGCCAATACACACTCCTTACACCTCCATTTATACACCCGTACACACACACACAGGTCCTCAGCTAACTGTGGCCACCTGTATATGCAAACCCAGTCCTGTCTGCTCACACTGAATGATACCCCCTCACAGTCACCAGAGCTTCCTTGTCATCTACCAGTGTGCTCAGTATTTTCTCTTACTGTTAAAATTCTTTTTAAAAGAATTATTGAATTTCATTTACAAAATAAATACTCTCTGTGCATGCACACATGTGCTCAAGCCTTCTGGCAAACCCATGCACGCCACGCATCTGCTCTACTGCCACAAACCGAGTCTCACAAATTGGAAGCATGTCACGCTTTAGGTCTCCAGACTTTTTCTTTTTCTTTCTTTTTTTTTTTTTTAGATTTGTACCATTGGGCAGGTGCACTTGCTGAGGGGAGAGAGAGAGATGGAGAGAGTCAAAGTGAAAAATCATCTCTCAGGGGAATGGCTGTGCCGCAGTCCCTTCTCCTCCATTCTCCTCTCTGGATTTTGGGCACACATGCACATGCACCTAGCATGTTTTTCTAGCCTTCACGTCTGAGACTCAAACTGTGGAGTCAGCCATGTGGGATCCAGGGCTTTCACTACCATGCTACCTGCTAGCCGCATGTCTTTACATGGGCTGCTTTCTTGGTTAGAAATGTCTCTCCTCCTTCCCTGGCTCCTATTCACCTTTCAAGAACCAGCTCAAAAGACTTTTTTTTCTTTCTTGTTTTGGTACAAGAATGTTCACAGTAGTTTTATTTGTAATAGCCAAACTGTAACCATTCAAAAGGTCATTCAGGTCCAATGATGATACACAGAGACCATGGAATACTACCTAGCACTTAAAAGCAGTGAATTGCTTTTTTATTAATGCATGTAAAAACTTGGGTGACTCTCTTGGGAGTTATGCTGAGTGAAGCAAAAAGCCAATCCTAAAAGGTTACATGCTGTGCACTCTCATTTAAATGGCAATAGGCATTTTAGAAATGAAGCATGGTTCTGTGGTTTCCAGTAGGAAAGGATTGGGATTTGCAGGGAGAGCAGTGGGATGGTGGCGGATGTGGTTATCGAAAGACAAAAAAGGGACTTTTCTGTGTTGGAACTGATAAGTACCCTGAGGGTGGTAGTGGATACTCACACAAGTGGTAAAATTGTACAGCGCTTAATACACACAAACACACCCACAAGTACACACAGGCACACATGCGTAGGAGTACAAGGAGAACTGAGGGTTCTTTGATTATATCAATATTAATATTTTCGTTGAAATATTATAGGCTTGCAAAATGTTACCCTTGAACATGTGTACAAAGGATCTTCATTTAAGTTCTTTCTACTGCATTTAGATTTACAATTACCTCAATAAAAATTACTGTTAAAAATGTCATTTATGGGCTGGCCTGGTAGCATAGCAGTTAAGTGCTGTGATAGAAAGCTGGATCCCACAGGGATGGCTGAGGTTTAAGTCTTGGCCTTGGTGGTTCAAAACACAAGGCAGACATGTGCGCATGGATGTCCAACATCTTGAGGGACTGGAAAATGGAGGGAAAAGGACTGCAACGTGACCTGACCCCATTGAGAGGTACTTTCTTCTTCTTCTTTTTTAAAGAATTATTTATTTTTAATTGAATTAATTAATTAATTTAAAAAATTTGATCAGAGAGAAAGAAAGAGAGAAAGCAAGCTGCCAGATCTGGGACTTGAACTGTGGATGGTCATGTGGGAGTCTAGAACCTAAAACACTACGCCACCTGCTGGCCCAAGAGCTACTTTCAATCTCTTTCTCTCTCTCTCTCTCTCTCTCTCTCTCTGGCCAGTATATTTGCTCTCTGACAATCATTTTTCTAATTTCAAACTTTTATTGTGAAAAATGAAAATGTCATTATTAGACTTTAAAAAATTAATATTAATTCTTAGTATCTGGAAGTAAAATATGTTTTAAAGGATCATGATGTGCTAAAAATTAAGCAAGATAAAATGCATCTAGGAAAATGTAAACTCCTGCAGTGAGATTTGCACAGTCAACTGCAAAAGTGTAGACCGACAGGGCCTGGCTCAGCAGCACATCGCACACCGCCTACGGGCTCTTTTTGGACTTCCTTCCCTGGGCCCATCCTCAGAAACAGCGGGGGTGGGGTGTGCGTGATTAACAAAGGCGCTCATGTCCCATGAACGGTGATGGCGACCAGCTTCAGGGTTAGCCAGGCTCCGGGAGGCCGAGTCTCCTGGAGTGGCTGGAGCTAAGGCCACTGTGGACTGTTGTCGGGTAAGCGGTAAAAAGGCCCTCCAGGATCCGGCAAGACCCGCGTTCTCTGTGCCAGTCTGTCCTGGCCAAGCAGCTCCCTTCAAGGGCAGCTGTGTTCTTCACTGTGTTGGCGCCCACCTGGACACACTAGCCCAGTGACTTCGCTTCTGAGATTGTGCCCCGTGGCTTGGAAATCCGTGCCCGAAGCGTCACACCCAGCGAGCACTCTGTGGCTGGAACACAGGAGAGGGAAGAGTGGGAACTCTGTACAAGCCTGTCCGTAATAGCACTTGTCAACACACACATCTGTTTGTGATTCTAATTTTATTTATTTATTTTTTAAAGAGAGATTTTTGCTCTAGGGTGAATGTGCTTGCTGGAAAGACAGAGAGAGACAGACAGAAAGTAAGAAATTATCCCTCCTTGGGAGATGGCCATGCCATAATCCCTTCTCCTCCCTCCATTCTCCATTCTCCTCTCAGGATCTTGGGCACACACATGCACGTGCCAGGCCCGAATTTAACCCATTGGCTCTGGGACTCGAACTGTAGTCAACTATGTTGGAGTCTAGCAACGTAACCGTTACACCATCTGCTGGTCCCAATTCTTTTTTAATTATGATACTAAAACTTGAGTATTGGGGATTTCCCTCTTTTTTTTTTAATTGTAATACATACATTTTATTTTATTTTATTTTTTCTTTCTTTTTTTTTTTTTGGAGAGGTTTTTGCTATAGGGTGCATGCACTCGCCAGACAGATAGAGAGACAGAAAGCGAGAAATCACCTCCAGGGGGATGGCCACACCGCAATCCCTTCTCCTCCATTCTCCTCTTGGGATCTTGGGCACGCACGCACACGCACCCGGCATGAGTTTGAACCACCGGGTCCGGAACTTGAACCGCGGTCAACTACATGGGAGTCCAGCAACATAGCCATTACACTAACTGCTGGTCCCTAATACATACATTTTAGACTCTTGATAGGTACAGAAACTCTGGGTTGCGAAAAAATGACTGTACTGTTGTTACACATTTTTAGTTCAGACTAATTTTAGGTACTTCTTCACAAAATGGTCAGCGTGGTGGAAAGAAAGTGCAGTAGTTTCTGTCACACCCACAGGGAAGTACAGTTCCCTTGAGAAGTGTTTCAGGCCAAATCTTGAAACTCCGACAACAGTCTAGATGGTTAACAGCTTGTTTGTGTTCTTTATGATGGACTCTTTCTTCAGAATGATTGTATGGAATATCTAACATTCCTCATCTGGGGAATGAATTGACGGTACAGCAAGATCTAAGGTCTGTTGCCGTAACTAAAAGAGTGCTTCTTATAATATCAATTGACAATTAAATATTATAGCAATGCCTTCAAAAAGTTCACATTTTTGGAGGACCAGCAGTTAGTGTAATGGCTATGTTGCTGGACTCCCATGTAGTTGACCATGGTTCACATCCCGGACCAGGTGGCTTAAAACTCACGCCGGGCACGTGTGCGTGCGTGCCCAAGATCCCGAGAGGAGAATGGTGGAGAAGGGATTGCGGCGTGGCCATCCCCCTGGGGGGTGATTTTTCGTTTTCTGTCTCTCTGTTTCTCTCTGTCTGTCTGGCGAGCGCACGTGCCCTTTAGCAAAAACCTCTCAAAAAAAAAAAAAGTTCACATTTTTTTTATTTTTAGGTTTTTGCCGTAGGGTGCATGTGCTTACCAGAGAGAGACAGAGAGACAGTGAGAAAGAAAATGAGACGTTGCCCCACCAGGGAGGATGGCCATGCCGCAATCCCTTCTCCTCCATTCTCCCCCTGGGGTTTTGAGCATGTACACACATACACCAAGCATGATTTTCAACTCTCCAGTTCCAGAAGCCAGCCAGGGTCAGTCATGGGACAGTCCAGTGCCTTAGTCACAATGCCCCCTGCTGGTCCTACAAAGTACATTTTGTATTGGTTGGTGTCTTCCTATTTTTTTTTTTCCTCTACTACTGCTCCTGTGGTTGTTCTAAACATCAGCTGCTTGATTTTTTTTTTCTTTTTGTACCACCCCCTTGATAGAAGATTTCTTTTTTTTAACAGAGAGATCTTTGCTATAGGACGCATGCCCTTACCAGAGACAGAGAGACAAAAAGTGAGAAATCACCCCCTGGGGGCGGATGGCCATGCTGCAATCCCTTCTCCTTCATTCTTCTCTCAGGATTTTGGGCACACACGCACACACACCCAGCTCATTTTAAGCCACCAGGTCTGGGACTTGAACTGCAGTCGACTACATGGTAGTCCAGCAACATAACCATTACATCATCTGCTGGTCCCAGGAAGATTCCTTTGCAACCGTGTACTAATAAATATATTGTGTTTTTAGAGCGTTTTTTTCCTGATTTTTGTCACAGGGAGGTGTGCACTTGCCAGAGAGAAAGAGGGAACGTGAGAAATCACCCCCTTGCAGACTGGTCACACTGCGATTCCTTCTGCCCCGTCTCTCTATCCTGTTGGCCAGACTGCTGAGCCTTCTTGCTTGTTCTCTCTCTGTCTCTCTCCTCAGCCTGTCCTGTAAGTGCACGTGCTTTATGGCAAAAATAAACAACAACAAAAAAACAAAAAGAAAAAAAGAAAAGAAGAATGAACCCAAAGTGGAACAAAATCAAATTCACCCATGCCAAGACCCATCGTTATTCACTTCTTATAAATTAAAATGAAAAAATTTTGAAAGCACACAAGAAAAATATCTTTTTATGGACACATGGACCTGGTATGTTTCTCAAGCTGCCAGATCCAGGACTCAAACCATGCAGCTGGCCAGGTGAGATCCAGCCTCTTTAACCACCACGCCCCTGGCTGGCCCTCAAACACGTTTTATACTATAGAAGAGAATACTGTTGGATTCTCAGTTTTGGAACAAGCGGGATTCCCAGTTTCTTGAAATAATTTTTAGGTATTTCATTAAGAAGAAAAATGGGAAGAAAGAATACCCTCAAGCAAGGGTCACAAACAGTTCCAAACTCCACTGTCTCTGAGGGCGCAGGGAGAACTATGGGTGAGTGAAGCCGGCTGGGAGAGAGAAGGCCAGTGGTGTGACCTACACGCACCGTTCTTACTTACGCAGTATCAGCTAGGCAGGATGTGCCACACGGGACTGAAGCTCTCTATGGCCAGATCTTGCACTTTTTTTTAATTGGCAGAGGGCATGCATCTTACCCAAGAGAGACAGAGAAGCAAAAGAGAGGGAGGTGAAAAGCACCACCAGTGTGGCTTGGTCAGTGTTGCAATCCCCTCTTGTCTATCTCTCTGTCCTGTGGGATTTGGGATATGCACACACATGTGCCCAGTGGGAGACCAGACATTTGGCCAGCAGTCAGCTATGTGGGAGCCAGCTCTGTTAACCACTAGGTTGAACCCAGCTCTTTTAATTTTTGAAGAGAAAACGAAAATTCTTGTTTTAGGTGGTATCTCCCAATTTTAAAATAATAACAAACATTTTAAACTCTTTACAACTGAAAACATATTTATGGATCAGATCCAGCCAATGAGTCAATGCCTTAAAGTCTGGAGAGAGAGCTATTGCCATAGAGTTATCCCATGGGAACAGAACCATCCTAAATACAAGGAGATCTGCAATGCTCCTTTGAAGACTTGTTATTCGACAGCCTGTTTTCTCACTCTTGACCCTATCATTTGAGTTTCTGTCTGGCATAGGCCTCCTACGTCATTATATGGCTGGTGTCTCTAACCCGCGCTCCACCACTCCCCGCGCCAGTGTTGCAATGACATGGTCACACCTGTGTGGCCCTCATGACTCTTGGGAACTCTGTGATTTGGATACTCAATATAGAGTGAAAATTGCAGGCCTGAGCTAACAGTAGCTTTCCTAGGGTGATATTAAGAGCCTTACTGACATACGGTGTCCTTGCCGGAGGCTCTGCTTAGACCCTGACGACTGCATTTCTCAACCCTTTCTGTTCGCCTAGCTTTCCTGACACTATCGATTTTTATGCCTAGACCTGACAATTAAGATTGAACAAAAGTGAAAAAAACTTATTCCTTGGTTTTACATTTTTCACCATGAAGGAGAGACAAGGAAAGAGATATTTCTCAACAGCTAGTTACTAATGCAATCAGCCCGGAAATGCCAGTTTCTCTCAGAGCCATGCCTTCGGCTAAGTGGCTTTTCTGAAAGTGAGCATTTATTTATTTATTTATTTATTTATTTATTTTTGGTTGTTGTTCATGTTTCTTACTTTTCAAATGCTGTTCCTGCACTTAGCAAACGCCATCACTTCCGGTTGCTGGCTGCTGCTGCAACATGGCCCTTTGTCCACACACAGTAGATTCACCAAGGACTGCAGGCACCACTCGCCCAGGTCCCACCCAAAGGGAGCGTGGAGAAGCCGCCGGGTGAGTGGGCACAGCCCTCCTCCACCGTCGGGGCTCCCGTGGTCTACAGCGGGATTGCTTTCCTGTGACTCCCTCTACGGCAGTGCCGGCCTATCGCTGGGTGGTCGGCAGGGAAAGAATGGTTTACAAAATGTAGAAAAATACAAGCGTGCCTATAACAGCTTTCCCTGATGATTTCATTAGGCGTAGCAACCGGAAGAGCATCACTTTCTGGTTTTTATTTATTTATTTATTTATTTATTTATTTATTTATTTATTTATTTATTTATTTATTTATTTATTTATTTATTTATTTATTTATTTATTTATTTATTTATTTATTTATTTATTTATTTATTTATTTATTTATTTATTTATTTATTTATTTATTTATTTATTTATTTATTTATTTATTTATTTATTTATTT
>NW_006204667.1:2537263-2538858 GCF_000334495.1 Tupaia belangeri chinensis | reverse complement strand
GTTTAAGCCACCGGGTCTGGGACTTGAACCATGTTCGACAACATGGGAGTCCAGCGACATAGCCATTACGCTAACTGCTGGTCTCACTTTCTGGTTCTTGAAGTATGGTGATAGTGGGAAAAGTATGAAAGTGTCTTTTCCGTGGTCTGAATGAGTTGAAGATTGCATGTTAAAGTAAACATTTTATTAGTTTCTATGACACTATGAAAGGATTTACGTGTGTTTATATTTATTGTCTTGGAAAAGTAATACACAGCCTGAATGGCACAGATTTTTTAAATGGTGACTTCTGCCTTTCATATAATCATTGCCTGTCTCTGTGGGGGTACAGCACGGTTTTTCAAAGCACACGTGCCATGCGTGTTAATCAGATCAAGGATATAGACATGTGCATCTTATCTGACATTGAACACTGCACGTAGGATCCTCGTTCTAGCAGGTGTGGGGGGCAGGTAGACAGTCAGTTGTCGGTGACATTTCTTACTCTGCCGCGCTACTGCTCATAACCTTGTGGATCTTTATTGTATTCTGAGTGGTTATATCACTCAGGAGACAGAAACCATATTCATCATTTAAACAGAGAAAACTGAGTATAAAGTGATTCTAACCAGGAGCAAAATTGTTCACTAAGGAACTAAGGGTAAAAAGATAACACCACTCTTTTTTTTTTTAAATACACCTTTTAATTTCAAGAAAGGCAGTTTTAGCTTTAATAAGTGAACATCAAAAAACGTTAAGAGAACTTTTCTTAATACTTAAAGCCAGGAAACAGGTTAGGATTCTGTTTGAATAGTAGGTACGCGGACCTGTCCACAACTTAAGAAAAAGACGAAACTCCTTAACACTGGAAAACAAAGCACAGAAGGTCAGTAATGTTTCAGTCAAAAGTCATAAAATTCTGTTTCATCGGTTCAGGCTCATGTCTTTTATCTTCTGCTGTGGTCCGATCTCTCCGTTTAAATCCGGAAGATAACCTTCAACTCTGGACTTGTCCCTACCATTAAGCTGGCTGTTTTCTTAGCTGTTTTAGAACTCTTCTTTCTGTGTGTCTGACTTTAGTTTTCCTGGGATAGCACTCCCTTCAGAACTTCTTGGAGAGCTGGGCTGGTGTTGGTAAATTCTTTCAGGTTTTATCTGAGAATGTTCTTGTCTTCTCTTCCCATATGAAGGATAATCTTGCCAGGTATAGTATTCTTTAAAAGAGATATAGGCTACCTTTGCTAGGGCTAAAGGGTCAAAGAGAAAAGATTCTGATAATTTGAACTTAGATCTTACAAGAGGCTTCGTGTGGAGTTGAAAGTAAGGTTTCCCAGGAGAAGAACCAGACTGGCGAGAACCAGCAGTTAGCGTAATGGCTATGTCTCTGGACTCCCACGTAGTCGACCTTGACCGCGGTTCGCATCCCGGACCCGGTGGCTTAAAACCCACGCCGGGCACGTGTGCGTGCGTGCCCAAGATCCCGAGAGAAGAATGGAGGAGAAGGGATTGCAGCGTGGCCATCCCCTCTGGGGGGTGATTTCTCGCTTTCTGTCTCTCTGTCTCTCTCTGTCTGGCGAGCGCACACGCCCTATAGTGAAAAACCTCTCAAAAAAAAA
>NW_006204667.1:2531646-2537239 GCF_000334495.1 Tupaia belangeri chinensis | reverse complement strand
TGCTGTCTGCAGGGGGGAGGTCAGTGATTCTGTTTTTACAAGTGCTGAAAAAAAAAAAAACCAAAAAAACAGAACCCTGCGAGTTAAATTCAACTGTTGCAGGAATAAAACAGTACTGCTGTGCTGGTGCTCACAGCAACCACCAGCCACAGGAAGCCTTTAAAGAGAACAAGCCCCTCTTCCTCCTCCAACCTGGCATTCCAACCCGGTACCACCATGGGCAGACGGACTCAGCGCCAGCTGGCAGAGCAGGGAGGGGCAGTGCCTTTCCAGTGCCAGCCCCAGGCGGCTGATTGCAGGAAGAGGGTTGGGCGTCTAGAGACAATAAGTTAGTAATTCGCACAATGACCATCTCTTCCAGCTCTTTAGAAAGCTCGTGGAAAAAGCAAATTTTTATTTTCTTAAAGAAAAAGGTGCCATTATATTTCTTTTCTTAAAAAAGAATCTAGGAAAGAAAGCCTTATGAATTAATTTCTTAAGGACGGTTGATTTAGAAGTGGGAAGATATTATTTCAATTTCCAGGAAAAGTATGTATTTAAAAAATAATTTTGTCCCCCAAAATACATACCTGATCAAAAATAAAAGACCTTGAAACTTACAATAATGCTATTAAAATTCATTTTGTAGGACCAGTAGATGGCATAATGGTTACATCGCTGGACTGCCACATAACCGACAGCCGTACGAGTCCTGGACCTGGCGCCTGAAAACTCACCTGGGCGTGTGTGCGTGCCCAAAGTCTGGAGAGGAGAATGGAAGAGAAGGGATTGTAGCATGGCCATCTCCCCCACCAAGGGGGTAATTTCTCACTTTCTGTCTCTCCGTCTCTCTCTGTTCCTCTGGTGAACACATGTGCCCTCTAACAAAAATCTCTCAGGGAAAACATATGGTGTCCCAGTATGAGAGGTGAAGTGTCTGAAAACAACTGAAACCTGAGGAGTGGGAGTGCCCGATGGACAAGTTCCTGACGATTGCACTGATGCGCCTGCTGAGGCGGTGTGCCACGCACGGCCTGGTCGGACGCTGAAAGGTGGTTCTAAACACAGAAGCCCTGGGAGTGCTACATACATGTGCTTCAGTCACGTAAGAAGTTGGCCTGTCCCCCAGACCCGTCTAAGTCGTGTTGCTGGTTTATGAAGAGAGCCACTTTGGAAAGCCAGCCTGTTTCACTCCAAGCATCTGTAGAGACATGTCCATGACGTTGGCCTGAATTATTCATTTTGACCATATTTGCACAGGAGACGTTTACAGAATGTCTCGAAAGGCATCACGTTTTATCAGTACAATGCCGTTTTTTCATTCCCTTGGAGGCTCAAAGAAAGGGAGTGACAAACTCCATGTAATGAACATGAAAAGCCAGAACTCATCCGGCATCAGAAGGTGTTTCTTTAAAAAAAAATGTGATTAATTTTTTTTAAAAAAATTCAATCCTTTTTTTTTTTTTGCTTGGAGAGGTTTTTGCTATTGGGCGTGTGCACTCACCAGAGAGACAGAGAGAGACAGAGAGACAGAAAGTGAGAAATCACCCCCCGGAGGGATGGTCACGCTGCAATCCCTTCTCCTCCATTCTCCTCTCGGGATCTTGGGCACGCACGCACACGCGCCCGGTGTGAGTTTAAGTCACTGGGTCCTGCACTCGAACCGTGGTCGACTACATGGGAGTCCAGCAACATAGCCATTACGCTAACTGCTGGTCCCAAAAATTCAGTCCTTTGAAACAAAATAAATATAAATGATATGTGGCATGCCTGTTTCCTTGCTGAGGAGATGGATGTAGGACTGATGCTGGCTCTTAGCAAAACTCTGAAAGGTGATCTGTTCAAAATCCCTTTCTTCTATCAGCAGCCTCCACTCAGCCCAGCCTAGTATCCTTGAATACCTGCCGGTCCTTCTCACTTTCAAAGAGCAGCGAATAGACTCGTTTACACCAAAACATACGAAATAACAACCCTTCTAGAGTCTAGTAACGAGAACTAGTTCCCTACTGATGGCCATTCTGCCTGACTCCCTCAAATGATCGGAGCACTCATTTTTCTCTGGGTGCATTACGTCCCAGCTGAACGTCTCCAGGCTCCTTTGTAGTGGCAATACTGGTGGGACTTATAAGATCTGTTCTTGAAAAGTGAGAACATAACCTACCCCTCCCCCTTTCCTTCATACTAACGCTTAGAACATAGAATGTAATGGCTGGAGTTCTCGCAGCCATCTTGAACAAAGTCATGTGCAACCCCAGACACGACAGCATGGACTACTGAATGAACTCAGATCCTTAATAATGTCAAAGCCACCAAATGCACTCTGCAGTGCCTTCCTCAGATGTTGCTGACATAGAGAAATTCATGTTTATCCATAGTTTATTGACTTTGTAAGGAGTCTCTTACATGAGAACCTAATATGAATTTAGATAAACCTGTATACTAATAAGGGACATTGCATTAGCACAAAATAAATTCTTCTTCTTTTTTTTTCTTTTGGAGAGATTTTTGCTATCGGGTGCATGTGGATGCCCTGAGCTTGTCCACGGACATTCCGTTGTTTATAGACATCTCATCGCTCATATTTGGACACTATTTTTTTTTCTCCCTGAGAGATTTTTGTTACAGGACGCATGTGCTTGCCAGAGAAACAGAGAGAGACAGACAGAAAGTGAGAAATCACCTGCCCAGGGAAGACGGCCTTGCTGCAATCCCTTCTCCTTCATTCTCCTCTTGGGATTTTGGGCACGCACACACATGGACCTGGTGTGAGTTTCAAGACACACGGTCGAGGACTCAGACTAGGGTCAAGCATATGAGAATCCAGCACTTTAACCACTATGCCACCTGCTGCCCCCATACTTGGATACTTTTAATCACAGTAAGATAGAAATTACGAGGACACTGGAGAAGAAAAGACGGTAGAAAAGAAAAGATAAAGATTCGATGGCATCTTTTCATGCTTCTTCATGTTTGCTGCGGAGAAAATATTTACAAACACTCGTGTGCAGGAAAGAGTCCTCCCTACTCAGAGTGGTCACATGGCTGCTGACTGAACCCACCTGGCCTCTTTGGGCAGCCTTTGCTTCTGCCCTGCACCCACTAGAAGACAGACTCACACAGCCTTGCTGACTCCCCCACTCCCCCTGCCCAGCTACACTCCTTGCTGGTTATGTAGGTTTTCCTAGAGATGCTGATGAGGGCCGACCTCATGGTGAGGGGGCTAAGCCCTGTGCATCGGGAGCCAGATTCCACACGGCTGCCTAGACCCTGAGTCCTAACCCCGGTGCCCTGAGCAATATGCCAGGAGCATGTGTGCATGCTCACAATCTAGATGAGGGGGAGAAATGGACAACAGGGATTGTGCTGTGGCCACCCCCCACTGGACGGCACATTCTCTTCCTCCTCCTCCCTCTCTCTCTGTGAGGTGAGCCATGAAAACAATAAAGATGGTTAAAAAACCATCAGGAAAAAGATTTGAATGGCAGTTTCTGGAGAAAAACACTTCCTCTAGAAAACCACTTACGTACAGCAAAATAAAATGATCCCTGTTGCCTAAAGAACAGGGTCTTCCGTACCAGCAGCCCCAGCCTCCGTCCTCTGCGTTTCTCATCTCAGAGGGCTTTCCTCGGTGCTCCTCCATCCCTCCTTCTCCCTTTCGCCTCTTCCTTGCCCCTGAAGGGGAGCGCAAAGCCTGGTGAGGGCTCAGTTACCTTCCCAGGAGGCATATGAATAGTACATTAAAACAGGGACAGAAAACTAGAGAAGAAGCCCTGCTGGTGGAATTGCAGCAGAATGAATAATGGAAATAACGGATACTGGAGCCAGGGAGAACTGAATCGATTCCCAGTTCTGTCACTTAGAAATGAACTCTCCCGGGCAAGATACTTGTCTTTCTGAGTCACCGTTTCTCTGTTTATGAGACGGAAAGCGTAGTACCTGTCTCCTGATCATTTGAGAACGAACTACAATTACGTATACAAGGGCAGTACCTGGTACAGAGTTGGCGCTTCTCCTTCTTACCAGAAGGGAGAAGAAGTTGGGAAATGCGGCGGGATTGTCTCAGTATTCTGCTCTATTTCTACTAGGATCAGAATTGTCTGTGTGTGTGAGAAAGAGGGGGCAGGAGAGAGTAAGTCTAGGAGGACGATGATTATGTGACTGCATTTATTTTTCTAATTTGTCTTCCTAAGTGTTTTCAGTGTCTGCAACTGTCAGGTGTCACGGAAAATGGGAAACTAAGCCAGGAGGCCCTTGGTCAATAAGAAATAAGGGCCCATAAAGCAGAGCGGTTTGGGGCTGTTTCACTCCTGCTGATAACCTAATAAAAAGTATTTTTGCCCTATTCTATTTGTTCTCTAGAACCCTTTCTCATTTGGGTTGTGCTGATCAAGAGATACATTTCTCTAAGCTTCATTTTCTGTGCTGGTCACTCTATTTGGGGCCAACACATTCTTGTCACATGTGCTAATATTACTAGCTTAGGATCTGTCAGAATGAAGAATAACTTTCTTCTCCATGCTAGACCTGATTAGACATATATCATTTTTGTTTTGGAGAAGTTTTTGCTATAGAGTGTGTGCACTCTCCAGAAAGACAGACAGAGAGACAGAAAGTGAGAAATCACCCCCGGGGGCGGTGGGGGGATGGCCACACTGCAATCCCTTCTCCTCCATTCTCCTCTCGAAATCTTGGGCACACATGCACACGCGCCCAGTGTGAGTTTAAGCCTCTGGGTCCAGGACTCGAACTACGGTTGACTACATGAGAATCCAGAGACATAGCTATTACATCAACTGCTGGTCCTCCCTGATTTGATATTTTTTAAAAGAATTATTTATGTAACTTTATTTATTCATTCATTTATTTTTGATTTGTCCAAGGAGAGACAGAGAGAGAGAGACAGAGCATGAGAAAGCAAGCCAACAGGTCTGGGACCCGAACCATGGTCAGCCATGTGGGAGTATTCAGTGCCTTAACCACCATGCTATCCTCTGGTCCTCTGATTTCATATTTTCAATTGCAAATATGTATACCTTTCCTGGCACCAAAACACAGGAACTGGCCACAGATCTGACAGCACTTTTTATCCCTTTCTAATGCAATGCGTCGCATTTGCAGGTTACTGGCCTCGCAGTCCTCTCTCGGCCTGAACCATGTGTGTGCCTGGTCTCAAACAGGTGCTGCACCCTCCGGGACTGTGAATGGAGACCTTCGAGCCCCAACCTGACCTGAGTCACCTTTCCAGAAAAGAGCGAGGCCCTGGTCCTTTCTTGGGGCTGGGCGTTAGACCCGTGGTAAAATCCACTTAGGCTTTCCCCACGGTGAAATCCCCTCCGCCTTCTGCCTGAAACGCTGTCTTATCAGCCCTTTCTTTGGTTTCTTTGGGAAACTAGTGAGCACGTTTCTCTGGAAAATGTTTGGGGTGCAGCCACAGTGCCATACACAGGAGGTGCAGCCACTGCACCATGGCTAAGGTGGCAGGGAAGCCCAGGTTTGTGCCTGGCCTGTCCTAACAGGCTGGCCTGGTAGTGCCTCTGTGGTCCTAGCTAACTGGGAGGTTGGGCCGGGGGGGGGGGTGTGATATAGCGAAACTATCAAAAACACCTATCTCCCT
>NW_006204667.1:2528855-2531410 GCF_000334495.1 Tupaia belangeri chinensis | reverse complement strand
GGGGGTTGTGATATAGCGAAACTATCAAAAACACCTATCTCTCTCTCCCTACCTCTCTCTGCTTTGTGTATACGTGTGTGTGTGTGCGTGTATACACACATACATATAATATGTAAAATAACAAAGTAAGCAAGCATCCCCGCCTTGGTGGCTTAGGAGTTACTGTTCGGAACTGCAGTGCTGCAAGCCACGTGGCCTACTGTGGGTTTGGGCTCCTGGTCCAGTTGACCTGAAACAGCCAAGGGGTTTGCTCAGTGCCCAAGACCCTGACAAGCTAGAGGGCTGGAGAGACGGGGTCACAGCAAGCACCCTATTGAGGCGCTTCTTGCTCTCTCTCATGCACGTGCATACACATGAGTAAGATAAACTGAAGTAGAAGGAGGATGATATCTAAAATGAAAAGCAACATCTGGGCATCTTCATCTCACCGAAGATGTGCAGATATCCTTCCAGGATGGGTGTTGGCCTAAATTGCTTTCTTTCCTTGAGATACATGGCCACGATTTATTAACACCCCATTCCCATAATAAAAGAAAAGCGGGCACATGGTGAGTTACAAGAACTTCGTGCCCCTCTGAGGGGGGTCTCCTGATAATCCTCATAGTATTCACTATTGCATTATTTCTTTTTTAAAAAATAATTATTTTATTTAACTTTATTTATTGATTTTAATTTGACCAGAGAGAGACAGAGTGAAAGAGAGAGAGAAAGAGATGGAAAGTGAGAAACAAGCTGCCGGGTCTGGGACTTGAATTGTGGTCAGCCATGTGGGAGTCCACCACGCCACCTGCTGGCCCCACTATTGTATTACTTTAGCTGGGATCCTTGGCATAGGCCCACAGACACTCAGGAAGCCTACGCCATGACTATATCATAGCATGAATACCACAACTGAGACAGTTGCCAAATTATTTTTCTAAAATTGATTTTATTGTAATAGTAAGAAAAATATATTTCTTTCTTTACAAGCTATTCTGAGAAGTCCATAGGTTTCACAGAATGGTCAAAGGGATCATGGCCATAATTAAAACTCCTTGAGGTGGCAATAGGATCTGTGGGATCCTGGACGCGTGTGCACATGAGCTGTGGGTTCAGTACTCTGGTCTCCAGTTCTTGGCTGTCTCTTCCTGGTCTCACCACTGTGGTCCCAGCCTCTGGGTTTGTGTCACTGTGCCTGTCATGTGCTGTAATTGTCAGTCTTTCTTGGGGTGGAACATTATTTTCAATTTGGCACTAGTGCAGTTCATTGTGAAGGATTTCTTTGAGGGGACCAGCAGGTAGCATGGTGGTTCAGGCTCTGGATTCCCCCATGGTTAATCATGGCTTGAGTCCCAGACCCAACGGCTTGACGGTCACGCCAGGGTGTGTGTGTGTGAGTGCCCAAAGTCCCAAAGGAAAATGAGGAGAAGGGTTTGCAGTAGGACCATTGCCCAGGGGAGCGATTTGTCACTTTCCCTCTCTCTGCCTCTCTCCAGTGAGCACACATCCCCTCTGAAAAAAGCCTTTAAAAAAAAGAAAAAAGAAACAAAAAGAGAAAGAAAAAAGAAAAAGAGGGAAGGACTCTAAATTCCCACATGAATGTAAAGTAGATGCATTTTTCTGAACTTAAACTATTCTTCCAGCTAAGGTTTAAACATGATTTTTCCTTTACATATATTTCAATGTTTATTGAACAAACCTTATGTGCTACTCTGTATGTTAGCCAGAGAGGATTAGGTCAATTTAAAAAAATGATTATTTTCAATCATCATGCTTTATCAGCTTACAGGCTAAGGGATGTGTGTAGACATAATAAAAAAAAAATTTAAATTCTAATTATGTTTTCCGCTGTGGTTATATGTAATCCACGTATATATCTTTGTGGTCTCCAGAGTAGTTCTGTAAGGCACACGTACCGTGAACAATAGTAAAATCAAAGCTGTACCCATGTTCATTTTCGATGCTGAACTTTACACTAGGTTACGCATATCTAATAGTCCTACTGCAGTTTGTAGATGTGTTAAACTGCTCATATTTTATTACGTAATAACTGCGTGATTTATGCTGTCCGCCCCCTCCACAGTTGGAGACTTCTGAGGCTGGATGGGGACTTTCCAACATTCCAGACCTGCCCTGTGATGAGGCTCTGAGTCACGTTTCTGGGACAGGGTGCTGGCAACGTGGAAGCCGGGGACGGCCAGCCTCGCTCACCTCCACCCCAAGTGAATCTGCCTGAACTGGAAGCAAGCCCTGGAGAAGGCCTTCTTTGTTCATGGAAAGAGGAGAGGAGAAAAGGGTTTCCAATACATTGCAACACCCTCTCCACCATTCCAAAGAGCCCACCTTCCTTATCGGCCACACTGTCCTATCGCATTCCAGCCTTGGGTCAGAAAGCGAGCATGACAGTCCTTCTGAAACAGTAAAGAGGAACGCTCAGAAACGTAGGCCTGGAACCGTAATCCTATCAACGCCGTCGGGCAGGAGAGGTATGGAAAGCCAGCTGAGCCCGCCGGTGATCCCGGCCCGCAGGCCGGGTTTCCGGGTGTGCTATATCTTCTGCCGCTAGGTCGGGTCCC
>NW_006204667.1:2504316-2528841 GCF_000334495.1 Tupaia belangeri chinensis | reverse complement strand
GGGTCCCAGTCACTCGGCATGCATGAGCCCCAATGCTTGGAGAAGTGGCGAATTGAGAACAGCAAGTTGCCCAAGCACCTGAGGAGGCCCGAACCCAGCAAACCACAGGCAGTCGGTGGCAGCGGGTCCTACAGTCTGCAGGCGGCGAACGAGGCTGCCTTCCAGAGCGCCCAGGCTCAGCTGCTGCCCTGTGACACCTGTGGCCGCACCTTCCTGCCGGATCGTCTCCTCGTGCACCAGAGAAGCTGCAGGCCGAAGGGCGGCGGTCCGCGTGCACCAAATCCCAGCGGTTCCGACCACCTTCCTGGCCTCGGGAAAACTCCCAGTGGCGTCCCAGCCCGGCCGAGAACTCTCCTGTGCTACATTTGTGGGAGGGAATTTGGCACCCTGTCTCTGCCTATCCACGAGCCCAAATGCCTGGAAAAGTGGAAAATGGAAAACGACCGGCTACCCAGAGATCTCCGCCGGCCACTGCCCCAGAAACCCAAGCCCCTTCCCGCTGGACAGGCCAGCCCCGAGAGGCCGGGTCCAGCTGGGCTGGTGGCCTGCCCGAATTGTGGCCGGACCTTCCTCCCAGACCGCCTCCTGGTACACCAGAGAAGTTGTAAAGCTCAACCCAGTGGCCTGAAAGATCAGAATTTGACCATAGGGAGTCGAGGTGGCCTGAAAGAGCCCGCCGGTTCCAAGCAGCAAAGGAACGTGCCTACCCCCAGTGTAACCGATAAGGTAATTGAAGCCACGTGAGGTGCCTGGCTGGACCTGGGGTACCTTCTGCCTCGGGGAGGAGACAGAACTCCCAGAATCGGCTGCTTCAGTCCTTAGAGTTTTCCTTTTCAGGGCCTTACTTCTGCCCCAGGCAGTCTGTCCGAATTGACCCTCTGTTACACTGGGACTATACCTGTCTCTTAGCAAAACACAGGTGAGAACACCCTTGCTCCATAGGCTCATAGTCCTCTTCATGTCTGCTACCCCCCAAAAGAGAGATGGACTTTCTTCCCTGATCCCTCATACCAGTAATCCCAGGGAGAGACTGTTATTTGCAAATGAGTCATTAATGCTGTGTCTACATTACAGAGAGAGAATTCCCAGCCAATATTTACTGCTGGTTTATTTTAGTCATCTACCTTAGGAATTCATTTTTGGCAAGGCTGATGTATGCTGAGTTTATCTTACTAAAATAGAATCTGTGTCAAAAACCCCAAATGACTTTAGCAACAATTAAACACGAGCACTTGCAGAAATACACACACTATATAAATACAGCATGCTTTTCTTTTTTTAACACGTATGATAATTGTAAGAGGGGAGTGAACCCCGGTGTAGACACCGAGGTACCATGGTTTAGCTTCCCGTTCTGGAGGTGCTCAGTTCCTGCTGCCTCTCTATGTCCTTGCGTTAGGATTGAACACAGGGCCCTGACTCCCACATGGGTCATCTTACTAAGCCTCATCTTAGGTGTCCCCAGCTGGTATGCAAAGGGTCATTGGACTTTCACCTGAGGTCTCACTATGACTCAGGCTTGGGAGGGATGCCTCCAAGGGTGGTCCCCTGCAAGACATGGCGTGGCCCTTGCTCCTTGTCCTGCCGTTAAGTCAGAAAGGGGGTGCACTGGCTGCGGTCACATCTCACAGGATATCCAATCAGAAAGAGGAGGCGGTAATAGACTTTTCTCCATGATTTGCTACTTTAAACACTCAGTGTGCAAAGATTGTAAAATGGGCTGTTTTAGGGAAATGAAGGTTGCCCATGCTGTTGTAGAAGATTAAACCAGGGGCCAGCAGTTGGCATGGTGGTTACAATTCTGGACTCCCATACGACGAACCACAGTCTGAGTCGTGGACCGACAACTTGAAAATCCCATCAGGTGCATGTGTGTGTGCGTGCCCCAAATCCCAGGAGGAGAGCAGAGGAGACAGGGTTGCGGGAGGCCATTCCCCTTGGGGGGTGATTTCTCAATTCACTTTCCCTTCCATTGTCTCTCTCTCTTTCTTTCCGGCAAGCACACATGCCCTATGGCAGAAACCATAAAGAGAGAGAGAGAGAGAGAGAGAGAGAGAGTGAGTTAAGAGGGGACATTATTTTTAATACAATTTTTTTCTTATTTTTATTTAATTTCTTGAGGACTGTGTATCCCTTTTTTCCCAAAGTTCCATGTTTAAAATGATTATGGTTTTACTGGGTTAGAAGATTCCAAGAGGGACCAGCAGTTAGCGTAATGGCTATGTTGCTGAACTCCCATGTAGTCGACTGCGGTTCGAGTCCTGGATCCGGTGGCTTAAACTCATGCCGGGCGCATGTGCGTGAGTGCCCAAGATACCTAGAGGAGAATGGAGGAGAAGGGATTGTGGCATGGCCATCCCCCCTGGGGGGGTGATTTCTCGCTTTCTGTCTCTCTGTCTCTGTCTCTGTCTGGTGAGCGCACTCTCCGAAGAAAAAAAGAAGATTTCAAGACAATGATTCTAAAGGCAGAGAGTCAGGCTAACAGATGCTGGGTAAGTTTTCCGATGAACGTTGAAGAAAAAACCCAGCTAGTCTCTTTGCCGGATGAAAACCCCAATGCAAGTGTGGCATGGACTTCAAGCTGGTCTCATAAACATGATCTGTTTTTCCCATCTTCTGGCTGTGGCTCATCTTTCAACGTGTGTGGGGTCTGGACTCCCAGAGAGAAAGGATCTATGTCCCAGGGCCACATAGCAGAAACCGTTAGCCTCTGACATGCAGTCCCACTTTGGGATCGTGTGCTTGCCCTCAGACCTTCTCACTTTGACCCTGGAGATAGGCAGAGTGCGGTCAGGGTCCTCAGGCCTGGTGGTGTCACACGGACTTTGTGCTCCGAGAGGGGAGCCAACAGGCAAGGCATAGCGTGTTCTCCCTCAGTCACGCCTGCTAACCCGTGGCCTGAGCCCACAGCTTCCCAACGAGACACCCTCCTGTCCCACCAGTGGCTGAGAGAGTGCATGTCAGGAGGGGCTGTGTTTCCTGCCTGCCAGAGGACGTGACTGTGTCAGAGCACACCCAACCCTGCTCTCGGGCCTGAAAACACACGTGTTGGTGGGAAACCGGCACCCACTCCTGTCAGATGTGCTCTGGCCCACTGGGGGACCACACAGGCTTTAGCAGAGGGCAAAGAACGGTCGTTCCGTGTAAGGTCCCTTTAACTGCCAGATTTAAAACAAACTTGGGTGAATTGAAATAGAGAAAACGTCTGGGCTTCTGAGAGTGTGAGATCTTTTGAAGTGATGGGCTGTCTCCCTTCCCTAGAGAAGACTTTGCCATTTTATACTGCCTTTCCTTTGGCGGGTCGTTTGCTTTTGTAGTTAGGATTTGATCCTGTCTCTTCAATATTTTTCTTTCTTTGTATCATTTAAAATGTAGGCAGTGCAAGGGGCCATGCAATTCCCCGTAAAGAGCAGTACCCTGTAAATCACTAGCTTCGGAATTCCGTCTGCCCTGACAGCGGACTCTGGCCGACCGCGGTGCTCACACATTCCTTCCTGTAATTCCGACGTCTGCCCCACTTTTTCTCTTGCTCATTACAGCGGTTTTTCTCTCAAATCCTTGATCGGACTTCAGATTGGAACCAGCCATTTTGCCTGATGTTCTCAAGGGGTTACCAATTCCGTCTGGCAGCGAACTCAGCTGAGGAACATATTTGCAGTGCGGTTGCAACACTCAGAAAGCAACCCGCTCCGGCTTTGCTGGCATTGGGAATTACCCTGGCTCAGAAAGTCCTGCCCACATACATCCATTTGGTTCTTTAGACACGGAAGGAAGCTCCCCTTACCCATTGATCAAATCTAAACATGATAAACCCTGATAAGACAAGCTCCCCCACGAGAGGGCATTTTGCTTTCTTTGCTCCATCTGCGACATTGACCGGACTTGTATCATGGCCCCTCATCCAAAGGATCGGGTCTCACTCCATCTGAGCTTGTAGAAAAGGGGTGAAGGAGGGAACCAGCAGTTAGCATAATGGCTATGTTGCTGGACTCCCACATGGTCGATCGCGGTTTGCATCCTGGACCCGGAGGCTTAAAACTCACGCCAGGCGCGTGTGTGTGCATGCCCAAGATCCCGAATGGAGAATGGAGGAGAAGGGATTGTGGTGTGGCCATCCCCGCTGGGGGAGTGATTTCTCGCTTTCTGTCTCTATGTCTCTCTCTGTCTGGCGAGTGCACGCGCCCTATAGTGGAAAAAAAACCTCTCCAAAAAAAAGAAAGAAAGAAAGAAAGAAAGAAGAAAGAAAGAAAGAAAAGGGGTGAAGGAGGCCAAGCATTGTGTGAGAGGAATAAAACCTCAGTGTGGATTTTTATTTTAAAGATGTGACCATCTTGGGATTGCTACTCTTCTGTTATATGGTGTCATGAGAACATCTCACCCTTTGAATGAGTTCTCCATAGTGTATTAAGATTTTAAAGGACCAGCAGATGGTAAAATAGTTACTTAGCTGGACTCCCATGTAGTCAACCACGGTTCAAGTCCTGGACCCAGCGACTTAAAACTCACACCATGTACATGCGTGTCTAAGATCCTGGGAAGGGAATGGAGGAGAAGGGATTACAGCATGGCCATCTCCCCAGGGGGTGATTTCTTGCTTTCTGTCTATCTATCTCTGTCTCTCCATCGAGTGCATGCACCCTATAGCAAAAATCTCTCTCAAAACAAAACAAAACAAAAATTCATGCCAGGTACATGCGTGTGCATGCCCCGAATCCCAAGAGGAGAATGGAGGAGAAGGGAGTGTGGCATGGCCATCCCCCCTGGGGGGTGATTTCTCATTTTCTGTCTCTCTGGCACATGCACATCCCCCATAGAAAAAATCCCACCCACACAAAACGATTTTAAAAGTGGTGGTAATTCTAGATGAAATTTTGATCATCATATGGAAAACCGTAGATTATCATTTGAAATTTTAATATTGCATCATGTCAGCAAGCTTCTTTGTTGTCTCTTTCAGTAAATGACTTATTTTCTGAGGAATATAATCATAGAGGTCATGGTTGCTTCTTGTTTTAAAGTGAATGAATAAATTTTAATAATTGTGTTTAATATTTGGGAAAACGCTTTCCCTTTTCAGAAGCTGATAGTCACTCATTCTTTACCTTTAGGACCTTTCAAGATCATTGGGACAGTTAATTATTTATAATTATAAACCAACATGAAGCCTTTGGCTGATAACCTTTTTAAGTTAGGGAATGCTCACGGTTATTTTCTTAGGATTTGTTTTTAAATCTTGCTCCTACACATCCTGTTCTAAATGGCAAAATAGGCATTGGCTTTCCTTATGGAAAGCTACCTGTTCTCTGAGTGGCTGTCTCTCGGTGCCGTTTTCAGCTGCTTTCAGCCTCCCTGATGCTTGGGCCTGAGCTGAAACCCCATCAGACATATCTGGTATCTGGTGCTGCCATCTGGTGTTTTCTTTTCATGTCTTCTACACAATCAAGCATACAAGGGGACTCCAGAAAGTTCCTGGGAAACGCAAAGGAAACTATGAGTTTATTTTCACGCAAACAACTTTTGAAATCTCTGCATAGTTTTTTTCAAAATACACACTTACCGTGAACTTTTTGAAGGCCCCTCATGTTATTACCCTTCCTCTCTTTATGTTTTCTCCAGATATATTTGAAAAGGTGCCCTTGTCATCTAAATTCCAATTGCTTAGGACTAAAGGTATAGATCTGACTTAATATTCTAAATTCGGGGACCCAGCTAAATATCTTATTTCCGTTTATTTATTTATGAAAGAGAGAAAGACAAGCGCCCTTAACAGGTCCTCATGTGGCAGTCCTCCTCCTCAAGCCTTCCCAGCCAACCAGGATCAAAGGCATGCACGTGTCCACCCAGTGTGGACAGCTGACTTGGGAACCAAACCTCTACCTTCCATAAGCTGTTCTACCATTGCTGTGCCACTGTGGCTGGGCCTGTAACTCATTCTTCAAAGGCAAAATTCTCAGTGGGAAGGTCACAACCAAAAGACCCAAGACAGGCTGGATAGTCTCACGTTTTCAAATTTTGTGTATGTGCATGTGTGTATCTGTTAGGGCAGAAGAAGTTGGAGTTGAGTGGGAGGCGTGGAAGAAAGAGAACTGACTTTCATAGCAAACCTTTATGTCTTAGTTCATTTGTGCTGCTATAACAAAATATGCCAGAGTGGGTAATTTATAAAGAGCAGAAAGAGATTTCTTCTGGTTCTGGAAGCTGGGAAGTCCAATAGCACATCAAGATTAGTGTCCAGTGAGGGCTGTCCCTTCCTCCGGGATGGCACTCTGTCACTGCATCTTCCAGAGGGGAGGAATGTGGTGTCCTCACATGGCAGAGGGGACAAAGGATACTCCCTTCCCCTTGAGCTTTTCTGTAAGGGTGCCGATTTCATTCATTAGGATGCAGTGTCTGTGACTTAATCTCCCAAAGGCCATAGCTCCAAGTACTGTCTCATTCGGGATAAGTCAAAATCAAAATGCTTATAAGATATTTAAATTAGGCAGGATATGTGAGTCTGGATCTCAAAAAGGGGATGGGGCTAGAATATACATTGTTGCATTAACACCTTCCAAGCAGTCAGAATGAGCACTGGGTTAGAAAGGTAGACTCAGGGCGGAGTCCTAGATATTGTAATAGTTGAGGGCTGGAGAATGAGCACGTGGACAAACGCCTGGAGAGCATGGTGCCATGGAAGCTGAAATGAGAGGAAACGTCAGAAGTAAGGATGTGAAGAAGAGTGTGCCACGCTGAAAGATTGAGTAGAATGAGGACGAAAATATCTATTCAGTTCAGCAATGTGGACTTGGCTGCTCACCTTGGAAAGAATACAACCGTGCAGTGGGGGTTGCAGCCTACGGTGATAGAGGTGGGATGCATTGGAAAAGATTAGTTTCAAAGACCCTGAGGGAGAGATGGTGGGTTCCCTAGAAATAGAGATGCTGGACTAAGAGAGATTTCATTAAAAGATGGGTACTTCTAGACTATATTCGAATTCCTAGGATAACGATTCAATGGAGAGGAAGAGGCTGAAGAAGCAGGAGAGGCGATGGGGGAGAAAGCAAGCCCTGGAGGAGAACGGCACCAGGGGATCAGCAGCATGTGTGGGGGAGGGTCTTTAATGGGAGGCCCATGTTTGTTTTGGAAGGATGGTGAATGTGGATGCATGTGAGTCTGTAGGTTGGCAGTGGGAAGCTGAAGGAGCCCTGATGTGTTAACTTTTATATTTTCTCTATGTAATACCAGGCAAACTTTCCAGACTATCGGATTAAAAAGAAAGGTAGAAAGAGAGGAAAAACACAAGATCATTTTAAGAGCATTCTTAGTCTTTTATCTCTTCATACCTTCTGTTAAAGTCATTTCCTGAAATCAAAACTAAGGCTTCTAGAGCCACTTGCCTCTGTGATCTCGAAACAAAAGAATGCCTTGTAACTTTCGGGAGGTAGCAGTGAAAACACGCAGGAGGACCCTACTCGGGGCTGTTGGCCTTTTAACTATCTTCGGTGGCCCCAGATGACCTGCTCCTCAGCTGTGCTGATGTCACGAAGGCAGCCTCGACCTCACAAACTGCCCCTTGATGATGCTAGCAGCCGGCCCACCCTGTCCAACTCCTGGGCCTCCCCTCCCCTTTCCTTCGTGCCAGCCATGCCAGCGTATCAGGGCAGCATTCCCGGGTGCCATGGCTCTCAGGGGGACGAAGCACGACATTAAGGTAATGGGACCAGGTCTCTTCTACACGGCTGATCCTATAAGCCAGACCCAAAGGACCTGGGTTCCTGTGGCATGTGTGGACTGTGGGGCTATTGACCGTCGGGAGGAGCTACGGACGTTAGAGAATGGCATCGTCGGTGAGATTGGTGTATAGCCTCCTAAGGTGGAAATGTGAGGGATAAGGGTCACCTGGAGTTAATGATGGTGTAACATAATTATTTAAAAATAAATCCACCTCAGTTGATACTTACACATCACATATAGGTGAGTAGAAAGACCACAGTAGATACTGCTGCTGCTTCTCAGAGCCCAAAGCCCAGAGTAAAACTAAATGGTCTTGGGATGAGTGGAGCAAAAATAAATGGTCTTGAGGCCAGCAGGTGACATGGTGGTTAGGGTGCTGGACTCCCACATATGGCTGATTGCAGTTTGAGTCCCAGACCTGCTGACTTGCTTTCTCACTTTTTCTCTCTCTCATGAGCACACATGATTAAAACTATAATAATGATAATAATAAAAATAATAATAAAAACTTAAATGAATGATTCTTTAAAATAAACAAATGGGCTCCCATATGTGGCTTTCTGCTTCTCTACAAAGACAAATACTGATTATAATGGTGAGAGGAGAGGATCTCATATTAAAACACAAATATTAAAATTCAAATATCTTTAGGCCCAAAATGAACACAAACTACAACACAGACATACTCTCAAATGTTTATCTAGCTTAAATGACCTCGTATGTCTTCAGTATCCGGCTTCTGCCCAGCGCCCCAGCCCCGTCTCCAGCGCCAAGCACACATCCACGCAGTTTCTCAGCGATGGTGGCTTGGTAAATCCTTCCATCATGCCTGAATGGATAGACATGGTTCGTAGGAATCTAAATTCCAAGGTTAACTAATAAGTGTCTCCTCAGATACTTAGAGCCCCACCAAACAGCACGACACACCCTGGCAGGGTCCTTATTGAAGAAGCTGAACAATCTCACGGTTCAGTGGGGGTGCAGGCTCTGCTTGACGAACAGGTGAAGGACTGAGAGTATTTCCCCAGGTCTCCGCCTCTTGCTTATTGTTTGTCTGTGCGTTGGGTCTTCTCCTCATGTGCCTTTTCTCTCTGTAACATTTACCTCTGAGAGGCTGTCTCACATATAAATAAATGTCCTACAAGTTGAAGACAGGCCTACCTAGTAAGTCCAGGAAATCTATCTTTCCAATATTCCTGTTCCAAGCACCTGCTCTGATGCCGTGGTCCTGGCTCTAAACTCCCTGAGTCCCACTTACTTCTTTAAGCGAAGAAGGTGAAGACACAAAGTTACCACCGGCCTTCCCTTAAAGCTTCCAGTTGGAGACAAAGGGAGAGATAAGGCGGGATTGAGGTCCACAACTTGAACAGGAAATAAAAGAAAAAGTTGAAAAATTCTTTCTGGTCCGTTAAAGGGATTGGTTCTCTCTTCTTTGGAAATCTTCCCTTGGCTTCTCCCCTGAGCTGGTTTCCCTTGAGCATGTGAGCTGTGGACGAATCAGGCCCTGGGAATGGCCCAGCGGTCAAGTCCAAGTTCAGGCCAGATGGCGTCTGCCTTTCCTTTCGTCTCTCCACTGCGGAAGCTGACTGGGTTGAGTGGCTATCTCAGTCTGTGGCTTTTTCCTGTCATTCCCTCATTGGTCCCTTGCTTCATTTTTCCCTGTCACCTAGAGGTCACCTGACCCTGAGAGCCAGACTTGCTGCCAAACGGATGAGTGTAGGAACCAAACCAAATGACAACACATTCCTCATCCATTTTCTTTAAGCAAAGGCATTTCTGGAGGGAATTTGGCCAGAGAGTCAAACAATACCTTAACCACTTCACCTGCCAACCAGTGTCCTTATAAGGAGTCAGAAAATGATAATACTTAAAATTTTTATTTATTATCACTATTTAATTTATTTTTTTGAAGTTGACCAGAGAGAGACAGAGAGAGAAAAAGAAAGTGAGAAAGCAAGCTGCCAGGTCTGGGATCGAACTATGGCCCACTAGGTGGGAATCCAGCCGCCTCAACCACCACGCTGCTACCTGCTGGCCCCAGAAAATGATCATTTTAACTCAAATGTGAAAAGGAAAACAAACAAACAAACAAACAAACAAACAGAACACCCTATTTCTTTTAGAAACATAGATTCCCATTTGGAATTAATTCTTTGACCTATATTTTCAGCCTTATATCTTATGATAAATAAATAACTAAAACGTCAAGCATATATTCAATATGTTAGTAGTTCTTTTTTAAAAATCTGGTACATGGAGATACTTGAATATTAACAGCACTTACAAATGAATCAGTAAGTCTTTCTTATTGTTAAAAGGGACAAAATAAAACTCCAAATCATAACTAACAGGCTGTCTCACAGATCGCCAATAGAGAGGCTGGGGTGGAAAAGTCCTTTACGTGACATCCAGAGATTTCCAAAAACAATTTAATTTCAAACAACGATCCTTCCAGATGTGACATTTGGGGAGAATTGCTAGAAGAAGCCAGAAGTAAATGTGAAATACCAGTGGTTTCTGACAGTCGCATTCTGCAATTGTCGAGGTTAGGGATTGCACTCTGCAGTCTCGCCTCTGTATTAAAATACTACCTATACTTGTCTGCATGTGTAGCACACGCCCGCAGGAATGGAAACTTAACCGGACACATTTGGCTTCAGACAAGATGGCTGAAATGGTGTTTTAAATGGCTGCAAGCAAAAATCTGACTTTGGGAAATGAGCCTTTGGTGACGTGGCCTCATATTCTGACCTCCTCTTCCTTTTAGCACCTCTGTACCCTCACCAGACTTCTCAACCTCTAATCCATAATATTGCTGGAAGGAGGTTGGGAGAATCTGCTAAACTCCTTCACTGATAAAAATGTCTCTCTAGGACTTTGTATTCTTTTTATAAAAAATATTTATTTATTATTAATTTGCTATAGGGCATGTGTGTTCACTGGAGAGAGACAGAGGGAGAGTGAGAGGGAAAGTGAGAAAGTAAGGTGCCAGGTCTGGGATTCGAACCACAGTCAACCATGTGAGAGTCCAGCACCTTCATCATCATCCTACCTGCTGGCCCCAGGACTTTGCATTCTGATAGTGGATCTGGGGCTAAGGGAATGTTTGAACCAAAGGAATGAACTTTTGAGGTAGTCGAGAGCAGAGCGGTTGTTTTGCTGGTTTCTCTCGTCTCTTGCAATGGCTGCTTCTGTGGACACGTGAGGCCAAGCGAGGTTCTCCACTGAGCCCTGCAGACCATGTCCTCCTCAGGTTCCAGAGAGCAGTTGGAACCACACTGACCTGGATTATTGGTTCTCTCTTCTTTGGAAATCTTCCCTTGGCTTCTCCCCTGAGCTGGTTTCCCTTGAGCATGTGAGCTGTGGACGAATCAGGCCCTGGGAATGGCCCAGCGGTCAAGTCCAAGTTCAGGCCAGATGGCGTCTGCCTTTCCTTTCGTCTCTCCACTGCGGAAGCTGACTGGGTTGAGTGGCTATCTCAGTCTGTGGCTTTTTCCTGTCATTCCCTCATTGGTCCCTTGCTTCATTTTTCCCTGTCACCTAGAGGTCACCTGACCCTGAGAGCCAGACTTGCTGCCAAACGGATGAGTGTAGGAACCAAACCAAATGACAACACATTCCTCATCCATTTTCTTTAAGCAAAGGCATTTCTGGAGGGAATTTGGCCAGAGAGTCAAACAATACCTTAACCACTTCACCTGCCAACCAGTGTCCTTATAAGGAGTCAGAAAATGATAATACTTAAAATTTTTATTTATTATCACTATTTAATTTATTTTTTTGAAGTTGACCAGAGAGAGACAGAGAGAGAAAAAGAAAGTGAGAAAGCAAGCTGCCAGGTCTGGGATCGAACTATGGCCCACTAGGTGGGAATCCAGCCGCCTCAACCACCACGCTGCTACCTGCTGGCCCCAGAAAATGATCATTTTAACTCAAATGTGAAAAGGAAAACAAACAAACAAACAAACAAACAAACAGAACACCCTATTTCTTTTAGAAACATAGATTCCCATTTGGAATTAATTCTTTGACCTATATTTTCAGCCTTATATCTTATGATAAATAAATAACTAAAACGTCAAGCATATATTCAATATGTTAGTAGTTCTTTTTTAAAAATCTGGTACATGGAGATACTTGAATATTAACAGCACTTACAAATGAATCAGTAAGTCTTTCTTATTGTTAAAAGGGACAAAATAAAACTCCAAATCATAACTAACAGGCTGTCTCACAGATCGCCAATAGAGAGGCTGGGGTGGAAAAGTCCTTTACGTGACATCCAGAGATTTCCAAAAACAATTTAATTTCAAACAACGATCCTTCCAGATGTGACATTTGGGGAGAATTGCTAGAAGAAGCCAGAAGTAAATGTGAAATACCAGTGGTTTCTGACAGTCGCATTCTGCAATTGTCGAGGTTAGGGATTGCACTCTGCAGTCTCGCCTCTGTATTAAAATACTACCTATACTTGTCTGCATGTGTAGCACACGCCCGCAGGAATGGAAACTTAACCGGACACATTTGGCTTCAGACAAGATGGCTGAAATGGTGTTTTAAATGGCTGCAAGCAAAAATCTGACTTTGGGAAATGAGCCTTTGGTGACGTGGCCTCATATTCTGACCTCCTCTTCCTTTTAGCACCTCTGTACCCTCACCAGACTTCTCAACCTCTAATCCATAATATTGCTGGAAGGAGGTTGGGAGAATCTGCTAAACTCCTTCACTGATAAAAATGTCTCTCTAGGACTTTGTATTCTTTTTATAAAAAATATTTATTTATTATTAATTTGCTATAGGGCATGTGTGTTCACTGGAGAGAGACAGAGGGAGAGTGAGAGGGAAAGTGAGAAAGTAAGGTGCCAGGTCTGGGATTCGAACCACAGTCAACCATGTGAGAGTCCAGCACCTTCATCATCATCCTACCTGCTGGCCCCAGGACTTTGCATTCTGATAGTGGATCTGGGGCTAAGGGAATGTTTGAACCAAAGGAATGAACTTTTGAGGTAGTCGAGAGCAGAGCGGTTGTTTTGCTGGTTTCTCTCGTCTCTTGCAATGGCTGCTTCTGTGGACACGTGAGGCCAAGCGAGGTTCTCCACTGAGCCCTGCAGACCATGTCCTCCTCAGGTTCCAGAGAGCAGTTGGAACCACACTGACCTGGATTCAGATCATGGAGACACCACAAAACCACATCACTTTGAGCAAGTTCCTAACTTCCTCATGCTCAGATCCCCCACTGTAAGGAGCTGAAATGATACCTAGGATGGTGTCTGATCAACTGCCACTGGTCAGCTGCTCCTGGGCTCCCTGACGGGGACAGCATGAGAGAAGTCGGGTTGGGTGGCTCACCTACCAGCTATTGTGTGACTCAGAGCTTTGGTTTGTAAAAGGGGTGTATTGTCTTGCCCAGAGGGTTAGTACGAGAAGAAATAAAGCATGTAAAGTGCTTGGTACAGGCCTGTGGCCTAGTCAGCTGGGTAATTATTAACTGCTGTCACACGTCTGCATCACACGTCTTCAGTACTGCTGTGCACGGGTTTATAAGAGCAGTTTTTCTCTTTTTCCCTCACATGTGGGGATGGCAAATGGCTCTCATTCCTCAATTCAGGCCTTCTGCACAGACAGCTCAACTGTTTGGCTAAAGGACAGGGTGAGAGGTGTTGGGTACTGCAACAGCAGCTCAGGCACTCCTGCCTTAGGGGTAGTTTTGTCACACAGGGAGAGACGCTGGCAGATGGAATGACAGCATCCGAGCAGCTGCACAAATTCCCTTGGCTTTGCACGAGCCCTGTTTTTCACGGCCTGGGATCCAGCTGGGAGCAGGGCAAGTTAAAACATGCTGGAAAGTAAATAACATGAGGCTCAGCCACAGCCACTGGGCACACGTGGTCCTGGAACTGGCCCATCCCTTCCTGTCAGAGTGGCCCTTGCCTAGGAGTGGGTTGTCAGGTTCTTGTGGAGTGCTGAGGCATTTGCCATCCTGCATACGTTCGGGGCGAGCAGGAAGTCTCCCGTGTGACAGCCTCTGATGTCCTGCTGTGCTCTTTTTCCTCTAAAACTCTTCTACTACCTAACGAGTGTTGGAGTTTCGTTGGTTGGTTGGTTGGTTGGTTTTTAGAGAGAGATTTTTGCTATATGGTGTGTGTGCTTACCCCCTGGAGGGATGGCCATGCTGCAATCCCTTCTCCTCCATTCTCCTCTCGGGATCTTGGGCACGCACACACACATGCCTGGAATGAGTTTACAGTGACAAGTCTGAGATTTGAACCATGGTTGATGAAGTAGAAGTCTAGCGATGTAACCGTTATGCCATCTGCTGGTCCCCCTAGCAAGTGGTTTTAATTTATAGTCAGAGGTTCTGTCCTCGAAAGCACTGACAGTATGGGAGAGTCCCGCTGAAATGCAAAGATTCTCCAGATAAGTAAAAACTCCTTTTAACCACTGGCGTCGTAAAGCAAATTAAGCTTAGGTTTAGCCTATTTCTCAGAACTGTTATAGGAGGCAGCTCCCTTTCAGTAGGGCGCTAAGCTGGGAGAGGGAGTGGGAAAATGCACTATTCAGCGCTGTAAGCTCAGAGGCTCCAGGCAGAACAGACTGCGTGGAGGACAGTAGGGAGTGGTGGAGTCTGTGGTACCCTGGAGAGCTAGCCCCACCCACAGACACCCCTCTGCAGAGCATTTAAGAACATTGCGCTGGCCAAGTAAAACGTGACATTGGCTGAAACAGCTGTCGCTTGATCTGTTTATGATCTCTGATCCAGAGTATGAGGCTGAAAGGAGGAAGGACTTGGGTCGTCAGCTGTGACAGCTGTGTGCGAGGACCAGGGACGACTGATCACGGTGTAACCACCCTGACTGCCAGCCCCCCTGGCTCACCTACAGCGTCTCCAGAGCAGTGAGGCTGTTCTCATGGGTCAGACACCCGACAGCCGAAGCTGAGTGTTTTGAAAGGCCACAAAAAGTCCAGTCCTAGACAATTTTCATGTCTGAAGAATAGTTTTTAAAACCCATCAGTCTGACTTGGAAAATGCCAGTGGGCAGAGCAATCAAAAGAAAGGTGTCCTTTACTCATTGGTCCCCTCTCACCCTGTCTCCCATTTTTCGACTGACCTCAGGTAGAGTGTTCTGCACAAGCTGAACACAGACCTGTTGAGCTGATATGGCCCAGAGATGGAGCTTAGGGAAAAGTAATAATTATAATAATTCCCAAATAAAGTCACTGGCTGAGAACGGCCGCTCCCAGCGCTCTGGCCAGCCTGGGTTCTGCAGCGCCCGGCACGGGGCCTGTGCTCAGGAGAGACCTGCTCATGCACCAGGCAGATGACCTGCCGAGGAGCAGCCATCTCCTCCAGGAGTTTCCATTGCATGCAGGTCTCACCTGGATCCCTTGCAGCTGTGTCTTCAGCAGATACCTCTCGTTTATTTCTGCTCTCAGTGCAGCCGCAGTATCACTGCTCAGAATCCTATTGTTTCACTGCCTTTTGTGAAATCGAAAAACCCTCTGATGAGGCCCAGATAGTTGGAGACCAGCCACGCTGCTCCGGGTCTAGGCCAGTCAGGAGCCTGGTCGGGATCATCACATCGACTTCTCTCGGGTCACCATTTTTTCATTTGACATGTTAGGGTTTGTACCATTACAGATGAATCATTACAACCATACGGTTAGAAAGTGTTTGAGGGACGCAGAGCCCTTTTCTAATTTGCCTAAAGTCATGGTTCAGGCTAACATGGACTGTGGTCCTTGTGACATACTCTTCACCTCTGGGTTCTCTGAGTTTCTCCGTCCTCTTAGGTTAATGAAGGACATCGAATAGGGAATATGGCAATTTCGATATGGGATATGGATGTTTTGTTATAATGTTATCTTTAAAAAAAAGATTGGACCAGTCAGTGCATGGTGGTTGAAGTGGCTAGATACTGCATGGCTGACTATGTGGTTCGAGTCCTAGACCCAATGACTTGAAAATATGTGCGGATATGCCCAAAATCCCGAGAGAAGAATGGAGAAGAAGGAATTGCGGTGTGACCATCCTCCACGGGAGATATTTTCTTACTTTCTCTCTTTCTCGCTCTCTCTTCTCTCTCCAGTGAGTACAAGTGCCCTACAGCAAATTAGAAAAAAAAAAAAAAAGAAACCACTATACTTTCTGCATTAAAAAAATATCAAGTAATAAATGAAGCATGTTTCTAGAGGGAAAGAACCAGGCATTTCATTTATATATATTTAATAAATATTGAGCAGATGCCTTACATTTGATATGACTGCTTTAGCACAGCTTGTTGAAATGGCCACATCAGGGGACCAGCAGTTAGTGTAATGGCTATGTCGCTGGACTCCCATGTAGTTGACCATGGTTTGCATCCTGGACCCAGTGGCTTAAAACTCATGCCGGGCACGTATGCGCACATGCCCAAGATCCTGAGAGGAGAATGGAGGAGAAGGGATTGTGGCGTGGCCATCCCCCCAGGGGGTGATTTCTCGCTTTCTATCTCTCTGTCTCTCTCTGTCTGTCTGGCGAGCACACATGCCCTATAGCAAAAACCTCTCCAAAACAACAACAACAACAACAAAAGAACACATCAGGTAGCATAGTGGTTAAGGCACTGGACTCCCACATGGCCGACCATGGTTCAAGTCCCAGACCTGACAGCTTGTTTTCTCATCACCTCCCACCCCCTGCTTCCTCTGGTGAGTGCACATGCTCTATAGCAAACTAATAACAAAAAAATAAATTTGAACAAATAATTCTTTTTAAAAATCCCAATAAAACATTTTCAAATTCTCTCTAGGTCTTTTTCTTTCTTCAGCTTTCTTTATGGTCTTGTGTTTTGTTTTAGCTGGAAAACGTCTTGAGAGGTAAATTAAAGGGCTTAGAATCTAGACCATTTCAAAACATTTTCTAAGTCCTGACAGAAGTCAGGAATTAGATTTTTATTTGATTTTGTAATTTCATTTGACAGTGTGCACTGTGGTTTGAACAGAGTAGATTGCATGAGCATGGCAATATAAAAATGCTCCACTTAACTATGCACACCTGAACTTTTTTAAGAGCTATATTTGCCTTAGGGCACGTGCATTCATTAGAGAGACAGAGGGACAGAAAGTGAGAAATCACCACCCCCTCCAGGTAGGATGGCCACACTGCAATCTCTTCTCCTTCATTCTCCCCTCAGGATTTTGGACATGTACACATGAGCTCCTGGTGCAAATTTTAAGCCACTGGTTCTGGGACTTGAGCCCCAGTTGACTACATGGTAGTCCAGTGATGTGACCATTATGCATCTGCTGGTCCTACAGATGAATGTTTTTTTAATCAGCTCAGTTGAGAAATAACTTATAAACAATAAGCTGCATTCATTCAGCATGTGCAGTTCAGTGAGTTCTGACGGTTTTACTCCCCTGGAATGTAACTGCCACAATCGAGACACAGGCTGTCTCACCATCCCCGAAGTTCTTCATACTCCTTTCTCTCATCCTCCACCACCGGAATCCAGGCAATGACAGGTTTTATTTTCGACCCCTGCAGATCTGTTTGAAATCACGCCCCTATGCATTCTTTTCTGTCTGGTGTCTTTCAGCATAATTATTGTAAGTTCATTTAACTGATGCAAGTAACAGTATTTAAAAAAAAACACATTTATTTATATCTATTTTTTAAAGAATTATTTTATTTAACTTTATTTATTTATATGATTATTTTAATTTGATCAGAGAGGGACAGAGTGAGAGAGAGAGAAAGTGAGAAAGCAAGCCTCCAGGTCTGGGACTCGAACCACACTTGGCCATGCGGGAGCGCAGTGCCCCAAACCACTACACCACCTGCCAGCCCCTTATTTACTTATCTATTTATTTGTTGTGATTTTTGGACTTCTGGGTCCAGGACTGGAACTATGATCAGCTATGTGGGAGTCCAGCACCTCAACCACCATGCCACCCACTGGCCCCCTGTAGTTCTTTTCTATCGCCAACTGAATGTCTGTATTACATGTTGTCAAACTACTCATGGATGTTTCTAGTTGCATGGGGGTTTTTATTATGACTTGAGAGTGCTGTCTACTTTAGTGTAGGCAGAAAAAATTTATATTTCTCCAATCACCAAGTTTTTCCTTTTTTTTTTTTAAGGTTTTTACCATAGGGCACATGCACTCGCCAGAGAGAGACAGAGACAGTGAGAGGGAAAGTAAGAAATCAGCCTCCAGGGGGTATGGCCACTATGCAATCCCTTCTCCTCCATTGTCCTCCTAGGATCTTGGGCATGTATGCACATGTGCCTAGAGTGGTTTTCAAGCCACCAGGTTAGGGACGCAAACTGCAGTCTGCCATGTGGGAGTTCAACAATGTAACCACTACACCAACTGCTGGCTCCACACCGAGATGTTTTAGTATATGAAGGGTATACACCCAGGTAGCCATTTCTTAATCTTGGTTCTGTTTCAAAGATAAAAAGTCCTCATCATTGCATTTGGGTCCCAACGAAACCCCAAACAGTTTTCATTGTGTTCTTTTGTTGCCCTCCCTCCAACTGCCATACCAACAGGATGCCTTACCCTGGCCGGTGCAGAGGTCTTGGCATAGAAAGCCCTTCCTTCTGGTATAATCTGTCAGATTTCTATCCCGGTATTTACACCATCCTGCTTCTAATGATGGAGGCTGGCATTCAAGACTGAAGTAGAGATGGGCACAGGGGTCAGTTAGGTGCCAACCTTTAACTACATTCTCAAGGCCTGACCACCCCGTCTCAAGACCAGTCTCCACTTACATATGCCTTCTAACCATTCACTTCAGTATGGGCCTTGAAACGTTTAGGTTAGCATGCCGCAGCACCATTAGACAGTTTTTGAAAAGGGATGCTGCTTAGTGATTTGGCTGAAGGCATTTCCCCTTATCAATACAGTTCCACCCAACTGATGAACACACTTTAGAGGGGAGAGAGGATGGTGGGACAGCAATAAAATGTGATGCTCTGAGCGACAGACACGTGTGAAGGTTACCAGTTCATGCCTGGAGACCTTCCTGAGTATGCTAGGCATGGGTACACCCAGGGTCCAGGGCCTGCTGAGGCTGGGTGTAGACCATGGCAGTAAGACCTGGTTGGGATGCTGTATCTCTGGAATGAAGAACTAGACTTAAAAACTAAATGAACACACTTCAAATATCATCCACGTCAGACACTTTGGGTCAAAACTTCTTTTTCTTCCTACTTCATGCTCCTATGGCATTGTGTCCCCCTCTCACGACACTTACAAATTTTGCCTTATGTATTGGTTAGTAGCGTACATGTTTCGCTCCATAAGGAGAGATGGGGTTTGGAGTGCCCACAACCTCTAGCACAGGGACGTTGCTCTACTCAAACACTCATTGCTAGGAAGAGCAGATAAAGACGTCAAGCAGCAAAGTCGTGAACTGTGACCTCCAGCTCAGGGAATGGTGTTGAGTTTGGTGCAGCTGATGGACCTATTTAATGGGGCTAAGATTGGTCAAGGCTGAGTCAGCATGAAGTGTTTAGACCTTATTCTGTAGCCATGAGAACCACAGAGGTTATGGGGTACTGAGGTTGGGTCAGGTGGGCTAGGTTTGCAGAGTCAGGTGCAGCAGGAAGGAGGTTACTGGGAGGCTGAGAAGTATAGGATGTGTTGTCAGTCCAGCTGGAAGAGGCAGAACAGGACATAAGGATGGCGTGGTCTAGCCATCACCCAAGCACCCTTTTGGCCACCACATTTCAGCATAAGATGGTGAATGTCATTCGGCCCCACTCAGGTATTTGTGAGTTTATTTCTCAGTGAATACATCCAGGCTAGGGAAACAGACTGAACAAAATTTAAATGTCTGAAAAAGGTGTCGTAGGGATTATCTCATGGTAGAGACAGACTCAATGCTAAATGCTGTCTGCAGATTATTTTTCCAGATCTTTGTTGCTGCTTTTTAAAGTAATGGAGCAGAATCCTAGGACTTCAACTAAAAGTTGCATCATATCAGGGACTTTAAAAAGTTAACAGAGGGAATGAAGTTAGTGTAATAGCTATGTCCCTGGATTCCCATGTAGTCGACTATGATTCGAGTCCTGGACCCGGTGGCTTAAACTCACACTGGATGTGTGTGTGCGTGCATGCCCAAGATCCTGAGAGGAGAATGGAGGAGAAGGGACTGTGGTGTAGCCATCCCCCCTGGGGGGTGATTTCTCACTTTCTGTCTCTCTGTCTCTCTCTGTCTTTCTGGCGAGTGAAAAAACCTCTCAAAAAAAAAAAGTTAATGGATAAACAAAATTAAAGTACTAGTTTATTTTGGTACAAAAGTTTGACCCTGGAGTTAGTCAATAGTCTTTTTATTACTTCATTATTCTTTTAAAAAATGATACTAGTTTATTCTAAAAATAAAAAGGCGAGGACTTTTTCTAAAGCTACATGCTTGGATCAAGGGGGGAGGTTGTTTGTTTGTTTTTTGTTTTCCTTTTAAGAGAGAGATTTTTGCTATAGGGTGCACTCACCAGAGACAGAGAGACGAGAGAAAGCGAGAAGCCAGCTTCCAAGGGCAGTGGCCTTGCTGCAATCCCTTTCTCTCTTTCTCCTCTAGCATTTAGGGTACTCATGCACAAGCACCCAGTGTGAGTTTCAAGGTGCCAGGTCTGGGACTTTAATCATGGTTGGCCACGTGGGAATCCTGTGCCTAACCACTATGCCACCTGCTGGCCCCTGGATCAAGTTCTTTTTAAACATCCATACTATAACTTAGTATTTAACTTCTTTATACCTCTCCTTCCCCTGCCAATTTTTATAATTAAAGTATTTCTATCTTCAAGGTGCACTCTTTTAATCTTTAAGAATTATTTAATTTGGGACCAGCAGATGGCATACTATGTCACTGGACTCCCATGTAGTCAAGTCAACTGCAGTCTGAGTCCCAGACTCAGAAGTGGCTTAAAACTCATGCTGGGCGCCTGCACATGCGTGCTCAAAATCCTGAGAGGAGAATGGAGGAGAGCGATTGCGGCTTGGTCAATCCCTTCTGGGGAGTGATTTTTTGCTTTCTGTCTCTCTGGCTTTCTTGTGAGCGCACACACCCTATACCAAAAACCTCTCCAAAAAATAAAAAAAAAGAATAATTATTATTTTTTCATTAAGCCAGAAAGAAAGAGAGTAGGGCAGTGGGGAGTGAGACGGTAAGCTGGCAGGTCTGGGACTCAAACCGCTGTCAGCCATGTAAGAATCCAGCGCCTTCACCACCACACCACCTACTGGCCCCACATCAGCTATATTTTTGAACTGTCATATTATTGTTGTTTCATCCCTGATTGCTTACATTGTACAAACTGACATTTTTCACAGGCGATTAGAGATAGGGTGATTACACAATGTGCTCCTACGCAGGATGACTTTGGAGAGTAAGAGCTGATATGACTCGGCTGAGACCACAGACACGTTAGGGAACTGTTCTGTCCAAGTGATATTAGGGCTACCTTAAAGCAGACATGGCGTATTTTCACACGTTAGGGAACTGTTCTGTCCAAGTGATAATTGGGCTACCTTAAAGCAGACATGGCGGGGTTTTTTTTGTAATTTTTTAGAGAGATTTTTGCTATAGGGCATGTGTGCTTGCTGGAGAGACAGAGAGAGATACACACACAGGGGGTATGGCCATGCCGCAATCCCTTCTCCTCCATTCTTTTCTCAGGATTGTAGGCACGCATGCATGCATGTCCAGCATGTTTAATCCGCTGGGTCTGGAGCTCAAACTGCGGTTGACTATGTGGAAGTCCAGTGACGTAAACATCACACCATCTGCGGGTCCCGGCGTGCTGTATTTTGTATGTTCCTGCATATTTCAACTCCATATTTTTAGAGGCATTTGAATGCTACTTAAACGAAGAATCACCTATTTAGAGAAAACATTTGGCTCTGGCTACAGGCCAGGAGCTCCCTTCATAGGGCTAAGGGATAGGCTTTAGGGAGTCCACCGATCAATCAAAATCACACCCACAATTCTGTATACATTTGCATTTTCCCGGGGAGATGACCATAACATTTATCAGAATTTCAAAGGGGCCTATTGCCCTGTAAATACTACTTACTAATTTCCATTTTACAAGTCTCCTTAAAGCTACATCCTTTGATCGAGTTTTCTTAACACCCCTATAAATAACATCATACAACTGTACTTTCACACTGTAACTGTTACTTAGTATTTATTGTAGGGCTAATATAGGAAATGAACAAATGTGGAATGTTTCTGACCTTTTGTGAAACTGCTAATAATAACTTTTTTTTTTAGTTTTCAATATCTCTTTTATTGAGATTCATGTAGTAATATTAGTGCTAGAATTTTTTTTCTTCTGACCAACCATCATGGTTCCTTCTGCCAGCTGTTTTTTTTAAAAAAATATTTATTTATTGGGAACCAGCAGTTAGCATAATGGCTATGTCGCTGGACTCCCATGTAGTAGACCGCGGTTCACGTCCCAGACCCGGTGGCTTAAAACTCACGCCAGGCGCGTGTGCATGCGTGCCCAAGATCCCGAGAGGAGAATGGAGGAGTAGGGATTGTGGCGTAACCATCCCCCCGGGGGGTGATTTCTCACTTTCTGTCTGTCTCTCTCTGTCTGTCTGGTGAGTGCACGTGTCCTATAGCGAAAACCTCTCCAAAAAAAAATTTATTTAGTTAGTTATTTGTCATAATTTTCAAGCTGCTTGGTCTGGGACTTGAACTGCAATCGACCATGTGGGAATCCAGTGCCTTAACTGGCACTCCACCTGCTGGTCCTGTACTAGCTTTGAGTTGTATACGTCAGTGCAGTCAGCGTGGTTGCTATCAGAGAGCTTAACGGCAGAATGGTGAAGGTATTTGAAATAGGTACCCTAACCTCGGTTCTCTGAGGGCAATGTCCATTCCTCTCTTATTAATAACTCTCTTAAGGCTCCCCCTAACCAGCCCTTTTCCTTGGTCCTTACTCTTCCCTCGGGCTGTGTTACAACTGTTCATTTTAAACCGTAGCACAGAGGGAGTGATGTCAGGCCATGCACAGGAATTAGGAGAGGCGCTGTTAAATGTCCACCTCGCTTTGTGTTACACAGACCTGGCCTGAGACATTGAACACGAGGTAACTCCTGACAGTGAAAAGACATTAGCAGGGAGAAAAAAGATGCCTCGAGGAAAGTAACGCCAGGCGTGGCCAGCACCATGATTGGAACCACGTGAGAAGTTAGTGGACTCGAGTTAGAACCACACACGTCTGAAAGAGTCCTCGCCCTGTCTGGTGCCTCTCTTTACAGCCAGCCTAACTCAGCCTTCCCTGGAAACCCCACGGGCAAAGGCAGCTGCCGAGGAACCCTAACGGGCTTTTGTGTGTAGGGGCATGCTCCTGGCTCCCATAAAACAGGCCGTACCTGGAATCGCACTAACGTGGACTGGATGATGGACTTTCTAAAAGTCTTCTACCCTGATTTTAGAAAAGAATGCCACGCCTCCTCAGTATTATCTGAAATGCTGACAGGAAAAACGTCCATCTACTCCTTTGCCCTGCAGAAACTTCGACTTATCGACTTCCTCTGGGCCTTCCTTTGATTACATTTTCCTGGAGTTGCCAGGCCCTGGCAAGAGCCCACATAGACAGGGCTCGCTGCCCTCACATAACCCGCGAGCCCCTCCCTCTGCCCCTGCCTGCTCTGCTGTGCCAGGTCGCTGAAAGCTCTTGGACCGCACAGCAGCAGGAGGGGGCCTTCTGCCGGCACTGCCAGGGCTCGAGTCTCTTCCTCCTGTTCCTTCTCTCCACCCCTTCTTACCCATTTCCATCTGAAAATGCTGGAGCAAGAGGCCACCTCGCAAAGCCTTGGCAGCTGGGGCAGAGGCGCGAACCACAAGCTGGAGGTGGTTCAGCTTTCCCTGAAAGTTGCAGACAGACACTTGTGAAATTCACGAGGAGTCAGATAGGTTTTCTTATCTCCCATCAGACCTGTGGGGACACGGTTTTCTCTCTGGCTGTGGGTTTTCTCTCTGGCTGTGGTCGGGTGGCTTGCACAGCCCTAGAGCAGGGCTTAGGAGGAAGACATTGAAACCCTAAGGACGTGGAGTGCATTGCAGGTTCAGCTGAAGTTCAAACACAAATATAGAGCATGGGAGAAGCTTTGGGAAATAGAAAACATCTTAGCCTTTCCATGGTATTAATTTTCTCCCACTTCTCCTTAACTTGCTCAGTGTGTGTCCCCTGGCCTGTGCGTCTCCTGTTTTCTTCTAACTTTTCCTTCCAGAAGAAACCTGACAATGGGACGTGATGTCTTCATGTAGGACCAGGCCATTGGTTTTGCTTATATGCTTGGTTAAATACTGGATTTGGCTCATACTTTTCATATGGAATTTTAATAAATTCGTTACTCTCAAAGTAGAAAAGAATAACCTCTTTTTTTTCCCACTGAAAAGCCTGCATTTAATTAACCTTTTAATAAATGAACACGTAAAAAATAGTAAGAAATTTGGATGGCTTGAAAATACTTGCTTATGTGTTATACCTTCTCTTAGGTCTTGAACTCCCCAAATACATATATTTTATATTTGCTAGAGGGCACGTGTTCTCACTGGAGGAGACACACATGCAGAGAGAAAGAGAGAGAGAGAGAGAAATCATCCTTACTGGGGATGGCCACACTGTAAGCCTTTCTCCTGCAGTTCTCCCTCCCCTGCGGATTTTGGGCATGCACGCATATGTATCTGGTGTGTTTCTCAAGCCGTGGAGCCCCGGACTCAAACTGCACAGATCAGCCATATGGGATTCAGCTGCCTTAACCACCGTGCCACCAGCTGGTTCATCCTTAGATTTTTTTTTTT
>NW_006204667.1:2487890-2504162 GCF_000334495.1 Tupaia belangeri chinensis | reverse complement strand
CACACACACACACACACACACACACACACCCAGCATGAGTGAGTTTAAGCCACCGGGTCCAGAACTCGAACCGTGGTCAACTACATGGGAGTCCAGCGACATAGCCATTACGCCAACTGTTGGTCCCCATCCTTAGATATTTATAAAGTCACTTTTCAGTTGTTTAAACTTGCTACATGGCTAATTAAAAAGAAAACTATGCATCTACTTCATTATATTGATAAAGGTAGATAGTCTATTGGCATAATTTAGTATAGAACAGTAAAATAAAACTATCCTACTTCCAAGAATACAGTTGTATTGAAAACTCAGATCATCTAGGGACTGATTCCACTTTTTATTTTGCTTGTCTCTATTAATTTTGGATTTACTCACCAATAATTGAGTCTTACTTCTGGTAGGTAGAAATGATCAATATTTCTCTTTCGGATTCTGATCTTGCTCTGTGCTGTCTTGGTGTCAGGCGCAGCCATAGTTCAAAGCGGGCTGATTCCAGCACACACGCACTTCCCCACATTTCATTTCCTCCAAGGGGACCACACCACCAGCTCCGCGTGTTTCTACTTTCATGCCCCGTGCTACTAACAAGCACACTGAACAAGGTCTTTTCGTTCCACTGAACTTCCTTGCCGTTCCACCCAGCTAGGTCTTTCCAGTTCATTGGTGAGTATTCTTAACTGAGTCACTACCTCATTCCCCCCAGTGCCTCACCCCAGCATTCTCTATTCTGCTTCCCAGAATTCAAGTTTCTTCCTTCCCCAGGATCGCTTTGCGATCAGACGTTAAGTCCCCCTGTGCGCGCCATCGGCCTCACTCCTCGGCAGCCTCCTGTCCTGCCTCATTTCCCCTCAGCTTCCTTTCCTCCTCAAGACTCCCACCTCCGTGGTCTCCCCTGACCGTCTCACCATACCTCGACTTGCGGCTTCTCACCCTCTGTTCTCTAAACAGCAACAGTAATCTTCCCTCACTTCTGCCCCTCTCTTAAGTTTTTTTTTTTCTGCAAGGTTTTTGGAACATGTATTTCTCTGAATTTCAATGACATTTTACTGAAGTAGTCATGCCAACTTTCTATTGCTTAGTGTTCCCATGGAATGTTGTCCCCCTCCTTTTACTTACACCTTGTTTATGTCATCATGTTCATAAAATCTGTTTCCAAGGATCAGACTGTGAAGGAGAGGTAAAATGCAACACTTGGAGACAAGCCCACATGTGAAGGTTACCGGTTCAAGTCCTGAGACCTCCCTGAGTTGTCCGGGCATGTGTGTACCCATGATCCACGGCTGGCTGAAGGCTGGGCTGGATCCCAGCACGGGTATCCTACTGGGGGTTCTCTCTCTGTCCTTCTCTTTCAGTTCCTCTCGCTCATGGAAGAAATCAGTAATAAACTTAAAATTTTTTTTTCTAATCAACTGTATATAGTTGGGTTTTGCTTTTTTTTTTTGTCTGCTTTTAGTTATTTTTTGTTATAGGGCACATGCATTTGCCAAAAAGAGACAGAGAGAGGACTAGTGAGAAATCACTCCCTCAAGGACAACGACCACAATGCAATCCCTTCTCTAGTCTCCTCTCAGGATTTTGAGCATCCACACATGGCCGGCATGATATTCAAGCTACCACATTCAAGACTCAAACCATGCAGTTGGCCATGTGGGATCCAGCTCCTTAACCTCCATACCACCTGCTGGCCCAGGGGTCTCGTTTTTTATCTAGTCTGGAAATTTGATTCTTTTTTTTTTTTTTAAGAGAGTTTTTTTTTTTTGTTTGTTTTGTTCTCTTTTTTTTTTTTTTTTTTTGCTATAGGGCATATGTGCTTGCTGGAGAGACAAAGACAGAGAGACAGAAAGCGAGAAATTACCCCTCAGGGAGGACGGCCACATCACAGTCCCTTCTCCACCATTCTCCCCTTGGGATTTGGGGTACACATGCACACACACTCAACCTGAATTTTAAGTTGCTGGGTCCAGGACTCCAAACGCAGTCTACTATGTGGGAGTCCAGCAATGTAACCAATACACTATCTTCTGGTCCCCTAAATTCTAGTTTTTTAATGGTGTTCTTTAGGTCATTAACGTTTACACCAAATATTGACGTGCTTAGATTTGAATCTACCACTGTAAGCGTTTGAATTCTGCTTGTCCCTCCTTCCCCCCATCTCACTGCCTTGCTGTGGTGGCTGTTCTCTGTTTCTTTGTTCTTATCTTTCTGGTTAACTCCTCACATTTTTATAATATTCTGTCTCCACTTTTGCTTCTTTTCATGCTTGTGTGTGCTAATGGTGATTATATAGATTAAGACATGCATCTTTTTCTCAGATTCTATTTCTAAACATCTGTTTCAAGAAAAATGTAAGAATTTTATGACAATATATTGCCAATTTTACCAATTTGTGCTCTTATTGCCTATAACTTGTTATTGCTATATATATATATATAGCTATATATATTATAGGCAATATGTAACTTGCTATTGATATATATATATATATAGTATGAACTCCATATTTTTGTTCCTTTTTTTTAGAGATTTTTGCTTATAGCAAAATAGGGCTCATGCACTCACCAGACAAAGAGAGACAGAGAGACAGAAAGGGAGAAATCACTCCTGGGGGGATGGCCATGCCACAATCCTCCTCTGTTCTCCTGTTGGGATTTTAGGCACACACATACACATACACATATACATGCCCAGTGTGAGTTTAAGCTGCCAGGTCTGGGACTCGAACTGCAGTCGCCTACGTAGGAGCCCAGTGACATAACCATTACGCCATCCACTGGTCACCTTGTTACTTTTCTTTAAAAGGCTCTAGTCTAAGATTCAATCATATAATCGTGTGTGTATGAAATTTTGGAATATTTTTAAAGATTGCTTTAAATTACCGACCTATTTACATTTTGCAGTGTTTCCATTTCTTTCTGTGGAATCAGATTTCTAGCTGCCATTTTCCTTTCAGCACTTAGACTTGCCTTCAGCATTTTTTCGTAGAACAAGTCTTCCGGGAACGCATTCTTTCACCTTTTGTCTGGCCAAAGATGTCTTTATTTCATCTTCGTTTTTGAAGAATATTTTTACTGGATGAGAAATTCTGAGTTAACAGAATAGTGTTATGTGTGTATGTGTTGTGTTCTTTTAGTCCTTTAAAAAAAGTCATTCTACTGTTTCCTGGTCTCCATTTTCTTTCTTTTTTTTTTTTTTTTTGTTTTGCCATGGGTATGTGCACTCGCTGGAGAGAGAGAGAGAGAGGGAAAGTAAGAAACCAGCCCCCTAGCGAGGATGGCCACACTGTAATCCCTTCTTTCAGGATTTTGGGCACATGTGCACATGGGTCTGGTCTGATTTTCAAGCCATTGGGTCTGGGGCTGTAACTGTGGAAGGCTGCATATTAGATCTTGCACATGAACAAGTGTTCATCCATTTTGTACCCTTCCCCTATCATGGCTGTCTGCTTCTGGATTCCTGCTTGCTCTTCCCATGAGAGTGCTGTTTTCTCATCCAGGACAACATCCTGTACCTGCTACTGTCTTGCTAACTAGCCCGAAACCCCTTTGTTTAGCAATGTAACTGGTTGCATGGAAACCCCACTCCCCTCAGAAATAATTAACCTGCTTGACTCAGCTTCTGTAACTGCTTTCACATAGGAATCCTGCACACCTGGCAACCGACCCCTATAAGAGGCTACCCCAAACTTTGGCTGGGGCTGCAGTTCTGACTCTCGGCCTCCGAGCCTCAGGCTGTAGTCGCTGGCCAGCTAATAAAGACTCCCTTTAAACTTAATTTGACTTTGGTGGTCATTCATTTGGTGACACTCTACAGCAGAACCACAGAACTGGCCACGTGGGATCCAGCACCTTAGTCTCCGTGCCACCTGCTCACCTTCCATTTTCCTTCTGATGAGATCATCTGAAGTTCTCCTCATGGTTTCACTGTTTGCTTGTATATATTGTTTCTGTTTTCTCTGACTGCTTTCAAGCTTATCTTGTTATTTTTAGCAGTTTCACTGTAATGTGTCTAGTTCTGTTTTTTTTTTTATTTATGTTTTTTTGATTTCTCTGAGATTACTATGTTACTTGTTTCTCAATCATTTTAGAAAATGCTCATCCTGCAGCTGGCATTAAAATAAATGGATAAATAAAGTTAAATAAAAAGAAAAGAAAATTCTCATCCAGGGGCCAGCAGGTGGTATAGTGGCTAAAGCACTGGACTCCTACATGGATGACTGCAGTTCGAATCCTAGACCCTGTGGCTTTAAACACACACTCGCTTGAAACTCACGTCGGGCACACGTGCGTGCATGCCCAAAATCCCAGGAGGAGAATAGAGGAGAAGGGATTGAGGTATGGCCGTTACCCCGGGGGGTGATTTCTTGCTTTTCTGTCTATCTCTCTCTCTGTCTCTCCAGTAAGCACAAATGCCCTATAGCAAACAAACAAACAAACAAACAAAAACAAAATGACTCTAAGAAAAAAAGAGAGAAGCTTCTCAGCCATTATCTGCTCATCTCTCGCACCTGCTGCGTTTCACGTCCGTTCTTTCTTGTCCTCTGGGCTCAGTTCCACACGTGTTCAGCCACTTGTTCTGTTCCATCTTTTAGCACCTATTTTTCTGTCTATATTTGGATAATCTCTCAACATATGTTCAGATTGACTGACTCCTTCTTTGTGGGATGTGGGCAGAAAGTCTATCAAACTGACATGTCATCTCCGCTATCGTGTCTTTTCTGTTAACACTTCCCATCCGTTTTCTTTAATCATTTTTCCTCTCTCTCCTTTTTATCTCAGTGCCGGAATTTCCCATATATCAGAAAGTCTATCAAACTGACATGTCATCTCCGCTATCCTGTCTTTTCTGTTAACACTTCCCATCCGTTTTCTTTAATCATTTTTCCTCTCCTTTTTATCTCAGTGCCGGAATTCCCCATATATTCACACGTGCTGTCCACTTTTTCGGCAGATTTTTAAACATAGTGTAATTATTTAACGATCTCTCTTAAAGTAAGTATTTAAAAGCTCCAGCGATCCCGGTACCGAGGCCCTGTCTTGGTCGGTTGTATTTGGTATTGTATCCGATAATGATGGCTCTATCTCCTGTGTGTGTATGTGTCGGCACGAGCACTGTGATTGTGGCTGAAGGCTGGGCGCCGTGGGCAGGGAACGTTGGCTCTGAGGGACGTTCGCCCGTAAACCAGCACGCCGTGTCTCCTGCCGAGCTGTTAGTGCAGAGCTTCTGTTCATGTGGTCCGTCGGTAGCAGGAGCTGGACATCGTCTGTGTTGTGGTTATGTTCAATGCTCCATGGTTTAAATGCCCCCAGTGGTAAGCCACCCACCCTTGCCTCCTGCTTAGCAGAAGGCCTGGATCTGAGTGTTCCTCCCAGTTTTCCTGGTGCATCCTTAGACTCTGAGAGACCCCAAATGCCATGACACAGGAGTCCCTGGCAGAGCTTCTTCCCCTCTTTGGCACCAGACTCCTCGCATGGTGCTGGGTGCCATGCCTAGTTCTCCAGCTCTCCCTTCGGATTTGGGCAGCTCCTGTGTTCCTGAATTGGTGGAGGCGTCTCTCAATGCCCCCTCCCCGGGTCATGCTGTCTCACCTTTCTGTTACTGGGTGTGAGACTCGGTTGCTGGCAAAATGCACAGGTAGTCCCTCGAAGCCTCACCTCTGCGGCGCTTGCGCTCGGCTGCCCTGCTGGTTCCTCTATGGCCGACTACTGCTGCTTCATAATCATGTAAGGTTTGGAGCATGGGAGGCTTTTTATTGGTTCTGCTGGTCCATCTCCAAAATGAGGCAGGTCTGTGGTTTCATGAGTTACCTTGCAACTCTGAGTCTCCCATGGACTCAAAGGTTCCATGCTGGAGGCTAGCAGGCTTGGCCTCATTGTTTTGGTGGGAGCAACGTGTCTGCATCCCAGACAGCAGGGGTTCCCTGCTGCATCTCACGGCTAGCTCCCTCTCAGACTGGGCTACCCCAGAAACTAAGGGAACTAAGAAAGAATCTGAGTTCAAGTGGTTTATCTGGGAGGTAATCCAGGACACCCAAGGAAAGAATGAAAGGAAATACAGGAAAGAGAAGGAAGCCCATACAGGACATTCCTGAGTAGCTGGGACGGCCCCGTGGGAGAGGAAACGGGGCAATTACTCACCGGTTCTCGTTGGGATTGATTAGCAGCCGTGTGTGTTGGTGAAATCTCCTCCAGGATGAAAAGGTGGAGCCGCACAGGAGCACCCGCAGGAGGACATGCGATGTGAGCACGCAGGCCGAGCAGCGTCTGTTCAGACCTCAGTGACAGCGCGCTACTTCTCGGACATGCTGGGGCCTACAGCCGGAGGATGCTTATTTAGTTTTATTTTTGGGGGGGGTGTTTTGGTGTGTGTGTGTGTGTGTGTGTGTGTGTGTTATAGGACGCGTACACTCGCCAGAGAGATACAGAGTGAGAAATCACCCCCTGGGGGATGGCCATGCTACAATCCCTTCTCCTTCATTCTCCTTCTGGGATCTTTGGCACGCACGCACACGTGTCCAGTGTGAATTTCAAGCCTCCGGGTTTGGGACTTGAACCACAGTCTGCCACGTGGGAGTCCAGTCATGTAACCATTACATCATCTGGTCCTCAGCCAGAGGTCATTGAGTGGAAGACTCAGGCCTGACTTATCCCGGTGCTCTCTCAGCATGGTAACTCAGAACAGTCAGAAGGCAGTGCCTGCTTATTTATCAATACTTATTAAGTGGGAATATGCATTTCGTACCGGTGCCAATATGGAGAATCCTGGAGACCCCCTCTTTGTCTCTCCCACACTCACATCCTTATCGCCACTTCACACAGATAACATAGTTCGGTGTCTTAACGGCCAACGAGGTTCAATTGACCAGACTCGTTGAAATTAAAAAAAAAAAAAAAGTTGATTTTCCCAACGAAGGTGAATATACTATCATTTTAAAGTTTATTTAGTTACTTTATGAGAGAGAGAGAGAGAGAAAGGGCCCCCTGCCAGGCCATGCCGCAATTCTCCCCTCAGCCCTCCTGCCAGCCAGGATCGCGGGTGTGCGCAGCTTGGTCACACCAACCCACACCTAAACCCTGAGCTCTCCCACATGGCCCTGGGTACCAGGCTCCCACCACCTGAGCCACCATGCCGGGGCCTGAATGTGCTAATGTTTTAAAATGCAGTTTCCAAACCCAAACTTGAACACGTTGTGTCTTACTTGCAGCCCACAACGATAAGGCGTCCACCAACCGTCATTTGCTACATCTGTGGTCGTGAATATGGAACGAAATCCATCGGCATCCATGAGCCACAATGTCTGAAGAAATGGCATAACGAGAACAGCTTGCTGCCTAAGGAGTTAAGGAGGCCAGAACCTAAAAAACCGGAAGTCAGGACCATTGCCGGTAAGTGCCCAGGGAAGAGACCGTGCGTGCCTGTGGGAGACGTCTCTCTAAACGTAAGGGCAAAGGTGTTCTTTCCTTTCTTTATTTAAACAACTGAAATCAGCAGGGCTCACTGCCTTGGCTACCGCCAAATAGGAAGATCAGCTCTGGGATGCCGCCCAGAGTGTCATCTCCAGATCAAGACACAAAGACACTGTCCTGGCCACACTGTGAGAAGGACCCACTGGAGCTACTTTCACGTATGAGTGGCCACACTGTGAGAAGGACCCACTGGAGCTTACTGTATCTCCCAAAGCTACTTTCACGTATGATCAAACATAACACTCACAAAACGTAAAGCTTAAAAAACGTTAATGGAAACTGAGTCTTATTTTCAGACATGTTGTAGGTGTCTCGGGTTCACAGAGGAGAGGTGCCAAATCCAAATGCCTACAGGGTCTCCTAGTCAGGTAACCACACTGAAGAACCTGGTCCGTGTGTGAGGGACAGGGAAGGTGGAGTCTGAGGGGGCTGGAGAGTCCAGGCTCTCCAAAGGAGACTGCGGCTACCAGTTTCAGCCGGTTTTACCATTAGTGTTAGCCCAAGGTGGTCATATCTGTCAGTAATACAAAATAAACTAGAATCTAGACATCGTTCTGAAATTGCCACATAAATAATTTTTTAAAAGAGATTTTTGCCATAGGGCACATGCACTCACCAGAGAGAGAGAGAGAGAGACAGTGAGAGAGGAGGTGAGAAATCACCCCCCGGGAGGATGGCCATGCCACAATCTCTTCTCCTCTATTCTCTTCTTGGGATCTTGGGCACACTTGTGCGTGCACCCAGTGCAATTTTCAAGCTCCAGGTCCAGGACTTGAACCACGGTTGGTCACGTGGGAGTCCAGCAATGTAACTGCTACACCATCTGCAGGTCCCATCACATAAAATTTAAAATAATAATATATATATTTTTTTGCTATAGGGCACATTTAATCACCAGACAGAAAGAGAGAGAGAGAGAGAGAGAGAGAGAGAAGGAAAGTGAGCAAGCACCTCCCCCACCCAGGAAGGGGATGGTCACAACAATCCTTCCTTTTCTCAGGATTTGGGGCACACATGCACACGTGCCTGGCATGGTTTTCAAGCCATTGGATCTGGGACTTGAACTGTCCTGTAGATCACGTGGGATCTAGCCCCTTAACCACCAGGCCACCTGCTGGCCCTAAACATGTGTTGAAGTTAATAATCCGTAAAGCACCATGCACGGCAGATGGTACTGGAACTGCAGAGTCCTGTGGTCTCGTCACAGAGCCTGAAGCTTATTCATTTAGGGGTGTGGAGAGCTCAGAGAATTTTGTCCCACGTGAGCTCAGACTTGCTTATTATATTCTATCTTTGCCATTTTCCCTGGTGATCTCCTAGTTCCTTTCCAATGAAAATCTTGGCTTTAAAATGATCTTTCTTGGGATCAGCAGTTAGCATAATGGCTATGTCGCTGGACTCCCACGTAGTCGACCGCAGTTTGAGTCCTGGACCCGGTGGCTTAAAATCACGCCAGGCGCGTGTGCGTGTGTGCCCAAGATCCCGAGAGGAGAATGGAGGAGAAGGGATTGTGGCGTGACCATCCCCCCTGGGGGTGATTTCTTTTTTTCTTGCTCTCTCTGTCTGTCGGGCGAGCACATGCACCCTATAGAAAAAAACCTCTCCAAAAAAAAAAATAAAAAAGATTATCTTTCTTTTCCTATAGTTTTTGCTATAGGGCACATGCACTCACCAGACAGACAGAGACAGAGAGAAAGAAAATGAGAACTCACCCCCCAGAAGGATGGCCACACTGCAATCCCTTCTCCGTCATTCTCATCTCAGGACTTCGGGCATGCACACACACCCAGCATGAGTTTTAAGCTGCCAGATTCAAGATTTGAACCGTGGCCTACCCTGTGGGAGTCTAGTGCCTTAACTATTATGCCACCTGCTGGACCCAAGATTAGCTTTCAATGAATTCATTCTCTGTATGTAACCATGGGTTAGCGTTGCTAGAAGGTACCTTGGAAGTCCTTTTTATCAGTCTGAAGCATGCCCGGGAGAGGTATGACCAAGGAGGATTTTGTAACGACCCACTGAGGGGAATCTAGACTGCCATGATTAAGTTCTCGATGTCACTAGCCTGGTCTAGAGGAGGACTTTGTATGCAAGTGGGAAAAGAGCTCAAAATGAAAGTACCTGCCTATTAAATTAGATCATTGCTTGCCAAGAGGGTTTATCTCCCTGGGACTCTCCAGCAATCCCCATAGGGGTGTCAGAAGTCTGTCTCCTTCTTTTTTACTCTTCATCACTTCTGCTTGGCCATAATTAGCACAAGGCTAGAGGAAGTAAGAGAAATGAAGGCCCTGGTGGGTCCACTATTTCATTATTGCTTCCAGATGGGAAATGGGGCTCCTACCATGCGGTCACCCTGATTCTCCTCTTGCTCCCATGCTGTTTTTACCTCTGAAGACACTCTTCCTATAGAAAGAAAATGCATGTTACCCTTTGCATCCCCGTGGCCCCCTTCAGTCAGGGAGCTCAAATACCTCATCCACCAGACACGGCTTCAAAACCCTGTGCAGAAACACTTAGAAATGGGATGATTCACTTTGGAGCGAGAGTCACTGACAACTCGGGAATGTGTGAGTCTGTATGAAAACTCGTATGGGTGACGAGAAAGTCAGCGCCATGCTGTTGACAGTTTTCACAGCACTCAAAATAAATGCTCAGATTTCTGCACGGAGGCGACACTTGCTTTATCCAAAGGGGAAATACGAGGTTGCACTGGGATTTCCATTTCCATGGAGCAAAGAACATGTGAGTCATGCAAGTTGAGGACTCTTTTTTAATTTTTTTATTTCTACTTTTTTTTTTTTTTTGGAGAGGTTTTTGCTATAGGGTGTGTGCACTCGCCAGAAAGACAGAGAGAGAGAGAGAGAGAGAGACAAAAAGAGAGAAATCACCCCTCAGGGGGGATGGCCACGCTGCAATCCCTTCTCCTTCATTCTCCTCTTGGGATCTTGGGCACACACGCACATGGGCCCGGCGTGCGTTTAAGCCACCGGGTCTGGGACGCGAACTGCGGTCGACTACGTGGGAGTCCAGCAACATAGTCATTCCACTAACTGCTGGTCCCATGCAAGTTGAGGACTCTAATGCTCGCTGCAACCCTGAGAACCAACTGATAGAAACCCTATGAGAACAGTGTAGGTGTGGTGAAGACGCACCGTGTGCTGATCAGAACTAAGCTCTGTCGTTTCCAGCGCCTGGTTACATGTAGGGGGCCTAGTTTGGGCAATCCGAAGACATAGTCAATTTCATGTACTAAAGTCATTCTATTTAAGGAAGGTTTATTACGACTAGGTCCCCCATTGTTTCCTCTAAAATAAAGCCACGTGCCGTCTCCCCTCAGCTCTGCCCATGAAGAGGGCACATTTCTCACTGTCTCTGTTGTTTTCGTAAGGACGCTTCTTTCCGTCAGATTAACCATTGGTTTACATTCTTCTCTTTAATGACTCAAAGGATCTCTGAGTTTATGGCCACGGAGAGATGATCAGGGTTTAGGGCATCATCCCACCTTAAATCCACTCTGCACTCTCAGTTCGGACCTCTCCAAGCATTCCACTGGAGGGTTACAGAAGAGGAAAATACAAATATCTGTTCTTTTCCCTTTGTAAGCTTATATTTAGAGTCCACTGAAAGAAAGCCCGAAGCTATATTTACAAGATAGCAACGTGTAAGCAAAGATGTTAATAATTAGTGAAGAATGCATACCATAACACATAAAGCCACGTCCTCCCGTTTTAAAATCCAAATAAGAACCTCAGATTCATAGCTGACTTTACTCAACCCTTGAAAGAGTGAGCAGATTTCTTTTTCTTTCTTTCTTTCATTTTTTTTTTTTATTCTGGCAAACATAATGATTTGTTTAAAAGCCTCAGTCAACAGGTATTTCCTGAAAATATTTTCCATGAAAAGTAGACTATGTTCTCTAGAATAAATATGGATCTGTTTTCCCTTTTTCTTTCTTATTATTTTCTTATTTTTCCTTTTTTTTTTTTTTTTCGTCTTTTTCTTTACCATTCCAGCCAAAGGTTTCTACGATCTGGATGCTTTAAATGAAGCTGCTTGGACCAGTGCCCAGAGCCAGCTGGTCCCCTGTAACATCTGTGGGCGTACCTTCCTGCCAGACAGATTGATTGTTCACCAACGCTCTTGTAAACCCAAAGCTGCCAAGTAAAGCCCTTTTCTCTCTACCGAAGTGTTACAGGAATTAATCCCTTTGAAAGCAACCAGGATACAATGGGAAGGAGAAAAAGGAGGTGAGGAGAGGAACGGGGGAAAATTGGAACCAACCACAGGCTGGTCTAGCGCGGGAGGCCCAGCTCAGGCTTTGGTGGCGTGAGCGTTCACCCCTGTTCTGCAGTGGGGCATGTGCTCAGGTTTAACGAGCAACTGCATGTGTGCAGACACACTAGGGACGGGTCACACTTTTGTGTAAATTACAAGCAGGCTGCTTGCTCCTCATCGGGGCCGGCACTTTTGTTTAAAGGAGATTTCGGAGCCAGTGGTCGCCACTTGCCTTCCATTCTACTTTTCTCGAGATTTTGAACCTCACAATTAGGACTGTCCTTGCACAAAGAGAGGCTTTGGGGCAAATCCTTAGTCCCAGAATGAATCGAACTCCTTCCTACTCCTGTGTCTTCTGAAATAATACACCCCACCTCTTCTAACAGAGGGACATGAATTTTTTAAAAAGAATTATTTTATTTAACCTTATCTATCTATCTATCTATCTATCTATCTATCTATCTATCTATCTATTTATTTATTTATTTATTTTAACTTGACCAGAGAGGGACACAGTGACAGAGAGAGAGAGAGGGAGAAAGAGAGAGTGAGAAAGTCTCCAGGTCCAGGGCTCGAACTGTGGTCAGCCATGTGGGAGTCTAGTGTCCTTAACCACCACGCTACCTGCTGGCACCCAGGGACACTATTTTAATTGAATTGTTCATTGGAAACTTCTTTTCTCTATAAGATCATTCAACAGGGGAGGCATTCTAAAAAGCACCGAGGACTTAAAGTCCTGGAACTATGTCTAAGTCATACTCCCTTTCTGATGGCAAGAAAGGCTTCAGAGATATTCCTGAGCCTGGGCCAGTGTCCTCTGTCAGAAGCCGGATGCAACACAATTCGTCAGAGTGACTGGGGGTTCGCTCCCGCCTTCCGCAGGGCAGGGCTAGCTGGAGTGTGTTGTGCCCTCCTAGGGCCTTGTAGGTGTTTAGCGCGGAGAGCGAAAAGCCTGCCAGTACGTTCTGTGTCTCCCCACCCAAGGCACACGCCAGAGAGTGGGCTGTGAGACGGCTCTGTATTGGAGAGTCCATGAGCCTGTGTGCATGGAGGTGGGGCCCTCTGGGAGGAGGCCAGGCCGGGGAGGTGCTCTGCCCAGGAAATTCCGCTCCCCCAGGCAGCACTGCTCACATGGAGTCTCACCAGTTTTGCTTGGGACCTTTGTTTATTTTATGGTTGAATTCCAGGGCCATTTTGGATCCACTGGGTTCCCACAAACATTGCATGCATGACCTCAGCACAACACAGTCAGCTCCAAATTATACAGGTACATTTATTCAGGCAAATGGTTTGGTCATGCATCTACTTATTCCCTGGGTTAGTTAGGGTAACCGTGCTGGGCATTCTGCATTTCCTGTGTCTCCCGATCCAAAGGAAGCAAGAGGTGAACTTTTTTTAAACAAAGAACTATTTTATTCATTATTATTATTTTAATATTTCCAGAGAGAGAGAGAGAGAAAGAAGAGAGGGAAAGTGAGAAAGCAAGCCTCCCAGTCTGGGACTTGAACCATGGTCAGCCATGTGAGAGTCCCGTGACCTTAATCATCACGCACCTGCCAACCTCAAGAGATGAACTTATGAAAAAGCCTTTAGATACCCTGAGGTAGAAATATCATGGAAAAAATGGCAGGTGCTGACTCGTGTCGGATGCCGTAGCTCTTTCATCTTGTTAATGACGTGAGAAGCCTGCGCTCTGTGGAGTGTGCCCTGGGACGGGCGGTGCTGCCCGCCTCGCCCGCCTCGGTCTGCACATCTCACATGGGTCCCACTGGCAGCTGTCACTACCCTTGTTCCACAGATTAAGAAATGCCTACTCAGACTAAACTGCTCCCCAAGGCCACTCGGAGTTTCAGGATGGAATGGGGAGGCCAACACAAGGGTGCTGGACTTCCAAACACACAACGCTTGCCATTGCTCTGTAAGTTAGACATCTTTTTTTCTTTTTTTTTTTGAAATTGAGATTTATTGGTTGTGTCAAGGATCAGAACAGACATTCCCATTTGTACCCAATTCTGTACATACATACCAAAAATTTAAAAAGCCAAGTATAGTGATTCTTTTTAAGTTATTCCAGTGACATTCCAGCTTCAGATTTGTAGGCAAATTTTCCTTAAGAGGATATCAAGAACCACTGTCTTCAGATGTTGAAAGCTGTTACGTAAGTCCCACCAAATCACAATTTAGTATCATACAGACTACATACTTCAAATTCCCAATCTTTCATAGCACATGAACAGAATTATTAGGAAAACTGGACTACCACGACCAAAGATGTTACAGAGTGCACACAATTCTGACAGGGAGAGCAACAAAGAGTGGTTTTCTTTAGGAAAAAATACTACTAAAAAACATAGTAGAAGTAATTTAAAATATTCAAGACACATTAAATGCATGACTGTGACTACAAACTGCCATTTAGTATGCTTTGTATTTAGGATATAAAAACTACCCACCAACCCCGACCTATGGAATGTTAGGCTGATACACAAGAGAGTCAAAGCCTCCTGTAAGTCAATATCCCCCTATTTTCTGGTTGTACTGAAAAATAAACAACCAGTAAATGATTTCACCTCTTAAAAAAAAAAAAAGCATTTACACTTAAAAAATGGGATGAGGTGGGATTCTCTCCTTCTTAAAAATGTTTCTAGAGCTACTAAAAAACTTGCATTTACAAAATAGTTGATAAAAATATTCCCCTGAATTGTATAAGAAGGAGACAGGGACCATTGATAAGACATGGTATATGATATTACTCACACTGGGCTTCTTTCTCGCCTGCTTCATCAGAGGGTGGACTCTCATTTTTAGTTTCTCCATTTTCTGCAGGTAAATCTTCAGTGTCTCGGTTGGCCACTTCAGCCTGTTTCCCCTTTGCTCCCCTTTTCCCTTTTGTTTGCACTCTTTTGTCTGAAGATTTCTCCTTCCCTGCGGCCTTTTTTGGCTTTGTCTACACTTTTGTAGGAGCAGGTTTAGCCGACAACCTCACCTCGCCGATCTCCTCTTGGCTCTTCCTTGGCCGCCCCCTCGGCTGACCTTCCTTTTGGGCATCTTGGCTGCGGACAGGGTGCGTGCTGGGTGCCTGATGAGGCCGCAGCACGTCTGGAGCCTTTGTGGAGTTGAGTGGATAAACCCTACGACTTCCCCGCCACCCGAGCTGCTCTAAGCTAGACATCCCTAATAAGATGACCTAAACACACACCTGAGCTGACAAGGGCGAAGTTCCTGTATGGTGTTTGGGAAGTGGGAATCTTTGCATGCTTGACTCTCTGCTACTGGTCCAGGTTTCTATTACGGACCAAGGTGAAAGCAAGACTGAACAGCATTGTGTCAAAAGACACTGCATTGTGCTGATGTGCAGAAATCAAATAGTAAGGAAAATAAAGCAAAAGCTCTGGCCTCAACACTGAAATGATGACAAAAAGCAAAACAAGCACAATCTTTTTTTTTTTTTTTTTTTGGTCAGGGTATTTCTTATAAGGCAATTGGGCGGTGGTATTTGCTATAGGGCATGTGTGTTGGCCAGACAGACAGACAGAGAGACCAAAAGCGAGAAATCACCCCTCAGGGGGGATGGCCATGCCGCAATCCCTTCTCCTCTATTCTCCTCTCAGGATCTTGGGCACACACGCACACGCGCCCGGGGTGAGTTTAAGTCACCAGGTCTGGGACTTGAACCACCGTTGACTACCTAGAAGTCCAGCGACATAGACATTACGCTAACTGCTGGTCTCTACACAGTCTTTATCTCTTGGAATCATTATGTCTGTGAGTTCCCATGGTGGTAGAAAAGGATGCTCTCGCAGGACTCATGACATCCACAGAACTGTGAGCCAGCATGACGCAACGAGCTGCCAACCATGAAAACCCCACCTCCAGCTCCCCCTCAGCTGGTCCACAAATGTTTCCTGGAATCGAACCTGGACCAAGTCCGATTGTGATGACAACAATCCTAGAGTTCTGGTCCATTATCAAGGCAAATTTTCACAGTCTGACCATTGATAAGCAAGAGCTCACCTGCTCTCTGCCAGCTGCCCTTCCCCAAGTGTTCACAGCTGTGCAGATCTTTGTAACTCTCAAAAGAAAACACTTTCTTGCACAATGGTTGGCATCTCCGTCCGCTCTGTTCAAACCTTGAAATGGCTCCCCTAGGTCCTTTCCCAGATGATGAAGAGCAGATACCAGATGAAGGCCCTTGGAAGGCTGCTGACCCAGACGGTGACTGGTGTGGGACATAACTCATTACAGGCCTCAACAAGAATGCAGTTCCCTCGCGCCCCTGTTACCTGGTGCTGCCCGACTTTAACTGAATTTCTCTCTCGTCAAAAATGTGGGAAGGATTCCAGGATTTCTCGGAGCTCGTTTGCACGCTGCGTTCACATAAAGTTTCAGGGCCTGTCCTACCAGAAGGGGACGGAAGCACCTAACGAGGGTATGGATGGGAGGCATCTCTGGCTATGGATAAGTAACTCAGACCCATCATGGGGACTCTTTTTTTTTTTTTTCTTTTTTTTTTTTTTTTTTTTTGGGGTTTTTT
>NW_006204667.1:2475713-2487583 GCF_000334495.1 Tupaia belangeri chinensis | reverse complement strand
ATTGTTTTTGCTTTCTTTCTTTTTCTTTTCTTTTTTTTTTTTTTTTGGAGAGGTTTTTGCTATAGGGCGCATACACTTGCCAGACAAAGAGAGACAGAGAGACAGAAAGTAAGAAATCATCCTCCCAGGGGGGATGGCCATGCCGCAATCCCTTCTCCTCCTTTCTCCTCTCAGGATCTTGGGCATGCACGCACACGCACCTGGTGTGAGTTTAAGCCACCGGGTCCGAACTTGAACTGTGGTCGACTACGTGGGAGTCCAGCGACATAGCCATTACACCAACTGCTTGTCCCAACATCATTGTATTTTCTAACCGGTGTTTCTCAGGGATTAGCTCCTGATGAACTGCTTCAGTTCAGGGAACGTGAGTCGGAGATCCTTTAGGGAAAAACAATCTGATATTGACAATAGAAGCTATGTGTGAGCAAGGAAGAACTAGAACATGGATATTCAAAGTCCTCTACCCCTTGCAAACCTGCAAACAGCCCTTGTTATTTCTGCCACTAGCAGTATTTCTTCTTTATACCGCTAGGACCAACAGGCATGGCTCGAACCCCATATCAGGTCAGGACAGAAAGCTAAGCCCTTTCCTGCCCCCATCCTGAGGGGTCCCTTTCCTCCTCTGGCAGTGGCCCACCTTCTTATCATCCGTGGCTTGCACACTGACTCACCGTCTGGCTCACAGGCCTGGCTGTGCCTGCTTCTGCGGGCCCCGCCCACTGCCACTAAGCACTGGCAACAGACGAGAAACGAGGCTTTCCTGCACTTGGTAGAAACAGCTCAAACAAGAAGCGGTCAGGTGTCCAGTAGAGGTCAAGTTGGTGGTGGTGTGAGAATACACACCAGGAAAAACACTGCTAAATTGTCAGGAGATGGTTTCCGTTTATGCTAAATTCTTCTAACACTTTGCTATAAACGCATACAAATAGTTTCCCTCAGAAAAGTCCAATGAGGTCTCGTGTTCTCTACACCCAGGTAAACTCAGTTCTTGAATTCCTAGTGCTTGAATGGAAATGGGTTAGGTTCCAGCTCCTACTAGTTTGCACTAAGGGGACGATGGAGGTGACAGAGAGAAGTGCTGGGACCCTGCGATGCCAAGGTGTGTCTGCCAAGGCCTTTCGGTTTTACAGAAATGAGAGATTAGGCCAGCACCGACAGAACTGGATGGAAGCAGACCTGCCGGGGGCAGCTGGCCTGGGCAGCATGGGGCCGGTCTGATTGCGCCTTTTGCTGATTCACGCTGGTCCCCAGTCCGACACGGTGTTTCAGATGTCTCCCAGTTGGCTGAGAATATGCCAGGCAAAATAATGGATCCCCTCCCAAGGTTGATGCTCCGGCTTCCAAAACCTGCATCTACATTACCTTATGTGGCAAAAGGGACCTTAAAGGTGTAATTAAGGTTATGGGGAGATTATCGTGGATTATCTGGGTGGGCCCAATCTAATCTCATGAGGGTATTTGTGTGTGTGTGTGTATGTGTGTGTGTGTGTGTGTGTGTTTAGATTTTTGCCATAGGGTACATACTCTCACTGGAGAGAGACCGAGAGAGGGAATGTGAGATATCACCCTGCAGGGAGAATGGCCACCCACAATCTATTCTCCTCCATTCTTCTCTCAAGATTTTTGGCATGCACGCACAGGCGCCCAGCATGTATTTCAAGTCACCAGGCCTGGGACTTGAACTACAGACTCAGTCCTGTGGGATCCAGTACTTTAACCACCACACCACTGGCTGGCCTCTCAGCACTTGAGTTTTTAAAAGTAGGAGAAGATGAAGGCAGAAGCGGGGTAGGAAAGAGGACAGAGTAAGGACTGAGCACCCAGCTGCGAATTCTAGTGTCTCTGCCATGTGCCGAACCCAGCGAGGCCTCTGGGATCTAAGGGCGGCCTCCAGCTGCAGCCAGCAGGGAGGCTGGAACCTCAGTCCCTGGGCCACGAGGAACTATGTACCTTTGTGTTTGTTTGTTTTGTTTTTGCTGTAGGATGCGTGTGCTCACCGAAGAGATTACCTCCCTGGGGGCTGGCCATGCCACAGTCCTTTCTCTTTTCTTCTCCTCTTGGGATTTTGGGCACACATGTGCATGTACCCCACATGACTTTCAAGCCTCTGGCAGGATTTGAACTGTGCAGTCAGCTCTGTGGGATCCAGCTACCTTGACCTCTGCCCCACCCGCTGGCCCAGAACTCAGTACTTCGGACAACATAAATGAACAAGGAAACTGATTCTCTCCCCGAGCTTCCAGAAATCAGTCTTGCTAACACCTTGTTTTTGATGAGGTGAGTCCACAGTTGAACCTCTAACTTCGTAAAACTAGCTCTGTTGTTTAAGTCGCTACGTTCGTTGTCATTTGTCATGACGCCGACAACGGATGTAAGATGCACCTACACGGCATAAAGTAGAGCCAGTGACACTGCCTATTGGTCGTAGAGGGGTGGCCCCAAAGCCTGAAGGGACACCACCACCTCCACCGCTTGCTAAACGACAGGGTAGCTGGATGGCTCTCACGGGCGGTACTCTGAGAAAAAGTGACCCTACAATTTGCCACCTCGAATACACAACTTTTATGATATATGTAAATTCTGGGTGCAGATCTTTTTTTTTTTTTTTGAGAGGTTTTTGCTATTGGGCATGTGCACTCGCAAGAAAGAGAGAGGCAGAGAGACAAAAAGGGAGAAATCACCCCCCGGGGGGGTGACCAACGCCACAATCGCTTCTCCTCCATTCTCCTCTTGGGATCTTGGGCACACACTCACACGTGCCCAGCGTGAGTTAAAGCCACCCCGTCTGGGACTTGAACCACAGTTGACTACATGGGAACCCAGCGACATAGCCATTACGCCAACTGCTGGTCCCCAGGTTTTTTATGTTTTGTTCAGGGAAATTCTGTCTTTGATATTCTTACCCATAAGCCTGACTCTGTACTTGTCACGATACTAGTAATGGATGGACAGACGCAGTGAAGTCACTGGGAACAGACTCAGCACCAGCGGTCCCTCGGCGGGCCCTGACTGCTGTGTGCACTGAAAGTCAGACTCCTCCCAGAAGCTGCCCAAAGGAGATAGCTGTGGGATCCAGAATGGTAGATGGTTGTTGTAAGAACCTCTAAATAAGGTACGGCCTGAAAAATAATCAAAACCCTCAAACCTTGAGTGTGCACGTATGTTTTGAACAAATCCTGAAGTTCTCTTACCATTTTCACCAGTGCCCTCTGTGGGGTCAGGTGCAGAGCTGCTGTGTAGACTGGACCGCCAGAACAGACAGTAAGGTGCAGGGAAAGATTTACCTGAGTCGAGGGCCGCACTCAGCTCACGGAACGAGCCATCTGTCTTCGCTGCCTCCTCTCCACTCTGTGAACCTTCTGGCCCCTGTCCTCACCATCTAGGCGTCTCCGGCTGCCTCCGCTCCTGTCCCCACACATCACTGCCCGATTTCTGTGTCTGTCAGAGCAAAACCTCAAGTGCCTTGTGCAGCAGGGATCCCCCACCTCCCGTCTGCCCTCCCACAATTTCTGCCTGTGTCCCTGTCGCAGTGTTCCATTTGAAAGGGATCTGGGAGCTCCTCTGTGCCAAGGGGTCCACGGAAGACCACGGCGGAATACGCCAACTCTTTTAGGGAATATATGGGGTGTCGGGAAAGTTGAGAGGCATTTTTTGCATAGAAAAACATGTCACTTTTCTGACAACCCAATAGTTTGTTCATTTGTTTTAACTTTTTCTGGAGGATCATGAGAGAGATACAGATGGAGGGTGAGAAAAGTGAGAAAGCACCCTCCATGGGGGATGGCCACACCATGACTCCTTCTCTTCTGTCCTCCTCTCAGGGTTTGGGGCACACATGCCCACATGCCAAGTGTGTTTTTCAAGCTACCAGATCCGGGACTTGAACTGCACAGTCAGCCATGTGGGGTCCAGCCACCTCCGTCACTAAGTCATAGGCTGGCCCAGGTGATACGGTTCTTTTAAAAGAAGATTTCTAAAAATACAGGGGCCAGCAGGGGGTGTGGTGGCGAAGGCACTGGACTCCCTTATGGCTGACTGTGGTTTGAATCTTGGATCCGGCCGCTTGAAAATCACCCCAGGTGCACGCGCTCGCATGCCCAGAATCCTGAGAGGAGATTGGAAAAGAAGGGACGGTGACCTGGCCCGCTCCCTGGGGACTGAGTTCTCACTTTCTCTGTTTCTCTCCAGTAAGCACGTGCACCCTATGGCAAAAATATCTTTAAAAAAAAAAAAAGATACCTGTGAGTTTTATATCATTCTTCTTAATGTGAAGACCATGCTTACTTTAACCCGGAAAGTTGTTTCCACCTGCTATGACTTTTTCAGAGACAAAGGGAAAGCACAGAAAGCAGGAGGGATGGGACTGCCGGCACTTCTGACCAGGTCCCTGCCAGCTCCTGGAAGCCCCAGCACAGGGGCCATCGGGCACTAGGACAGCCATGGCCGCCAGTCTTCTCATCTCATCTGTCATCCGAGTGTCACTTGTCAGTGTATAGCATTATGTCTTCATCTAAAGCAATGAAACCCACGCAGTGGAATTTTAAGCAAATATTGGAACAAGTGCAAAGGTCAAGAGAGGGACGTGGGACACCCTCAGCGCCCTTCCTCCCACCACACAGACTTTTGCTAACTGCTCATCCGCCCGGGGGCACCTCTGACTGGTAGGATATTTATTTACAGCTTGAATAGAGGCGGGTCAGTTGCTGCAGGAAACAGATCCAGGACTGGCAGGTGGCGTGGAGGGTAGAGCCTGGATCTCACAAGGCCGACTGAACAGTTCAAATACTGGACCTGGTAGCTTGGAAGTCATGCCAGACCAGGTGCATGAGTGCCCACAATCCCGAGAGGAGACTAGAGAGGGGATTGCAGTGAGAACAAAACCTCCCCTGGAGTCCTAAGTCACTGTCTGTAAATGAAAATGAGTTCGTCCTGAGTTCTTGTCCCTGCTGACTGATCACTCTACACACGTGACTATGGCCCTCTGTGACACGCTGTGGGAGCCTTGCCTGTTACTTGGAGATACAGTCCCGTACGGCACGTGGTTAAAGACCAGAGAGATCTGGGCGTCCTAATGGTTCTTTGTGTCGAGTTCTTTCGCCAGAACAGACTCAATGGTGACACTTCTACAGACCCAATGGCGACACTTCTACAGACCCAGTGGTGATGTTTCTACAGACCCAATGGTGACATTGCTACAGACCCAATGGTGACGCTTCTACAGACCCAATGGTGACGTTTCTACAGACCCAATGGTGACATTTCTACAGACCCAATGGTGACGTTTCTACAGACCCAATGGTAACGCTTCTACAGACCCAGTGGTGACGTTTCTACAGACCCAGTGGTGACATTTCTACAGACCCAATGGTAACGTTTCTCTTGGACCTTCCTCACGACGGCTTCACACCAACGAAACAGCACCGCCCATCAAGGATAGCGACGTAAAAAGTTTTCTGGAAAGCCCCTGGGTTATGGTGACACTTCTACAGACCCAATGGTGACACTTCTACAGACCCCTGGTGATGTTTCTACAGACCCAATGGTGACATTGCTACAGACCCAATGGTGACGCTTCTACAGACCCAATGGTGACGTTTCTACAGATCCAGTGGTGACGTTTCTACAGACCCAGTGGTGATGTTGCTACTGACCCAATGCTGACGTTTCTACAGACCCAATGGTGACGTTTCTATAGACCCAATGGTGACATTTCTACAGACCCAGTGGTGACGTTTCTACAGACCCAGTGGTGATGTTGCTACTGACCCAATGCTGACGTTTCTACAGACCCAATGGTGACGTTTCTATAGACCCAATGGTGACATTTCTACAGACCCAGTGGTGACGTTTCTACAGACCCAGTGGTGATGTTGCTACTGACCCAATGCTGACGTTTCTACAGACCCAATGGTGACGTTTCTATAGACCCAATGGTGACATTTCTACAGACCCAGTGGTGACGTTTCTACAGACCCAGTGGTGATGTTGCTACTGACCCAATGCTGACGTTTCTACAGACCCAATGGTGATGTTGCTACTGACCCAATGGTGATGTTTCTACAGACCCAATGGTGACGTTTCTACAGACCCAATGGTGACGTTTCTATAGACCCAATGGTGACATTTCTACAGACCCAGTGGTGACGTTTCTACAGACCCAGTGGTGACATTTCTACAGACCCAATGGTAACGTTTCTCTTGGACCTTCCTCACGACGGCTTCACACCAACGAAACAGCACCGCCCATCAAGGATAGCGACGTAAAAAGTTTTCTGGAAAGCCCCTGGGTTTCTGTCCCCAGACCATGGTGGTGTCACTTTCCTTACCTGTAGTTAGAGCCCTACTCACCCCTCAGCCGTGGAGACCACTTTGAGAATCGTGGGCTCCACTGCCCTCCCACGCCATGTCTTCCATGTTAAGACTCTCCTCTCTGCAAACCCTCGCTGTCCCAGAAACTGGCTTCCTGTGGGATGAGCGTCAGGCCTGGTCCTTGCACTTGTCTGGTGACATCCTTTATTCACGATTAGGGCTCTAGCTAGTGAAGTCTGTACTGTTTTCTACACCCAACATGTGGCTCTCCAGAGTTGCCCTTGCAGGGTCCCCTCTTTTCAGTTGGGTCACAGGAGTTAGGCCTTGGCAGGATTGGCTGGCCAGAGGTGGAAAATGCTCGTCAATGCACTCCCATGGGGCAGGCCTCAGCCACAGGGCTGCCCCTCCATTCTTACTGTGGCAGTGAGAGTGGGTGACCAGGAGCTAGTTGGTGGTGTGGAGGGTAAGGCAGGTGGGTCCCACGTGGTGAATTGGTGATTCCAGTCCCAAACCCGGTTGCTGGAATCACAGCAGGCACGTGTGTGTACAGGCCCAAAATCCCAAGAGAAGGGTGGAGAAGGGATTGTGGCTTGGTCATCCCCAATGGGAGGTGATTTCTCACCTTCCCTCCCTCTGTCTCATTCTCCTCTTTCTCTACCTTGATCTCTGGTGAGTGCAAGTGCCCTATAGCAAAACTAAAAAAACAAACAAACAAACAAAAACACTAAAAACAAAATCGGTGAACAGGAATGAACAGAGATTTGTAAGTAAGTACAATGATTAGACTCTTTCATGTACTGCAAACATCAATCTATTCCTGACTTCTTGGTAGGGGACCATTTTTCTTTTTATAGAAAATCAAGAACTTTTGGGGACAAACCCAAAAGAGACATGGCTCTTGTTATCAAGGCAGACACATTTGGTAAATTAGGTGAAAAGAGATAAAGCTTTGGCCTCGTGCAGTGGCACACACAGCACCATCGCCCTGAAGCTGGACGCCACATGGAGATCGGGTTCAGCCCCCGAGACAACCTGAACACCCCTGCACCTGCAACCCCAGCGAACTGGCATGCGGAGTGGGAATCATGACACAGAGAGGCCCTGTTAAAAATACCCGTCTCTCTTCCTGTCCCTCTCACACTCACCCTCTCCTTCCCTCACTCCCTCCACCTCCCTGATAAAACAGCAAAGGGAAGGTGAACATTTGGAAATTACAACTCTTCTCATGTGGTAGCAATAGGAGCGTCACTCAGTTTGGGAAAAAAGAATCGTTTTTGTTTGTTTGAGGAAAGGCTTTGACAAGTGTTCTGGTAAGCAAAATCGAGAGTATTGGCTTTAGTCTCCTTAAGGTAGTTGGAGCAAAGAAGAGAAAGACCACTTTGCAGATGAATGTGAACTGCACCTCTGTCATGGGCAGTGCCTCAAATTTGGGTAATTGTGTTGGAATAAACCGAATTTTCATTGTGGTTAGAGCCTGACACAAAAAGAAAACAGAGTTTTGGACTCAGCACTGGGTCAAAAGCAACTCCCAACCATAAGAGGGGGAGCTGGACCACCAGGCATTTTGGTAATTAAGGTGCAGGATCCCACAGGGCTGACCAGGGTTTGAGTTCTGGATCTGGAGGCTTGCTTTCACTTTCTCTCTCTCTTTCTCTGGCTCTCTATGGTAAGCACACAAGCCTTATAGCAAATATCTTTTCTTTTTTTCTTTCTTTTCATTTCATGTTCTTTTATACATTCAGTCATGTTATTTAGTTCACATAGTGAATATTCTAACATGTCTACATTTCTCCCTAGTCCAGTTGCTAATACTATGAAATTATCTTCAACAGATAATACCACATTTCTTTGTCCCATTAATGCTTTGTCTATTTTTCTTCTAAATGTCCTTCCTCAGACTCTACTCTTTCACCCACACTGTACCTGGTATTCACAACCATTTACTGTATTTCTTTATCCTTTAGTCAACCAGTTTCAGTCACAGAGTCCGGACACTTGGTATATATTAAGTGGGGACGTACAATGTTTCTCCTTCATAGCCTGTCTTGCTTCACTTAGCAGTAAATCTTCCATATTCATCCACTGGCTGTCAAAAGCCAGGGGAGAACTTAAATAATAATAATAATACTAAATTAATTTAATTAAATTAATAATTCTTAAAAAAAAAAAAAGAGGAGGAGCTGACACCATAGCAACAGGTCAGTAAGACAGACCAAGGCGAGAGACAGGTCAGGACTCCTGATGTTGAGAAGGGACTGTGGACCTAAGAGCAGTGGGAATTGTGACGGGGTTTTAACGACCCTCTCCTGCATTCTGATTCTAGTTCTGTTTGCTGTCTTCAAGCCCTTAGTTAAAGTTTTACGATTCACTGTGGCCTGTTATAAGCCATGCTGATGTGTGATGTGCAATTGTGACATGAGGGACAAATAGGCCAAGAAAGCAGTTGAAACTATAAACATGCAATGTCACAGTTCAAAGAACAGATGGCAAGTGACAGTCCCGGCAGGTGCACACTCTGCGGAAATCCGCAGAGGTCTGAGGAGACACGAATTCCTAACACCCTCCATGGAGGTGTGGAGCTTGCTTTTGGCTATCAAAGGGTATATATATACATACATATATATATGTGCTTGCAATAGGGCATGTATGCCCGTTGAAGAAAGAGAGGTAATTGAGAAATCACCCCCCTCCCCAGGGGGCATGACCACACCACAGTCCCTTCTCCTCTAGTCTCAGGATATTTGGGGCACTTGTGCACATGCATCCAGTATGATTTTTTTTTTTCTTTTGGAGAGGTTTTTGCTATAGGGCATGTGCACTCGCCAGAAAGAGAGAGACCAAGAGACAGCGAGAAATCATCCCCCAGGGGGATGGCCACGCCACAACCCCTTCTCCTCCATTCTCCTCTTGGGATCTTGGGCACCCATGCACACACGCCCGGCATGAGTTTAAGCCACCAGGTCCAAGACTCAAACCACAGTCAACTACATGGGAGTCCAGCAACGTAGCTATTACGCCATCTGGTGGTCCCATCCAGTGTGATTTTCAAGCCACCAGACATAGTGTTAAAGACGCTCAGACAAACCAACAACACAACCAGCGCAATTGTGCCCAATGGTGTGCAGATGCCAAGGCCTGGAGCCCAGCTGGAGAACTGAGGGCATGAGGGGAACCTCAGGGCAGAGGGAAGTCGGATAGCCCTGAAAGGATGAAAAAGGTCGAGGCTCCAGCAACCCCGAAGGACAAGCGGGGAAGAAATGGTGGGCTTCTCCAAGAACCGCAGTGGGGCATGTTTTGCTCCCACTCTGACCTGTTTTCTTTGTTACTCCCTGGGGTACGTCCACAGGCTGTCCTGGTAATCCGACAAGGCACGTTACTCTGCCCTAGTCTGTGGCTTCTTCAGCCCAGCTTCCTACCCACGTGCCCGTTATGGCTGCCCCTCGACCCACCAGGCTGCCTTCCAGGCCAGGGCCCGTGGCTGCAGCTCCTCCCTGGTTACCAGGAGCAGCGCTCACACTTCCCCACTGTGGAGTGGAACCGGGAGGCTCTGGGCCCAGAGGGCAGTAGGTGATGGACCGGGGAGCACTCAGCATTCTGGACCCCGGCATCAGCTGAAGGAAGGTGTCAGAGCCGATGTCCGGTCACTCGCCTGGGCCAGTTCCTGCCTGTTGTCCTCTCCACTCACCTACTCCCTTCCCAGACTGCATGAGCCTCACACCCCGGAGGTGGCGGAGCCTTTCCTACACCTGTCAGCAGTGAGGACGATCTCCCGCATGCAGCGGGGTACTCGGGCGTGGCCGGGGTCGTGGTACATGGAGGTGACCTGGAAAAGCAATGATGGCCCGCTGGCCAGAAGGGCGGAGCCAGGATGAAGGGGTTTAGGATTCCCGTGGCAGGAAGGAGAGGGGTGTGGGCGACGAGATAGGGCAGGGCGGCTTCGCTTCTTCCAAGCGCCCCGCTTCCCGTAGGTGGTGCTGAAGCCAGGGGGACAAGTCGTGTGACTCCCCAATGCTTGCTCAGGGCGTCGGACGAGGTGACCCCTGTAGGACTGATGGGTGGGTGAGTGGGCATGAGGGTCAGGAAGGACGTAAACGGCCTTCCTCACTTCTGTTCCCGTACTTGGCTTTCCCTGATTTCGCTCTCTCACAGCAGGCGTCATCGCTGTCCCCACAGGTCCCTTTCCCGTTCTGTAAGCTGCTCTGTTCTCACCGCCAGCAATGCGCCCTCTCTGGCCAGCAGAGGGCAGTGTTTGGAAGCCGAGAACATGGTCCTCCGTGTGGCCCAGGAGGGCTGCAGCCGCGGGTTTCTCGCTCTCTCCTTTTGTTTTCTTTCTTCTTTTCTTCTTTCATTTCCTTTCATTTCCCTCCCCCCCCTTTCCCTTTTATTCCTTCTTTTCTTTTTCTTTTCTCTCTTTCTTCATTCTTTCTCTTCTGTAGTAGCAAACTACAGTGGGGACATGCATTAATCAACTCATGTCACATCAAGGAATTCCCTGATCCCCCCCACGCCTACCCACTTTTTAAATATATTAATTATAGATATTTAAGACATAGATATCAATCTGGCTTTATAATAGGCCATGTTTGGCCAGTTTTCCAACACATTTACACAAAACATAATAGGCAAATACTGAGTGAACGTGAGCAGGTAAAATGGAGACTTTTCTTAAAGAATACTCTGTCTTATTTGGGCAGGTAGAATTAGTATTCGCCTGGTTTTAAAATAATGACGATAATACCACACTAATAACACAAGTCACGTGTTAGCCTTCTCAGAACATAATCGCTGGGCTCCCAGGAGGTGCCGTACCCTGGCAGGACAAGGCAGAGATACATCCATGACTAACAGGAAGGCTGTTGGGTGCTACAGGCAGATGGCCTGGGCTTGGAGAAACCGGAGTTTTGAAAGAGAAAATAAGTTTCAAGAAGAGGAATGAGACATGAAGGGGGTGTCTATTCCACTCCTAGCACGGTGGTGTGTGCTGGAGGGAATCCAACAGGGACCCCAGGACAGCCCAGCTTCACTGAGCTAACAAAGAATTCTTTTGAACATTTAGAGAAGAAACTGAGGCTACAGATTGTGCTGGAGAATGAGCATGAGGCAGTACCGAGAGGTCCAGGGGTGGGAGCAGAGCTGGCTTCCCGAGAGTGTAACCTGCGTGGTCACACAGAGCCCCACACTTAGCCAGAGCAGTGAGCATCCTGCTGATGGCATCATGAAATCCCTAATGGTTGTTCACCAATGTGTCCACATTTTCGCTGCATGCCAGGCTCTGCGAATGGCCTGGCTGCAGTCAGAGATCCGTCCAAGCTCAGATGACGTAAGACCAGAGTGTGCAGATCTGTCTATGGACAGGAGTCTCTGTGGAGCTCTGGGAAGCCTGAATTTCTGGTGGTGCTTGAACAGGTGTAGTTCCCCATGAGATTCGTCCCAGTGGCCTTCTAAGGAATGGCAGTTCAGCAGTTCTACCTGGAGCATCTTCCTAGAGTAGGGTAGACGTTGGAGGAGGGTTGCCTGGAGAGGGCCAGTGTCCAGGGAGCACTTCTCGTTGTGTGGGTCAG
>NW_006204667.1:2456680-2475295 GCF_000334495.1 Tupaia belangeri chinensis | reverse complement strand
TGCCGAGGACAAATCGGAGGGCATGGGCCTCACTGAGACTCAGGGCACTTGGGCAGTCGGCGCTCAGTCACTGCCTTTCTGACTGCATATAAAGTGTCATGTGGGATGAGAGGGAGTCGCGGGCCTCCCTGAAGCCCCACTGAAGGCGGTGTATCTAAAAGAGGGAGAGTCGAATGAGAAGTCACATGGCTCAACTTTTCAACGTGGTAAAATATGCTAACTTTTGCTTTCTGATGATGACGTCTGGCTTAAATGTCTTTTCAAACCCTCTTCCGAGACTATGCAATCTCTTAAGTTTCTTTTTTTTTCCTTTTCCTTTTTCTTTATTTTTTTAGGTTTTTGCCACATGGCGTGTGTGCCTGCCAGAAAGAGACAGAGACAGTGAGAGGGAAGGTAAGAAATCACCCCCAGGGGGATGGCCGTAGCACAATCCCCTCTCCTCCATTCTCCTCCTGGGATTTTGGGCACACACACACACACACACACACACACACACACACACACACACATACACACACACATCCAGGGTGATTTTTCAAGTCACCAGGTCCAAGCCTCAAACTGCAGTCAGCCATGTGGGAGTCCAGTGCCTTATCCACGACACCACCTGCTGTGCCCCTTAAGTTTCTTATAACAGTTTTGATTTTTATATTTAGCCCTTGATTTGCCTGAGATTTTATTATTAAAATAAATCTATACAGAAATCTGTACAGGTTCAGATGATAAATAGCAGGAATCTAACTTTTTTCCCCAATAATATGTTTTAGTATCATTTACGAGGTATCCTGGATGTACATGGGGTCCAATTTTAGATTTTACATTCTGTTCTATTGATCTATTTCCTTTTTATGCCACACGATCCCACGACGTAGATGACTGTATCTTTGGAGTCTAGAATCTTCTGATACTATGTAGAAAAGGCCAGACTCTTTTTCCTAAATTCTCTTGGTCCTTTTTACTCATTCCTTCTTCCTGATGAATTTTAGAATCAAGCTTGCTGTATACAATAAATAATTTTGTTAGGATGTTGATTTGTATCAAATTAAAGTAATAAATTGTTTTAGGAAGAAGCAGTATTTTTGCAACATGAACTCTTTCCACTGAGAATCATGGTATGCGAGGTCTGCTTCCAGTTCTAAGATTCGCTCCTGACATCTCCTCACACGCCCATACTACTTCTTTGTCTTACCAATAACTTCGTCTTTTTTACACATTTCCTACTCTGTGTGGGACCCTCGGCATCTCCTTTGGCACAGCCAGATGTTCTTTTCGGATAACCCTGGGAGGGAGTAATACAATAGGGACATAAAAACTTTATATTCAGAAAATTTCCAAGTACTAGAAGCTTCTGCTTCTTTCTTAAATCTATGTTGTTACCTTGAATGATTTATTCTTGTAAACTCTCTAGAAAAGAGTTAGAAAGGTAGAAGAGTTAGTTTTACCTTCAACCCTAAAAACTTCCACGTCAGTATTTCCTCTACAAGCAGTTAAAATATGAAGCCATATGAAATTAAATGCCAAGTTTTATGGCAAATTATTATACAGTTCAAAAAGCACTTTATATAGCTCACTGTTTGTTGAGTGTTTTTTGTTTTGTTTTGTTTTGTTTTGTTTTCTGGGAAATCAAAACCTTCAGCAATATCCATTTTATAAAATTTAAAAAATTCAGGAAGCACTTTATATAGCTCACTGTTTGTTGAGTGTTTTTTGTTTTGTTTTGTTTTGTTTTGTTTTTCTGGGAAATCAAAACCTTCAGTAATATCCATCTTATAAAATTAAAGAAATTCAGGCAGAAGAAAATTATTTTTACCCAGCCAGTTCATTCATTCCACAGTCTAAGGTTGATCAAGGCATGTGATTAATAATCTTTCCTTAACTTTGCGTCCTGAGAAGTGTTTTCACTTAGGTTTAATGGAAACCATTTGGAAGGAACTGAGGGCTGGGGAGAGGTGGTTATTATCCTTGCTCTTGAATGAGCATGAGTTTAACAAGTAGTTGACGTCGAAGGCCAAAATTTTATTCTGATTTTTTTCAGCATTTTTTCCATCCAAACTAAAGCCAAGGAATTGACAAATGTCAGAGGGCAGTTAGCCTGCAAAAGAAGCGAGGGGCCAGAGGTTGAGGACCAGCGGGAGGACCGGACAGTGGGTGACAAGCTAGAGCCCACCAGGTGGCAATACAGCTTCTTCTCTTCTCTCTGTGACCAGGCGGTTTTAGTCACCCGGCTTCCTAACCCATCATGAAGACGAATGAAATGTCAGTTTTCTATGGTTCCCTCGTTCTCAGGAGGAGCCAGGGTGCAGTTGGAAGAAGTCTTTGTTTTCCCGAGTCACTGAACATGCCTATCCGTAAAGAACAAGTGTGTCTCAGTAGCCTTTGTCCATGTTAACCATTGTAAGAGACAATAAAATTTTAATCATTAATAGCTTTCAGCTTAATAGTAAGCCTCTTGGCAGGCTGTTTGGAATGGCTTATTAATTCAAAAGGGGCTCACTGAAACCCTTTAACTACTAATGACTTATTACAAGCAAAAATGTTGAAATTCCAAGTGTTTTCGTGCAGAGCACAGAGAGGACTGCGAGGTTATGCACAAGGAGGGAAGAGGGAAAGTTCTGCCGCAGGTGAGATCAATATTTCCAGGTCACACCAAAGTAGAAGAGATTATTCCACGGGATGTTTCTCGAAGACCAGTCTCTAAGAGACGGGCATTTCTTTTTTCTTTTTTCCTTTTCTTCTTCTTCTTTTTTTTTGTTTGTTTTGAGAGGTTTTTGCTATAGGGCATGCACACTCGCCAGAAAGACAGAGACAGAGAAAAAGAAAGCGAGAAATTACCCCCCCTCCCCCTGAGGGGGATGACCACGCCGCAATTCCTTTTCCTCTATTCTCCTCTCGGGATCTTAGGCATGCACGCACACGCACCCAGCATAAGTTTAAGCCACCTAGTCCAGCACTCGAACCACAGTTGACTACATGGGAGTCCAGCATAGCCATTATGACATCTGCTGGTCCCCAGGTTTTATTTTATTTTATTTTATTTTATTTTATTTTATTTTATTTTAGTGTTTTGGTGGAAACAGAATAGACTTTTAGAACTTAGAGTCTGAGCGAAAATCCCAGCCCTGCCGGTTCCTGCCCACAGGATCTGGAATAAAGGACTTGTCCTGTATGTGCCCGTTTCTTTAGCGGTAAAGAGGAATGGGTGTGGGTGTTTATCTCGTAGGACTGAGCGAGACAAGCGAAGCGTGTGGAACAGGGCTGCCACGTAGCAGTTCTCGACAGGTACCGGTTACGGGGAGGCAGGCGGTCACGGCCCACTTGTTTCTCTCTCACGTTTCCCAGCTTCCCTTGCAGTTAGTTCGAGGCCATGTGTCTGTTTAGCCAACGAGCTGGATCAGGGCCGAGGTCGGTAAGAGCCAGCGCACCCCTGGGCTCTCTGGTTGCCCGATGAAGAGAACTCGGAGGCCACGTGTTTCAGGCGGTATTGTTCCATGATGGCGAAGAGCCACCCAACCCATGTCCAGGATAATGAGAGCGACAGACAGCATCAGCTGTGTAAGTCACTGAGATCTCAGGACGAGTTCAGCATGTCACTGGGTGAGAAAGACGCACGCTGGACTAAGTTTCTTCATGAGTATTATCATTATTTCTGGATAATGACTAATAAAATGTCAAGATAAAATAAGTAGTAGACTGACTGCGAGTTTTTTTATTTTATTTTTTTTTGGAGAGAGGTTTTTGCTATAGGGCACGTGTGCTCGCTAGAGAGAGACATAGAGACAGAAAGCGAGAAATCACCCCCTGGGGGGATGGTCACGCTGCAATTTCTTCTCCTCCATTCTCCTCTCGGGATCTTGGGCACGCATGCACACGCGCCCAGCGTGAATTTTAAGCCACCGGGTCTGGGATGCGAACTGCGGTCGACTACGTGGGAGTCCAGCGACATAGTCATTACGCTAACTGCTGGTTCCCACTGCGAGTTCTTAATAGCAGCATGTAATCTACTTTGAGAGGAGGGCCTTTGGTGATCTTATTTATCATTGAAATCTTATTCCTAGAAGAGGGCCTGGCATAAAGTAAGTGCTTACGTACATGTGTGCATGTGTGCATATGTGCATGTGTGTGTGTGTGTGTGTGTGTGTAGGTACAACACACTGTGCATAAACTGTAGACAAGCCAAGAAGTTAGAGCAAGGGTCTTCGCCACTAAGGGATATACTGGGTCGTCAGAAAAGTCATGATGCACTTTTGTATGTAAAAACAGAGAAATCCGTCATGCCTTTTCTGAAGACCTCGTGTAATTCAAAATGAAGTAATAAATATACCTCTTTTCCCTTACCCACTCCTAACTTCAAGGTACATAAACCAATGATGTTGCTGCTTCAACTAAAAGATGCCATGTTTATATTTACATTTATTATTATTATTAAGCAGTTTTTGACTTAGAGCATGTGTGTTCACCAGAGAGGGATACAGAGACAGAGATAGACAGAAAGACACAGTGAGAGGGAAAGTGAGAAATCAGCCCCCGGAGGGATGGTCATGCTGCAATCCCTTCTCCATTCTCCTCCTGGGATCTGAACATGCATGCACACATGCCCGGCGTGATTTTCAAGTCACTGGGTTTGGAACTTGAACTGTGGTCAGCCATGGGGGGATCGAGCTCCATAACCACTATGCCATCTGCTGGTCCCGAGATGCCGTGTTTAAATGGTGACTTACAGCACAGACTAACAGCATTCAGAGGACGGCGTGCTCAGAGAGAACCGCAGAGCCCTGAGGCATGACAAAGGGATCATATGGGAATAGTTTAGGAAGACACCCCGGTTCCTGTGCTAGATGGAGAGGCCAATGAGCAGCTGTAGTAAAGACGCCGATCTGGGCTCTGCTGGTGGCACAGTGGTGACAAACTAGACAGATGGGAAAGGTCCTGAGTTAGCACCAGACTTCCCTGAGCACGCTGGGGCCACGTGCATGTCTGTGATCAGGGCCGGCTGGGATTGGAGTCGGAGCCTATTGGAAGCACCTGTCCTTGGGACCAGCAGTTAGCGTGATGGCTGTCGCTGAACTCCCATGTAGTCGACCGCGGTTCAAGTCCTGGATTCGGTGGCTTAAACTCATGCCGGGTGTGTGTGCGTGCACGCCCAAGATCCCAAGAGGAGAATGGAGGAGAAGGGATTGCAGCATGGTCATCCTCCCTGGGGGGTGATCTCTCTCTTTCTGTCTCTCTGTCTCTCTCTGTCTTTCTGGCGAGCACACGCGCCGTATAGCAAAAACCTCTCCAAAAAAAAAAAAAAGGAGAAGCACCTGTCCTCTCTTTGTCTCTGTCTCTCTCTCTCACTTTTATGGAAGAAATCAATAAACTTTAATAAAAATTATTCTGCTCTGGACATGAGACTGCAAATTTCAATGAAATAGGAACAGATAAGAGAAGCACCCTGGGTTGGCGAGGAGCGAGAAAACAGCCGGATGGTGGAGGCCTTGGGACCTACCCTTTGGGACAAAGTTCCCCTTCCCTCCAGCTGCTACCGTTGGCTACTGACATCTCCCACTGTGGCCCCTCCGGAAACTGCCCTGGTCTGGAGAGCCACCTGGCCAAGGTAGCACCCTGTTTCAGGGTCAGCCAATTCTGGTGACTAATGGATGCTGAGGTAAAAAGGCTGAGCCCTCTCGCCTCAATAGCGGGACAGTTCTGCAGGAAGGTCCCAGTTCCGGGCTCCCACAGGATCGTCAGAGACTGCTGTGACAGGGCCACAGCCTCCGTCTCTCCCTGCCCAGTCCTGCTTCTGTCATGTCCCCATCGGTATGGATTCTTTTTTCTTTCTTTCTTTCTTTTTTTTTTTTTTTAGAGGTTTTTGCTATAGGGTGCATGCACTCGCCAGACACAGAGAGAGAGACAGAGAGACAGAAAGCAAGAAATCACCCCCCAGGGGTGATGGCCATGCCGCAATCCCTTCTCCTCCATTCTCCTCTTGGGATCTTGGGCACGCACGCACACACACCCGGCGTGAGTTTTAAGCCACTGAGTCCGGGACGTGAACCGCGGTCGACTACGTGAGAGTCCAGCGACATAGCCATTATGTCAACTGCTGGTCCTTAGGTATGGATTCTCAAAGTAGGCCTGCTACCTCCTGCCAGCCGATCTTCACCTCCACACGTGCTCTGCCTCAGACAGCGAGGAGGAGACCAGCTTACAGAGGGCCACAAGCAGGGAAGAGCTTGGACTTGTAGAAGCCAGGAAAAAATGATACATTCATGACTTTCAAAAAGGAAAGGACAGTCCAGGAAGGAAAGGGCCTCGTGATGGAATGGAGGGTAGGTGGAGGCAAAGATCCCAAAGATCCCACGTCGGGAGAGACAGAGACCGCTTTCACCGCTCAGCTCCGTCTGTGGGGCGCTTCAGTGCAGTCCCACCGTTTCGACCCCAAAACATTGGCCCGGCATGTGTCTACTGCTTCACAATCCATGGAGCACTCTGCGCTGCAAATTAATGAACACACAGCAGTGAAAACCTTCCCTCTCCTTCAAGTAGTTCACTTGACAAGAGCCGAGTTTGAGGGTAGCCAAAATGAAGGGTGCACTTCAGCGTGCCTGCAGAACATCTCAGCCTTTTGTGCCCTTTCACGACCCGGGATGATGGGATCGTTGGAAAAGTCGTGTGTGTTTCTGCACCAAAAAATACGCCATGACTTTTCCAGCGACCTAACAGCCCTGTGAAAGAAAGAGCTCACGCTTACGCGGAGAGCCGGGCCCCACAGCCTCCTTTGCCCCAGTCCTGGCCACAGACTTGAACGCCAGCTGACAGGAGCGCTCTGGCAGGAGACAGAAAGAGGAGCTAAGTGGATATGAGAAACCACGGAAAATATCGGGAAAATATCGATCAATAAATATTGCTAGTTGCTTGATGTGGTTACTTTTCCAGACGCAGCACACATGACATGTAGAATCTTTTCTATCGACTAAGAAGGAGATACATTTTTTTTCTTCTCCACTTTGTTTTCATGTCTTATCTTTTGTCTTAAAGGTAGTTCTAGTGACACGGAGACTAGCTAGTGTCTTCCGTGCCAGCCGCTGTCATGATACTCATCGGACAGAAGCGACATGCAAATCTGGCAAGTGTGGTCAATGGCGTCTCGGAAAATGATTATTTTGTCTGGAACAGTTCTGAAAGTGTTGACTGGACATTTAAATAAAAACTTAGGAAAAAAGGTGAGCCTTCCAAAATGTTTGTACAGTGGGGCCGCTAGTTCAAGTGAGCTTGGCATGCCGCGTGGGCGATCCCGGACTGACGGAGCAGATGTCACAAGCTGTAAATGTGAGAATGGATTTATTCAAAGGGAAACACACAGGTGAGCTATCCTAAGGCGGCCATGGTTTGGACACGAATGAGCACGGTAGGATGGGACTCAGGTGCCTTCTAAGCTCAGACAACAAATATTTCTTAAACCTTCGCCACATGCCACGCGCCACAAGGGAGTGTGTTTAGCAAATTTATAAAGAATGAGAACTGGTAAGGCTTTCTGAACTAGGAAAGATGCAGGACAAGGTAGAATAGACAAGGGGGAAAAGGACTGCAATTGGTAATTGGGCAAGTGAGGAGACCTGGGTGGAGTGATGGCCGCGGTGAGAAAAGTCTGGTCGGTGCAATTCCCTTGTCAGTCCCAGGGTTCATACCAAACCAGGTGAGCCGAGGCACCATGCAGCCTCATGGACAGCTTGGAGGAGTGGAGCCTGTCCCAGGTCAGGCCGCCTGAGTTTACACCCCACAGCGAGCGCTATAACCCACGGCCTTGGGCGGGCTTCCTCAGTGTCTCCACCTCCTGTTTCCACAACTGCACAATGAGATTAACAAGTACCTCGTGGGACTGTTGCTAGACACTCTAAAATAATTCATGCAGACTATTCTGCATAATGCCCCGCATACATTTGCATGTGCTATTTGGCAGCGGAGACACGACGGGGAGGGTTATCACTAGAGCAATGGAAAGGGCCCCCTCCCTTGGGATGCAGGACAAGCAGCGCGAGGGACAGAGCTCAGACGCGTTCTCTCAGGAGCCGGCTCCCCGCAGACATCCGCCCCAACATGCAATGTCTCCTCTCAAGTTTATAGCTCACGGAGTGTCTTTGCGCCTGATAGACTGCAGGCACCTTCTGGTAAGGCTTAAGCAATTTTCTCAATTTTTGCTTAATAAGAATAATTCACTGTAAGTGCCAAGTCTGCATAAATAGTTTCTGACAGATGAAACAGTTTATAAATCCTCGAGAGCTTTTTATTGTTCCCTGCAAAAACCTTCACACTTACTATCTGCAGGCCCTACAGGCCTTCACTTTAAAAAGCAAAGGCAGGCAGTGACTTTTTAAAAAGTTTTTTTAGGTTTTTATCATAGGGCATGTGTGCTCACTGGAGAGACAGAGAGATAGCGGCAGAGAAAGTGAGAAATCACTCCCCGGGAGGGTGGCCACGCCACCTGCCCTTCTCCTTCATTCTCCTCCTAGGATTTGGGGGGTGTGCACACACAGGCCTAGTGTGATATTCAAGCCTCCAGATCCAGGATTCCAACCGCGGTCAGCCATGTGGGAGTCCAGTACCTTTAACCACCATGCCACCTGCTGGCCTCAGGGGGTGATTAAAAAAGCAAAAACACAGTCATAATCGCCCCGCACAACTTCAAGCCTTGAAACATAGATTTAGCATGAATGCACTAGCAAGACGGAGAGGGAGCCAGATCCACAGGGCTTTTGTGTCACACCGCTGGGTCCTTGCATGACAGGTGACAAATGGTGCTTCTGCTTCCTCCTCGCCCTCACAGCTCCTGACGTATCTGACCCTCGGTGTCTTCTCCAGGCTTCGAGGATAACAAAGTATCTGTGTACCAGGCAGAGATTAAGTGGCGTTGGAAAGCATTCTTCTGGCTTTCATAAACTCCAGATAAGAACAAATGAAAGCAAAGAGAAGTGATTTAGCTGGTCCCGAAGGATGACATATTTCAAACCAGAGGGAAGAATTGCTTACTGAGGGTTTTCTCGTCTCTGTTCTCTGCCTCACTCTTTAACTCCCTTCAGAGGCACGAAGCAGCTGGCAGAAGGGGTACTTGCCCCAGGCCCTCTCTTAGCTGGACACTTGCTTCGTGGCCCTGTTCTGAACTTACTGCACCCTCCTGGCATGAACGCATGTGAGTGTGGAGCACGTTGGAGGGCATCCTTGTGTGTATTAACTCAATGAAGGTCCTTAGGAAAATGTTCCAGAAACGTGATGCTGGGGAACAGTCGTCCGTGTGTCTCCCGTTTCTGCACGTCTTGCTAAACACATACGATTGCTCTGTCTCCTGGGCTGTCTATTAAGGGTGTTTCCACAGTGGGCAGCCTTGGAAGATGCAGCAAGTCCCACCAGGGCAGAGGGCAGGCCTGTGACTGCCCTTGTGAAAGATTAGGGCTCCCTGAACTTGGGGTTCCCGTGTGTAACATGACCCACTGTGAGCGCAGGTGTGTTTTGGCTCTCCTCACAGTGACCTGGAGGAGCTGGGGTTTAGGGGCCAGCACAGAGGTGCTACTACTGCTATTGCTATATGCTCTGTCACCTCTGACAGCCTGTGTCCTCTGCCAGCAGCCCCAGAACTGTGGCAAGTAACTCGCTGGTATGTAAATTCAATCTTCAGTCCTTCCCAGTTCTCGATACAAAGTTTCAAATTTAAAATGATCCCAGAGGGGACCAGCAGGTGGTGTGGCAGTTAAGGCGCTGGACTTCCACATGGCTGACCGCGGTTTGAGTCCTGGACCCAGTGGCTTGAAAATCATGCCAGGCACGTGCGAGTGCTTGCCCAAAATCCAGAGAGGAGAATGGGGGAGATGGGATTGTGGCATGTGGCATGGCCATCCCCCCCGGGTGGGGGGATTTCTCACTTGCCTACTTTTTCTCTCTCTTTGTCTGTCTCTCTTTCTGTCTATGCCAAGCACATATGCCCTATTAACATAAAATAAAATAAAATAAAATAAAATAAAATAAAATAAAATAAAATAAAATAAATCTTCAAAAAAAAACAAAATCCCGGGACCAGCAGGTGATTTCTCGCTTTCTGTCTCTCTGTCTCTGTCTTCCTGGCGAGCGCACATGTCCTGTAGTGAAAAGCTCTCCCCAAAAAAAACAAACTCCCAGAAGATCTGTTAGTGTCCAACAGCTGGGACAGCATTCTTACTGAGGTGGCCATGGTGGTGCCTTACCAAACCACTCAGCACGTCCCAGTGTGCTCAGATCCTCTGGAGCTCATCTTGGTGTCTGTGAGTAACAGTGGCTGCCCTCCATCCTTCTTGAATTCTGACTTCTGGAACCTTCTTGAAAGCTGGCAAAAGAAAGCATTCACTCTTCAGACCGCCTTGTAAATGTGATCTTAGCTTTGATCCCTGCCCTAAATTAAGCCCCTAAGAATGGCTACAACATTAGTGTTTAGCAGGAACCTAAAGGGGGCCAGCAGATGGCATAGTGGTTACACCACTGGATTCCCATATGGCTGACCACAGTTCAAGTCCCAGACCTGGCGGCTTGAAAATCACACCAGGTGTTTGCATGTGCATGCCCAAAATTCCAGGAGAATGGAGGAGAAGGGATTATGGCGTGGCCATCCCGTTGGGAGTGATTTCTCACTTGCCCTCTCACTGTCTCTGTCACTTTAGCAAATACATGTGCCCTAAATACTATGAAATACTATGAAGCACCATATGAGAGGATGTAAAGGTGGATTTTTTTTCTTCTCAAATATCACAAGTAGCATAGATTACACATAACTATGTTATAAAACAACTTGCACATTTGAGAGATGAGTAACTTCTTTTCTTTATATTTTTCTTCCTCCCCCCCCCCTTTTTGTGGATTAGATCTAACAGGTAAATTTAAAAAATGGTGAAACTCTTTCTAGAGAAAGAAAATCTTGTCCCATGAAAACTCTCTGAAAAGCTGAAGTGTGTGGGCTCTTACGAAGGAATGAGAAGCGGGCTGGAGGAAGCCTGAGGAAAAGAAGACACCCACTTCACCTCTCCACACAGGAAGGCCAGTTTAACACGGGAGCAAACTGCCTCCCCTCCCCTTCCCAACCGTGATGTATACTACCCATACTCAGTGACGGCAGTTTGTGAGGGGAAACACTTAAATCTGTTAAGCATCAAAATAAGCCAATTAAAATGAGGAGAAAAGGGAAAAAAACACACATAGAACAATGTTGTTACAAACGTTCTAGATAAAAATCTCAGAAAAGAAACGTGGGAACAACTGGAGGTGTGGTGGTTAAGGCAACTGGATTCCACATGGCCCACTGGACAGCGCGTCCCACACCTGGCTGCTTGAAAACCACACCAGGGACATGTGTGTGCATGCCCAAAATTCCAAGAGGAGAATGGAGGAGAAGGGCTTGTGGTGTGGCCATCCTCTCTGGTCCCCTACGTCCCCCACCCCCGGGGGTACTCTCTTACACCCCACTCCTCTCTCTGGTGAGTGCACATGCCCCATAGCAAAAAATATTTAAAAAGAAAAAAGGATTTTGTGAAATTTTCTAGGTAACTCCCAGCTTCATTGAACTCATAGGTTTACTTTGAGCAGAAAAATGACCCGAAAGAGCAGTGGGTATCTGGATCTGCCTGTCATGGCACTCTCTCTCGCTTCTTCTCTCTGTGTGTGAAGTATATTCGTATTTGATGTATATTTATCACCTCAGTTGTTTTTTTTTTAATTATCCAAACACAAATGTTTGATGCAGATAATTTACTAAGATCTGTACTTCTGCCGACTGTCGGGAAGGCGGAGTTATAAAACATGAGTAGTAAGAAAGGCTATTTTCAAGTGGGAATGAAGAAATGACAGGGTAGGGAGGGATTTGACGGAAGGATGGTTAAAAAATAAGAGAAGGTATTATTATGTTCATCTAGATTAAAGGAATCTAATCCAATTGAAATTCTTCTTTTAAGGTGGTGCCAGAAAGGAATTTATTTTTCTTTGTGCTAATGGTAGGACTTGAAATAACTTACCTAGTAATTAGTTACTTCATGGGAAAGAAAAATCTCATTCGTGTTTGCATTACTGACAAGGAAGGCGAAGAAGCCAAGATGTGGTAGACCAGTTCTCTTCATCTGTCAGCACTGGTAGATGTTTATCTGGTTCTCTCTGAATACGGCATGGATGTCGGGATGAGGCCGAGGCTCCCTGCCAAGAAATACAGAGTGAATTCCTGCTCTCCAGCAGACCCCACTGCTCCCAGCTATTGCTTCTGGCTTGGTGACGGTCGCTACACAGTTCCTTGTGAACAGGGTTTCCCCAATATGACTGTCTTCTGCTCCTAAAGAAATACATTACTGGACCAGCATTTGGCATAATGGCTGTGTCACTGGACTCCCATGTAGTTGACTGTGGTTCGAGTCCCAGACACGGTGGCTTAAACTCTTGTGGGGCACATGTGTGTGCATGTCCAAGACCCCAAAAGGAGAATAGAGAGAGGATTGCGGTGTGGCAATCCCCCCTAGGGGGTGATTTCTTGCTTTCTGTCTCTCTGTCTCTCTCTGTCTTTCTGGCAAGTGCACATGCCCTAGAGCAAAAACCTCTAAGAAAAAGAAAAAGAAAAAGAAGAAATATATTACACAGGCCAGCAGGTGGTCCCACATGGCCAACTGTGGTTCAAGTCCTGGATCTGGAGGCTTGCTTTCTCACTTTCTCTCTCTCTCTCTCTCTCTGGTCAAATTAAAATAAATAAATAAAGCTAGGTAAAATAATTCTTTACGAAAATTTTTTAATTAAAGAAAAATTTTTTTTAGAGAAATACATTACACACTGGAGTAAGACCTCTGTTTTCCTTCCAGAGCATCAGTGAGTGTTTTTCCTACCTCTTCTTTCCATCCACGTTGTAGACCTTCAACCTTGCTATCCAGGCCAAATAAAAAGCCCAGTCCTCTTCCACTTCATCCCTGTGAGGGAGGGAGACTCGGCAAGGTACGAATGGCGTTAAGAGGTCTTTTTTGTATAAAAAGCAGGCCTTTAGTGATTCTATTGTCTGCACTTGGGACTATCCACGTGACATTCGTTTCTTTCGTCACTTCTAATACTAGCTGTTTCTGCTACCTGGCAGTGAAGTCCTGATGTTTCCTGTAGGGTTCTTGGTGACTGCTACTACTTTATCTGAAATGTCTCTTGTTAAAAAAAAAAAAAAATGTAAGCAACTGCCTCATACTGTATTAATGAAGGAAATTTTCCCTCTGGGTTCAAGTTAGTCTCGCATGGCTACACAGAGCACGATCGTATCACTGGACGATGGCATTCTTAATCCTATTGCCACAACCGTGACTCTAAGTGACCGCTTTGAAAATGTTGTGAAGAGTACTAGTTCCACTTCATGATAGCTCCAATAAAGCAAATACGTTTCTCTTGAGAAGGTTATCTTGCAGCCTTAGCTTCCGTGGCCCCAGTGGCAGGATGCCTTGCGCTATGCCGGGCCATACGAGAAGGCCCCAGTTCGGGTCCCAGGTATGCCTGAACACAGTGTGTGCCCACTGTCCTGGTTGGCTAGAAGGCTTGCAGGAGGGTGGGAGGGTCATGGCACAGTGAGACTTTTCAGGAGTACGTCTCTTTCAAAAAAATAATTTTGCAAAAGTTATCCTACATACATAAAAATTTCGACTGAAATTTGAAGCGTTATGATTCAGTGAGAGATTGGCTGTATCTTTGGACGTGTTTTGAAGTCATGGAGAGCAGCGATCCTAACTGGTCTGTACGTCATTGCGTGCTTCTTAGGGTCTCAAGTTGAGAGCCCTTTACCTCTAGGACTGGCTTTGGGACCACTTCCATTAAAATAACTTAAAAAATTATATTTCTAGAAGACACAAGTCTCAGAGATTCCTGTGCAGTTAGTCTGAAGCATAGCTTTGATACCAGTGTTATGATGAATCTTTTATTTGATTTTAAGCTATGCCACACTTGATAGACAGGATTTAAATCCGTAAGATAGTTTAGTCTATGTTTCCTATAGTGTTTTTTCATGAAAACATGAGGAAATAAATTAATGACCTCTGATCATACAAAAATGATATCCTCGGGCTTTAGATTTTTTCTTTTTCACTTTTTCAAAGAAAATGTAGTGGCAAAGCACTGGATTATAAGACGAATCCCAGCTCAGGTAAATTTATGTAACGTCAAACGCATCTTAGCTCCTCTCTGGCCCTCCCTCTGTCCATGGCTGCCTAGGTGCCTGTACCAGTCAGGATAAATGAGGTGATACTGTGGAGACAAACAGTCCCCCACCTCAATGGCCTCATACAGCGAGGTTTATTTACTAGGTGTGGCTCTGCTCTGCAGCGTTCTCTCTGGGGCCCGGGCTGACACAGCAGCCTCTGTGTAGAACATTGCTGGCTATTGTGAAAGTCGGGGGAAGAAGACATGCGAACCACAGACACGCTCTAAACATTTCTGCCTCCAAGGTCACACTCCGGTGAGCCTTCCCAGAGCAAGCTCGTAGGATCCCCTCACAGGGAAGGCTATCGAATATTTGAGCATCAGAACGCACCACTTAATTGTCTCTGGAAAGTAAATAGTGCTGGCCTTCAACCGACAGAAAACAAGTATTTATTTACTACCTAGCATGTTCCGGACACTGTCTAGACACTGGGGATGCAGCAGTAGATGAAAACACAAAATCCTTGAACTCCTGGGGCTTTTATTGATGGGATAGGAAAGAGAAATAAAAATAAGTATTTTTCTTTGTGGAAAAATAAAATGAGATAAGGGAATAAGAGTGATGGGAGTGTCCGGAGTTCAATTTAGACAGGGCAGTCAGAGAAGGATCTTGAGGAGAGCTGTTTAAATGTAGAATTTAAAGAAGAGAGAGGAAGCCATTCCCAGACCCGAAAGGATCGACGTTAAGACAGAGAAGAGACCAATTGCAAAGGTCCTAAGACAAGACCGTGTGTGGCGTGACCCAACTGAGGAAGTAGGGCAAGACCAGTGCCTGTTAAAGGGCAAGCTTTCGGGGTCAGCATGGGCATGGTGGCTGAGATGCTAGGTTCCACATGGCCAAGTGCGGTTTGAGTCCTAGACCCGGCAGCTTGCTTTCTCATTTTCTTTTTCTTTTTCTTTCTTTTCTTTTTTTTTTTTTTTTTGGGAGGTTTTTGCTTTTGTTTTTTTTTTTTTGAGAGGTTTTTGCTATAGGGCGCGTGCACTCACTGAAAAGACAGAGAGAGACAGAGAGACAGAAAGCAAGAAATCACCCCCCAAGGGGATGGCCATGCCGGGATCCCTTCTCCTCCATTTTCCTCTTGGGATCTTGGGCACGCACGCACACGCGCGTGGCATGAGTTTAAGCCACCAGGTCTGGGACTCGAACTGTGGTCGACTACATGGGAGTTCAGTGACATAGCCATTACTTCAACTTCTGGTCCTTTGCTTTCTCATTTTCTATCTCTCTCTGTCTCTTTGTCTCTCTGGTGAGTCCATGTGCCCTATAGCATATTAAAAAAAAATAGTGACAATAAATAAAATAAAATAAATAATTTTCAGGCAAAAAAAGAAAGAGCAAGCTATGGAAAGAAGAAATAAGGATGAAGAGTGAGGATCCTGATTAGGTAGGACCCTGCAGATCCTGGTAAGGATGCTGGATTCTCTGCCTTGAGATGGGACACAGTCAGAGGACTTTGAGCAAGGGAGAGACGCAATCATTATTTTCATATTAAGGGACTCTTTCCATTCCCTGTTTGAACATAGATTTAAAGAAATAAGAGTGGAAGAGATTGACCAGCCAAGAAACAATCACAGATTTAAAGAAGGAAATGTTGATGGCTTGGGCCAAGTTGATGGTAGTGAAAGCAGCAAGAAGCAGTCATTTTGAGAATATATTGAAGTAATATCGCTGGCCGGATTTGCTGAGGTGAATATGTATTTTGAAAGAAGAGAGAAGTCGAGAAAAACTCCTAGAATGTTGGCCTTAGAAACTGGGTGAAAACAAGCCCACTTGCTGGAACTAGTGAATGGTGTGGTGGCCAAGGCCCTGAACTCCCACATGGGAAGGCCAAGTTTGAGTCCCAGACCTGGTGGCTTGCTTTCTAACGTTCCCTCTCTCCCTCTCTGGTAAGTGCACGTGCCCTATACCAAATTACATAATAACAACACATTGAATTAAATAAATAAATATTTTTCAAAAGGTTGTTTTAAACATAATGTCCACTTACTGAGTGAGGAATATGGAGGAGCATTAGGGAAAGATCAAAAGTTTGTTTTTGAACAGATGAAGTGGAAGAGGCACCTAAAGTTGAGTATATGAATCTGAACACAAGAAAGAGGTTGGGTTAAAGTTATAGATTAGGGAGCCAACAGATGGATACGAGGGACCGGAAGTTGGCGTAATGGCAGTGTCGCTGCACCCCCATGTAGTCAACTGAAGTTCGAGTCCCGGACCTGGTGGCTTAACTCAAGCCGGGCGTGTGTGCATGCATGACCAAGATTCCAAGAGGAGTCACTTGATATGGTCAGTTTTTGTTGATTTTAGCCATTCTAAGGACTATACAGCTGTATCTCATTGTGGATTTAATTTGTGTTTCCCCAGTGACTATCGATATTGATCATTATTTCATGTACTTACTGGCCATTCGCATAGCTTCTTTTGTTAATTAACTTTTCTAGTTGCCCATTTTCTTATTGGGTCTTGTCTTCTTTTTTTTTTTTCCTCCCTATTTTTGCCAGAGGGTTCATGCACTCACCAGAAAGAGGGAAAGTGCTTACCCACCCCACCATGGGGCACCGTCAAGTCTCAATCCCCTTTTCCCTCTCTCCTCCTTTTCGGGGTTTCAGGCAGATGCACATGCACCTGGCACGTTTCTCAAGCTGCTGGTGCCCAAGTTAAACCAGGGGTCTGGTCGCCTTTACCACCAGGCCACAGAGCCTGACCGAGTCTCAGTCTTTACCGTTGAGGCATAAGAGTGTTTTCTGTAACCCGGCTCAAAGCCCTTTCCTACATTTTCTGCCAGTATTTCCTCATCCTTGGTGGCTTGGCTTTTTGCTCCCCTCTGCTCTTCAGAATTCTTTCATTCCCCACCTACTGGAGACTCATTTTCCTCCTTCTTCTGCTTTTGCTGAAGATGCACGCATGAGGACTTCAAAAAGTTTGTGGAATTAAGGTATGAGTTTATTTTCATGCGAAAAACAAAACAAAACAAAACAAAACCTGACCCATGCAAAGTTTTTTCATAATGTACATTTTTTCATGAACTTTTGAAGACCAGATTAAATGGGTGTGTCTCTTAGCACTTTCAACATTCTTTGGTTTGTTTTATCTTAAGTTTACTTATTAACCCAAATAAAATTTGTTTTTTTCTTTTAAAATTTTTGTTTATTTTTTTAATATTCATCTATTTTTGCTATTATTCATAATCACTATACATCATTTGGATTGTGAAGAGACTTTACCCAGCATAATATACACCTCAGTCCAGCCCAGCTTCGACCACCACACACATCCTCGCTAACAGATAATAGTTATGCTAAAAGACACTTGACATGAACCTTATTACTGTAGCCATTTTTAAGTGTCTAGTTGGATAATGTTAAGTGTCTTCATATTATTGTACTACCATTCTCCCAAACTTTTCATCTTGCAAAACTCAAACTCTATGTTCATTCTCCTTCTCAAAGGTCTCTTCTTAGCATGGGGTGATGTAGAGAACTAACTCTATTTTGTTTTCCACTTTAAATAGTTGATTAATGGTCCAGGCATCATTTATTGTATAGTTCATCATTTTCCCATGGTTTGAAATGCTACTTTTAAATCCAAACGAAATATACACATGTGTATAGTCTGTTATTTTGTCAGACCAACTCATAGAATACTCTGGGCCTGACTTTGACTGTATTTCCATTTTGTCAGTGCTGTTGGTCGATTCCGTTTTTAATTTCTTGATGTATACTTATTTAATGAATAAACTTAACTAAGGACAGTGAAAGACTTGTATACTGAAAACTATAAAATATTCATGAAAAGAAGACACAACAAATGGAAGGCCATTCCATGCTCAGGGATGGGTAGACTTGATATTATTAAAATGATCGCACTACTCAGCATAATCTACAAATTCAATGCTGTTTCCACCAAAATCCCAAAGTATTTTTTTACAGAAATAGGGAATATAGAACCACAAAGGAACAAAAATAATCAAATAAATCTTGATAAAGGAGTAAAACTGGAAATATCGCATTTTCTGATTTCAAAATATATGATAAAAATACAAAAATAAAAACAGGTACATAAATCACATGCATAGCTCAAAGAACTCAAATAGACATTTCTCCAGAAAAGACACAGAAATGCCTAACGGGTATATGACAAATGTTCAACATCACTAATCATCAAGGAAATATCATTTAAAACCACAATGAAGTGTCACCTCATACCTGCCAGGAAGACTGTTTCCAAAAAAAAGAAAGACACCAATTGGAACTCTTGCAAATTGTTGGCAGAAATAATAAATAGTACAGTTTCTATGAGAAATAGTATGGAGGTTCTTTTAAAAATTAAAAATAGGGGAGACCAGCAGTTAGCGTAATGGCTATGTTGTTGGACTCCTGTGTAGTCGACAGCGGTTCGAGTCCCAGACCCAGTGGCTT
>NW_006204667.1:2454961-2456556 GCF_000334495.1 Tupaia belangeri chinensis | reverse complement strand
CTGTCTGGTGAGTGCATGCGTCCTATAGCAAAAACCTGTCAAAAAAAAAAATTGTAAAAAAAAAAAAAAATTAAAAATAGCGACCAGCAGGTGGTGTAGTTGTTATTAAGGGCACTGGACTCCCATATGGCCAACTTCGGTTCGAGTCCTGGGCCTGGTGGCTCCCTTTTTCACTTTCTCTCTCTGTCTTTCTCCCCATCTCTGGTTAAATTAAAATAATAAATAAATAAATAAAGTTAAATGAAATAATTCTTTTTTTTCTTTTTCTTTTTTTGGGGGAAAGGTTTTTGCTATAGGGCGCATGCACTCGCTAGACGGACGGAGAGACAGAAAGCAAGAAATCACCCCTCAGGGGGGATGGCCATGCCATAATCCCTTCTCCTCCATTCTTCTCTTGGGATCTTGGGCACGCACACACACGCGTCCAGCATGAGTTTAAGTCACCGGGTCAGGGACTCGAACTGTGGTTGACTACATGGGTGTCCAACAACATAGCCATTATGCTAACTGCTGGTCCCAAATGAAATAATTCTTTAAAAAATTAAAACTAAAATCAAAATCAAGATCTCAAAGAGATTTTAATGTTCTATACTCATTGTAATGTTATTCACAATAGCCAAGGTATGAAAACAGCCTAAATGTCCTTGGATAGATGAATTGATAAAGAAAATATGGTATTATTCGACCTTTAAAAATTAGAAAATTTTGCAATACCTAGGAACACAGATGTAAGGACATTATTCTACGTAAAATAAACTGGTCATGGGACGGCAAATATTGCATGATTCTACTTATATGAGGTATCCAAAAATAGTCATATTCCCAAATGTATAGGATTAAAGAATGAAATTGTGGTTGCCAGAGATTCAGGGGAAGGAAGAAATGGAGCATTACTTAGCAATGGACATAAAGTTTTGAAGTTTCAGTTGAGTGAGATAAATAAGTTCTAGAGATCTTCTGTACAATATAGTAGCGTGGCCTTTCTTAGCTGTAGTTTTGATTTCTGTTACTTGTAGTCCACCAGGTCTTTAAATGTTACGTGGACAGCCCAGCCATGGTGACATAAGTGGTAGGATCCCACTCAGGAAAGCCACACAAACGACCATGCTTCTGATCCTGGGTGGACCTGAACATGCCCAAGCACACATGTACATACTCAAGATCCTGGCCAGGGCAGGGGTGGGGAAGGGGTAGGTGGTGTGATGAGAACTTGAGGGTGCCTATTTCTCTCTCTCGATATAATCAATAAACTTTAAATATATGTACATGAGCGTGTGTGTGTGTGTGTGTGTGTGTGTATTAAATGAAAAATTCCAGAATAAATTCTGCATCACAATGCCTAAGTCATTCACTTCAATTCATCTTATAACATAAGCATTTTATTATCTCACATCCTTATAATGAGGGTAAGTACAGTATGATAAGGTATAAAATATTTTGAGAAAGAGTACACATTTGTAATTACAGTATATTGTTATAATTATTATATTTTATTATTGTTAATCTCTTACTGTGCCTAATTTAAGCTTTTTTTTTTCCCTTCCACCTTAGGAAGAGTTGCTTTTTTTTTTTTTTTTGGGAAAGTTTTGCCTACG
>NW_006204667.1:2454218-2454508 GCF_000334495.1 Tupaia belangeri chinensis | reverse complement strand
AGATTTTATCGTATACTCAGGATGTATAAGAGAGCTATGTAATTCTTTTATAGTAGTATATTGGGGAGTCAGAGGGGGGTTTCTGGAGCAAAATCCTAGGTGGGGGGGCACACAGTAGTGGCCTTGCCAACATACTGAACCGACCGGAAGCGGAGGGGCTCAGACAGATCCTGGGGCCCCGCCGGGTCGGACTCCTGCACTTGGACACGCACGCGCACGTGCCCGGCGTGAGTTTTAAACCATCGGGTCCGGGACGTGAACCGCGGTCGACTACGTGGGAGTGCAGTGAC
>NW_006204667.1:2437794-2453714 GCF_000334495.1 Tupaia belangeri chinensis | reverse complement strand
GAACCGCTGTCGACTACATGGGAGTCCAGTGACATAGCCATTATGCTAACTGCTGGTTCCCAATTTAAGTTTTTTTTTGAGGGAGAGATTTTTTGATACAGGGCACAAGTGCTCACCAGAGAGACAGAGAGAGAGAAAGTGGGAAATCATCCCCCAGGGGGGATGGCCACACAGCAATCCCTTCTCCTCTCAGGATTTTGGTCATGCATACACATACACACTGAGTGTGTTTCAAGCCATTAGATCTGGGACTTGAATCACAGTTGGCTATGGAAGTCCAGCACTTTAACAACTACACCACTTACTGACTCCGAAATTAAGATTTATGATAGATATGTAAGCATAGCAAAAACATAGTTTTAGTTAGTTTGTTATTTGAGAGATTTTTGCTATAGGGTGCATGCACTTGCTGGAGAGACAGAGACAGAGAGAGAGAAAGTGAGAAATCATCCCCCCGGGGGGAGGGCCATGCCTCAGTCCCTTCTTCTCCAGTCTCCTCTCGGAGTTTTGGGCATGCACACACATGCCTCCAGTGTGAGTTTCAAGCCGTTGGGTCTGGGACTCAAACCGTGATCTGCCATGTGGGAGTCCAGCACCTTAAACAAACCTTACACCACCTGCTGGCCCAAAACATAATATTCTCAAGGCTCAGTAATATCTGAGGTTTCAGGTATCCACTAGGAGTCTTGAAACATATCTGCCACGGATAGTGGAGCACCTCTACATCTATAGGCAATGGTACTATACGGTACACTTAAAATATACGAGAGTAAATCTCATGTTAATAATTCTTACCACAATAAAATATAATTAAAAATATTTTATGAAATAGGAATATAACTCTTTTTAAATAGCTTTGACATTATTTTTTATAAATTTTATCATTTCCTCACTGATCGGAAATGGCTTCTTTTAATTTAAACCATACGTATCTACTAACTCATACATATTTGCACAGTTAAGAGACTATCAATTATAAAAGAGAACAATTATGACAGTATACTGTAATTACATTTATATGAATGTGGTCTCTCTCTCAAAATATCTTATTGTACTGTACTCACCCTCTTTGTAAGGATGAGAGTTGATAAGCTATTATGAGATGAAATGAAGTGAATGACTTAGGCATTGTGATGCGGAACTTATTTCTGGAATTTTCCATTTAATACACACACACACACACACACACACTCATGTACATATATTTAAAGTTTATTTATTTCTATCAAGAGAGAGAAATAGGCACCCAAGACAAGATCTCATCACACCATATCCCCCTTCCCTACCCCTACCCTGGCCAGGATCTTGAGTATGTACACGTGTGCTTGGGCGTGTGCACACGCATACACAAACTCTCACACATGTTTCTGTACCCTCTATATCATTATATTCACAAAGTGTCTATTATTTTCTCATTATTTAGCAGTACTGTGTTACATATTTTTTTATCTTGATGCATATTATTCTTTTAAAGAAGTTATTCATTTAAAGTCTTAATACTTTATTTAAGCATTTTTTGCATCTAGCTTTATGAGGTCTATTACATTCTCTTCATTTAGTATCTTGGTCTGATTTTGTTGAATCAACCTATAAAGATACTCTGGGCCTGACTTTTGACTGTCTTTTCCACTCTGTCTGTCTTGTTGGTCTATTCCGTTTTTAATTTTGTAAATAGAATATCATTTACTTTTTTAAGAAAGTCAATTATTTTGATTTTTTAAATCATTTTGTATAAAAAAAATCTTCTCTTACTGTTTGTGGCGAGCACTGCATACGGGAGCCATCTTGAGCTATCCACCATCTTGGAAACCGTTAGGCTTCACTTCCTCACTGAGCAAACCGTTTCTCAGAAATCATGTGACCAACCATTCTCCCTGGAAGTGGTTGGGTTTCTAGGCAACGGGGGAGATCCACCCACATCAATGATTGGTTCATGCTGTTGTATCTCATTTGCATTTCAGGCAACCAATTGGTTCCCTCCAGCTGTATATAACTCACCATTTTTCCTGAATAAACGGAAGTAGACGGAAGAAGACGACTTGACCAGCACCTCCTAGTGTATGTGTGTGTTTTTGTCCCATCTCTCACTCCCTCCCCCAAGGAACCTGTTCAACTGTCCCGTGGGCCGGGACAACTGTTTTAAAAGTTCCAATAGCTATAGTTTTAATCTCTGTATACTATTTCTTATTTTTAATCAAGTTGTCAAAAGTTTGTTTAATTCAGGAACCAGCAGTTAGCATAATGGCTATGTCGCTGGACTCCCACATAGTCGACCGTGGTTCGCATCCCGGACCCGGTGGCTTAAAACTCATGCTGGGTGCATGGGCATGTGTGCCCAAGATCCCGAGAGGAGAATGGAGGAGAAGGGATTGCGGAGTGACCATCCCCCCTGGGGGTGATTTCTCGCTTTCTGTCTCTCTCTGTCTGGCGAGCACACACGCCCTATAGTGAAAATCTCTCCAAAAAAAAAAAAGTTTGTTTAATTCATTGGCATTTTCAGAGATGTAACATATGGCATACATTCTGTAGTGTTTATATTTTTTTATTTAATTGATTTCTATTTTTTTGTCTACATTCCTTGTGTGTGTGTGTGTGTGTGTGTGTGTGTGTGTGTGTGTGTTTTCTTTCTCTAGTGTACATCACTAAGTTCATTTACTTTAAATTTCTGTTTTACCAAAGTTTTTAAGTCTAATTTTCAAAAATATCATCTTGTGTGCTTTAATACTTCTAAGTAAATGAATTTTCCCCCCTTGGTTTCCTTTTATTATCTGTCTTCTAAGAGTTTTATAAACATTGCTTTATATTTCAGTTTGAAGATGTGGTATTATGGTTTCTGATTTTGTAGTTTACTGAGATATGATTTCTGGAGGAATACATGATCCATTATTGTGAATGAATCTTACATATTTCATATTCTCATTTTACAGATTCATGTCTGTTTGTTCAAATGTACTATTTTTCAAAAGCTCTATGGTCCTGCATATATTTTATTTACTTGTTTTTCTAAGAAAGGTTTCTTAAAATCTCCCAAATTAGGATCTTTCCTGTTGCTGGACTCTTCCCAGAACATATATCCCCAGTAACTATGGATTGCACTTTGGCTCAACCATGGCTTTGCATGACCTCTTGAACCAGCTCAAAGTTCCAGAGGGAGAGTGCTGGGAAGACAATACCTAAAAGTCTTCAATGCCTGTTGCATCACCTCCTTGCTTCCCTCACTAAAGCCAGATCAGCAGTACTCTTGGCAAGGAAGACCCTCTCTCTGGAGGTAGCTGCACATAATTCATAAGCAAAGTAGTCTCTTTATGGCCAGATTTGTGAGATATGATGAAGAAAATTGTAAATTCCCTGAGGAAAGTCTGTGTACATGCTGAGCGCTCATCACTTCTGTAAGATATCAATGTGTATACTGTTAAATGATCGATCAGCATTGATAATAGTACCTCTTTTTCAAGAAAGTTTGCATTGTAAAGAAGTTAAAAACATGGCTTCAAAAATTTTTTTCTAAAACAAATTAAAATTCAAATTTATTATAGTCCATAGAGTATTTTCTTATACGCTAGAAATTTCTTCTATTTTTAAAAAAGAGATTCTGCTATAGGGCACTTGCTGGAGAAACAGAGAGAGACAGAAACACAGAAAGTGAGAAATTACCCTCTGTGGGGGGTGGATGGCCACACCACAATCCTTTCTCCTCCATTCTCCTCTTTGGATTTTGGGAATGCGTTCACACATGCCTGGAACGAGTTTACACTGCCGGGTCTGGGACTCAAACCATAGTTGACTATGTGGGAGCCCAGCAACGTAATTATTACACCATCTGCTGGTCCCTACTCTAGAAAATTTTATACTACCAATGATTTTTTTGTTGTTGTTGTTAGAGAGATTTTTGCTATAGGGAGCGTGCACTCACCAGACAGACAGAAAGAGACAGAGACAGAAAGCGAGAAATCACCCCCCGGGGGGATGGCCACACCGCAATCCCTTCTCCTCCATTCTCCTCTCGGGATCTTGGGCACACACACACATGTGCCCGACATGAATTTAAGCCACGGGGTCCGAGACTCGAACTGTGGTCGATCACATGGGAGTCCAGCGACATAGCCATTATGCTAACTGCTGGTCCCATATACTAGCAATGATCTTATGACAAAAGTAAAATGTGTGATTATAACCATTGTAATAGATATCACTGAGTACCAGTGATCAGAAGTGATTCAGTCACATAGCTCATATGTGATGAAGCCAGTATTGGGATACACATCTTATGGCACATATATGCCCTTCATTATAGCTGTCTCCTATAACCTAGAGACTTCATTGCTGTGGGAATATTCTTCTAGGTTCCAATTCATGTGTATGATAAAATTTTGGAACTGGGTAATTCCTCAAATATAGCTGTTGAATAAATAGCTGTTGATTTTAGTAAAAATGTGCAAGATCTTTCCCAGTTGCTTCATTCACTCTTTCAACCATGATCTCACATCCAGAAAGTGAAACACAGCTTCACTGAGCTTCCTTTCCCTGAAAGATGTGGTAGGCTTCACAACAAGAGCATCAACAGGAGACCCAGAGAAGGGGAAGAATGAGTCGGGACAGTTCTTTCCCTTGGTTCCTTGTTGCTGGTTCTATGAAGTGGTCACATACCTTAACTCATGAATTGTTTCAGGAGCAATTTTTCTCCCCTTGCTCCATCATTCCTAAGGTAGGAGTAATTTCTACTGCTGTTTATAGCAAGCACTGCACAATCCCTTATAGTTTTTCTACCTCTTGCTCGTACCCTTATTAACAATCTCTCTCACTCTCCTCTCCCTTTGTCTTATTAAAAGGATCATTATTCAATTTGATTGTGCCAGCTGTTTCTTGCAAGGACCCAGACTAGTAAAGGAAACAAATTACTCTTAAAATGTATGGCTTAAGTAAAAAAAAGCTGGGTGAAGAGACAAGGTTTCTAGCCAAGCTGAAAGCTATTCATATACTAACATCTGATTAATATGGTTTTGGAAAGAAGTTGACTCTTAATATATCCTGCATTGGGGATTACACATTTTCTGGACCAAAATTTAATCAGTTCCAACAGATTTCTAATACTTCATATATTGTTAATAAAATTCAATAGTAACAGAAAAAAATAAAGAAAAACAACCATTTCAGTTTCCAAAGCAGATAGGGAAACCACTGCTTGTTTCTAAATCACTCGGTTGCCATGTAGACTCTGCCATATCGCCCTGAGAAATTACTTAGAAGGGTGAGTTTCTCTTGATGCTTCAGCTTTAGCTGCTTAAAACGGAATAGACAAGGCAAAGACTCATTTTCCAGTTTTGTCTAATGTGGGAAACTGCACATCAGCGAGTCCGCGAGGCCATTTTATGAGTCTTATACTATTGCCATTTTAAGGAAATCTTCAGGTTTCAATTTCTCAGCAAGCAAACAATCACACAATGCCAAAAGCCACAATTGGCTCTCCTTCAAAACCATACTCTGATCAGCTACAAACCCATGGCACTCGCCAATTGGTGAGCCTAGAATCCCTCAGATTTGCATATTCTGTACCTTATGATTGGTCAATCTATAATCCTTCATTATCATATAAGGCAACCAATCATGGCCCACCAACATGTATATAACCATGATCCTTGGCCCATAATAAATGGACGATCCTGAAGAGTTGTAACACTGTGTCGTCTCTGTGCTGTTCATTCCATCTCTCACTCCTTCCCTCAGGAAACCTGTTCGACTGTCCTGTGAGTCGTGACAGTCTCAGAAGACAGTGTGATCTTTTAGAGCAATTGAAATAACCTATTTTCATCCATCTAGTGACTACCTATTCACGTACACACATACATGAACACACATACATGCACACGCAAAGCAGAGAAAGGACTGTGATTCTCAGAACTCCTTCTGTGCTTGGGGACTGGATGGGTATGGAGACTCTTCCCTTCTGAGCCAGAGCAGGGTGATGCGCTGACATGTTTGATATTTTCTGCCAGTTGGCCTCATTTCGAGTGGATGGGAAAAGACACTTCATTCCCATTATTCTCCTGCCATGGGCTAATTTTTAATATAATGCCATAAGGAGCATCGTGATTCACTTCCCTTCTGAGCCAGAGCAGGGTGATGCGCTGACATGTTTGATATTTTCTGCCAGTTGGCCTCATTTCGGGTGGGTGGGAAAAGACACTTCCCATTATTCTCCTGCCATGGGCTAGTTTTTAATATAATGCCATAAGGAGCATTGTGATTCACAAAATAATAATCAAGATACGTAATTGCTTAATCGATGTAAGACAGGTCTCCACAGTCAAGGTGGAGTGGAGTACCATCCTCCAGTGGGTTTGTCGTCCCTGTTTGTGCAGGAATTAAACTGGCTACATGTATTCCATCTGTTGACTTTGAATGGAAAAGGGGATTGAAACTTAAAATAGACTAGTGAAAGTCACTGAAGAATATGAGATGGAGCAAAGCAAGAATGTAAAACTTTTCAGTTTTGAAACAAAGTATCTCTGTTGTCATTCAAGACAGGTGATAGAGTCATCTCTTAGATATTTAAGTTAAAATCTGCCTTCAACTTCAAGTTATTATTGTGGATTGCTAGTTCCTTGGTTGTGTTTTTAGCAATATGATAGATATATCCTCAGACCACCAACTTAGGGGTATAGCCATGGCACAAAATAACCAAACAGTTCATATAGCTATCTTTTTATTTTGAAACAAGAAACATGAGATTAAGTACTTAGAAACTAAAACTATGGATTTCTCTATGTGAGGAGAAATAAGCATATTTAAACTGAAAATTAGTTTATTAGGAATTATAGTAGACATCAGCAAGATGGTTGACTAGAAACTTTTAGCACTCTTTCTTCTCACAAAACAAGCCCCAAAACAATAAGCACTACATTTTTGACCACATAACTAGAAGATAGCATTGGAAAATAGCAAAGAAGCAGTATATATCTTATAGATGACATAAACTCAGGATAGACACATAAAGGAAGGAAGGAAATGTCTAGCCTCTACCACCTCATCCCCTCAGTTGGGATCAGCTAGAACCAAGAGGAGCTTCTTATGGAACTAAGGTGAACAGCAGCCCCCATCACCATTGTGAACACCCATAATTTTCACTACTGAAGATTCCTACAATCCTAATAGCCTCTGAGCCTCGCTGAGGAAGATCCTGAGAGTCCACACACTGAACTACCTCCAGAGAAGGAGCTGATGCCATTGCCCATCTCTTCGTGGTCCACACTGCCACTGCTCTGCACCATCTTGGAACTAGAGCCACCACTGGAGTGAATCTTGCTCCAAGGATGAGTAACCATTGCATCCCTCCACCCCTGAGACTGCCTTCATGAACTGTGCCCACTCGGCACTTCCAGTCCTCAAGCGGAGCTGCGACTATGCCCTAACTCTGAGGGCCAAGTGACTGCAGAGTCATTCCATCCCTCCCACCCTAGTCATCATGTACCTTCCCTGCAGTGCTGAGCTGAAGTGCCCCCCCTCCCGGAAACCTGGATTCTCTATGAGAGCAGTCACTACCCAAGCACCACAGCACTGGCAGCACCCTGTTTCCAAGGGACCGAGGGCCTTCTGCACACCAGAGCAGTCACACCTTCCTCACCCAGCATCACGGTGCAGTACCCTGCTCCCAGAGGAACCAAGCCTCCATCACACTGGAGCAGTTGCGTCTCCTAACACTACCTCTAACACAGCACCTCACCCAAGGATCCACAGGATCTGTCACCATACTTTCTGGGGCTGAGCAGATTTGGTGCCTTAGTCCTAGGAAATCAGAACCTTGCTGAGCCGTGCCACCCTACCAACCAGGCCAAATGGCCATAGTGCCCTGCCTACCTGGAACTGGACTAACCTGCCACAGTTTGGGGCGCTGAGGCACCCTACCTTGAGATCCCCTTCCCTGGGTCCAAAACAACAGTGACATCGTGGTATTATTGAGTCAATGCTGCTGCTGTATCTGGCCTCACAGAAACTGGGCTACTGCCAAGTCTTACCACCCCATGCTCCAGTCACCTCTGCTGGTACCTCATCTCTCAGAGCCTGAACTGCCACTGTCCTGTAGGTTCCAGGAACAGAACTGCAGCTCTCCAGGGCCTGAGACTCTGGAACATCCCCTTTTCCTCAGAGCTGTGCCATGCTGTGCCCTCCCCACCAAGGTCCGAATCACAGCTACATCTCAGCCTGGTGAGCCTGAGGTGCTGGGGTAAGCCTCAGAACAGCAGATACCAGCTTAGTGAAAGAACTACTTCCACTTGTGCTTTGGAAACTGACTCTGTGCCCCAAGTCCCAGGTGCTGCAGTAGTTTTGCAAAATGCTAATCCCAGGAACCGAGCTCCACAGCGACTCCAAGCATCTTTGGCTGGGATTCCAGTGTGGCTGTGGCTGAATACGAGCTGTGTCAGACCCAACACCAAGAGAGATCTCCTAAATGAGAACTCTCCATTGTGAGTAGGGCAAGAACAGGAGGATTGCAAAAGCCTTTGTGCTAGTAATGTATGCAACCACCATCACTGCTGTAAACTTCTACAACCTTTACCACTGATGAACCCACTGCACCATGGCTCCACATGGAACTGGAGCCACTGCACCTGCCTGACTGGTACTCTCAAGTTCACTTGCAAGTGAAAGTCTTCTCCTATGAATGCTAGTCTATTAAGTCCAGAAAAGGTGACAGGGCCACCAGATGTGCAGACATCGACACAGAAACACTAGAAAGATCAAAAAGCAAAGAAACAGGACACTACCAAAAGAACATGATTGTGCTGTGGCTGCCCCCTAAGAGACCCAAATTAATGAATTGTTTGAGAAGTAATTCAAAATAATGATCTTAAGGGAACTCAACAAGATACAAGAGAACACAATGGACAATGTAATGAGATGAAGAAAACAGAGCCAGCAGTGGCGTGGAGATTAAGGTGGCTGGATCTGAGTTGGTCACCTGAGTAGTTACAGTACTGGACTCAATGGACTTTAAAACATGCATGTGTGCCTAAAACCCTGAGAAGATAATTGAGGAAAAAGGATCGTGCCATGCCATCCTTCCATGGGGGAGGAGGGGTGGTTTCTCACTTTATATCCCTCTCTCCCTCTTTCTCTCTCCCCCCAGTAAGTACATGCACGCACTCTGTAACAAACAAAAAAGAAAACAATTTGTGCTACGAATGAGAAATTCAACAAAAGATAAAAGAAAAAAACAAACAAGAATTTTGGAGTTGAAGAATTTGACCAATAAAAAAAAAAAGAAAAGCTTTAACAACAGATTAAACAAGCAGAGGTACCTGTAGACTTGAAGATTTTTTTTAACAATGACTTAGAAAAGAAGAAAAGTGAAAGGGATTGAAGATCAACTATGAGATTTATTGGACAACATTAAGTGAACAAATACGTGCCTTATGGAAGTTCCAGAAGGTGAACAGATAGAGAAAATATTGGAAAGCATATTTAATCAAATCATTGCTGAAAGTCTTGGGAGATGATAGGAACATTCAGATGCACGAAGCTTGAAGGTTCTCAAGTAGATTCAACTTAAAGAAGTCCTCCTCAAGGTGTGTTGTAACCAAGCTGTTGAAAGTGAAACGATTTTAAGAGTAGCAAGAGTAAAGCATCAAGACACATATAAGGAAATACCGATTAGATGATCAGCAAATTTCTTAGCAGAATTTTACAGGCCAGGAGAAAATGGGGTGATATATTTGAAATGCTAAAAGTAAAAAATTAAAAACCAAGAATATATATGCTCAGAAAAAATGAAATAAAGAAGAAATAAAGTTTTGCACAGATAACCAAAAACTGAAAGAATCTGTTACCTCTAGACCTGCCTTATAAGAAATGTCAAGGAGAGTTTTATAAGTGGAAACAAAAGTAAAATAATTAATGTCATGCATACCTTTGAAAGTATAAAACTCACTGGTAAAGGCAAATACGTAGCCAAATCCAATTTTCTTTTCTTTTTTTTTTTAGGTTTTTGTTATGGGTCATGTGCATTAGCAGGAGAGAGACAGAGATAAAAAGTGAGAAATCACCTCCCCAGGGCATGATGGCCATGCCACAAACCCTTCTTCATTCTCTTACAGGATTTTGGGCACACATACACATGTATCCAGCATGATTTCAAGTTTTATGGTGAGTCATGTGGGGGAATACAGTACCTTAAATGCCATGCCACCTGCTGGCTCTGTCAATTCCAAAATTTGTAAAGAACTCATACAACTCAGCAGTAGGAAAACAAAGTATTTGATGAAAAAATGTGCAAAAGAATGTAAATAAACATTTCTCCTAACATGATATTAAAAAGGAAAGCAAGTATCAGGTTCTTGGGAAAGTCATGATGCATTTTTGGATGTAGGAAAATAGAGACATATGTTGTGACTTTCCTGACAACCTAATATATACGAGAAGATGCACAATATCACTAATCAACAGGGAAATAAATGCGAACAAAAACCACTGAGATACCACTTCACACCATTAGGATGAACGTTATAAAAAAATCAAAAGACAAGTTTTGGTGAGGGTGGAGAGTAAAGAGAATTCTTGTTCACTGTTCATGGGATATGGAGTAGCACAGCCACTGGTTTACAATATGAAGATTTCTAAAATTTTTCTAAAGAAAATGGGCATAAGGGAACCAGTAGTTAGCGTAATGGCTATGTCGCTGGACTCCCATATAGTAGACCGCGGTTCGCGTCCTGGACCTGGTGGCTTAAAACTCACGCCGGGCGCGTGTGCGTGCGTTCCCAAGATCCCGAGAGGAGAATGGAGGAGAAGGGATTGTGGCGTGACCATCCCCCCTGGGGAGTGATTTCTTGCTTTCTGTCTCTATGCCTCTCTCTGTATGTCTGGCGAGTTTATTCTCCCTATTGTGAAAAAAAACAAAAAAAAAAAAAAAAAAAAGAAAGCTCTCCAAAAAAAGAAAGAAAGAAAGAAAATGGGCATAACAAAAGATTTAAAAGAGTTGTTTCTAAAAGAAATCGGTATGACAAAAGATGCACAATAGTGACATGATAACAAAAGTAAATGACCTAATGGTCTATTGATTTAAAAAAAAATGGTGGCATGAAGCTTTACACCAGTATCAGGAAGAGTTAAACTCAAGCTAAAAAATTCAAGTCACTTAATGACATGAGTTAAAATCTACAAAGAAGTTATAGTAATTATATTTGCTTATTAGTAAAAATGTTAGTATGAAGACAATATAAATTACAGAATATAAGGATATTTATAAGAATACAATACTAGTGAAAGATGATTCCTCACTTTCAATTCTTCATGAATCAAAAGACAAAATTTAGCTAATAATAGAGAAGATTTAGGCCAGCAGTAGTGTGGTGTTTAAGGTGGCTGGATCCCATATGGCTAACTATGTGGTTCAAGTCCCAGACCTGGTGACTTGAAGAACATAGTGGGTGTGTGCATGCCCAAAATCCCAAAAGGAGAAATAGAGGAGAAGGGATTGCAGCATGGCCATCCTCTATGGGGATGCCTTCTCACTTTCCTTTTCTTTCTCTCTCTGATGAATACATATACCCTCTGGTAAAATTTTTTTAAGATACAGAAGATTTGAGTTGTTAATAATAATATAGTTAACAGATATGCGTATGTCAAATATCAATTCTAAAAACAAAGAAATGCATGTTTGTCAGGGACCCATAGATATTACAAATATTGATCGTTTCTTTAAAACAAAAGTAGGTTAAGTTTCTAGAAGATGTATTATAGGCAACATCCTCTGTGCAAAATGGATTTAATGTTGGAAAAAAAATCAAAACCTCTTTATTAAGCAACTCCGGTTAAATAAACAATGAAAAATCATAAATATGGACTATCTGAAAAGTAACTGTGAGAGATAAAAGTAAGCATTATGTATTTATGTTAATATAAAAAATGGAAATAAATAAATAAATAAGACACTCCTTGTTAAGCTAGAAAAAATGAAAACAAAATAAACTTGAAAAATTAAAGGAAGATACTTTTAAACTAAGAAGAAAAAAATCTAAAAAGTGGTAAGTATAATAAGTGAATTTAAGACATGATTCTGTGTGTGAGGGAAAATGGAACCAACCCAAATGTCCATGAACAGAAGAATGGATTGAAAAAGTGTGGCACATATACCCTATGAAATACTACTTAGTCATAAGAAACAACAAGACCCTGACTTTCGATAGGAAGTGGATGAATATGGAAGATTTACTGCTGAATAAAGAAAGCCAGGCTATGAAGGCGAGACATTGTATGTCTCCACTTAATATATACCAACTGTCCACACTCTATGGTTGAAATTGAAAAATTAGAGGATATAAAAACATAGAAAATGGTTATTCATACTGGTTATGGTGTGGGAAGAGGGTGGGAGAAGGAAGAGAGTCTGAGGAAGACATTAAGGAGAAAAATAGAGAGGCAAGACATTTACAGGATGCCAACGTGAATCATTATCTGTTGATGATAACGTGTAAAGTATCCCCAATTGGACTGGTGAGAAATGTATTCATGTTGGAAAAGTCAATTTACAAGCTAAGTGATGTATAAAATAAATAATTAGGTATTAAATAAATAAATAAGTTAGATAAATCACTTACCAATACTAAACTTGAGAGAGAATAAAAAAGAGGAAACACACAAATACACAAATACAATAAAAATGGGGAATGACCACAAATGATGAGAATACCCTGATAAGAAAACACTCTGCACATCTTTTTATTAAAATCTATTAAAACATGTATGTGTGTGTTTAAATAAATAGATTAAAATTGTAGAAGAAATTGTGAATATTGTCAAAATTCTAAAAAAACCTTCAGATCCAGAAGGTAATTTTGTTCTGTTTTTTTTTTTCCATTATTTCAAGAAACAGAGTAGCACCATATGACTTAAGTTTGCTTCAGAATAACACGGAATAAGGAATTCTCTCCAAATTATGATTCGGACATTTATGTGATAGTAACAGACTTTCTTGCTCTCTTTCCTCCTCTCTCTCTATTTCTCTCATCCCCTCTCTCTTTCCTCTTATAAAGTTCTAAAGTATATATTAAGAAAGATAATTTAGCAGTATATTAAAAGAATAATACAACATAACCAGGTAGATTAATTCCAAGAAGGTATCAAACTCAATAGTGGGAAATCTATCAGATTTCATTCAATTGGTCAAATTCTGTAAACCTAAAAGACATTAAATATGACTTAATTAATGAAAATACATGTCATGTTCTTGGTTACAAAATTTCAATATTTTAAGACAATTTATCTATTTAGTGTCCTCGAAATAATCTATAAAATCAATGTGTTTTGATTTCAAATTAAAGAAAAAATTTTAAGACACTGTAAATTATCCTAAAATCAATTTTAAAACTAGATTAATGAAAAAGTCAAGAATACTTAGAAGAATTTTTAAAGAGAAACTATAATTATACTTTTCCTACTGGATAGTAAAATTTATAAATTACAATATATAAAACAGTACTGTCCCAGAAGGCACACAAATAGTATAAACTGGAACAGAATAAACTAGCCAAAAATAGAACTATGAATTTGTGGTACTTGAGTATGTGATACTTAAGATAATGAAGGCATTTCAAATTGGTGAGACAAATTAAATTCCGATAAATAACATTCATATTATAGGCTAGACATTTGGGGAAAAAAGAAAGCCAAATCACTTATAGGAAATAACTTCCAGATGGATAAAAGATTTCCATGTGTAAAAAAGGAAAAGAAAAAAAGAAAGGAGCTACGAAGTACTAGAAGAAAATAGAAGTGAATAATTTTTTAGTCTTACAATGGGGTCTTTCTAAACAGTGTAAGAAATTTAGGATCCATAATAACATTTTGAAAAATTTATTTACATAATAATAAAAAATAGTTAACTTAGTTTCTAAAGTATATCAAAAACAAAATAGAAACTAGAATATATACATAGAAGAGTTAGTACACTTAATACATAAAGAGTTTTAGTAAATCAGTATGACAAAGTCAATCACTCTAAAAGAAAACTGGTGAGGAAAATTATAGGTAGTTCAAAACAGAGAAATAAAAAGAGCTAAACACATGTGGAAAAGAGATTCAGTTTCACTAATAAAGGAAAAAAATTATATATGCTTTTTAGGCCATGTAACTAGCAGGTATTTATATAACTATAGGGATCTCTGATAGTATCTACTTGATGCAAATGCAATTCTGTATAAGATTTCTGGAGGAAGGTGTGGCAATGTGCATAAAACCTTAAATTAGATACCTTTGGCCTAACAAGTCTACTTATAGAAATTTAACTGTAGGAAAAAATTATATAGGTTAAATAAATATTTGTATTTTCTGCTCAGTTTGGCTATAAACCTAAAACTGCTCTTAAAAAATGAAGTATTTAAAAAAATAGTAGGTAAGAGTAATGATTATGGATTTATACATAATGAGACCCATTTGTGTATCTGTACACAAAGATATATACAATTTTTTTTTTTTTTGAGAGATCTTTTGCTATACAGTGCATGTGCTTGCCGGAGAGACAGAAAGTGAGAAGTAACCCTCCAGGGATGGCCCTACTGCAATCCTTTCTCCTCTATTCTCCTCTTGGAATTTTGGGCACACATACACACACATCTGGCATGAGTTTCAAACCACCAGGTCTGGGATTCAGACCACAGTCAGCCATGTGGGAGTCCAGTGCCTTAACCACTATGCCACCTACTGGCACCAAGATATGCAAACTTTCACAGTCATTCATCAGTTATGTCTCCCTTGCAAATAACAGAAACTCAACCCAAACCGGTTTAAGCACAAGGAAAACTTTGACTCAGATAGCAGAAAATAATGAAATATTTGCTTGCAGGCATCTTTTTCAGGGCTTCAAATAGGGCCACTCAGAGACAGTAAGTTGTTTTCTGTTTTCGTGTCTGTTTTGCTTTCTCTAGGCTGTCCAGTTCTGTTTTCAGAATAAGACCTCCTGTCAGGGTTACAAGATGGCTGCCACAATCTTTGCCTCTCCTTTCCAACTCAGCACCAGCAGGAAAGAGCAACCTTTTTCCGATTATTCATTTAAACAGTCTAGGTTTATTGGACCTACCAGGCTTAATTTGGAATGTGTGCCCCTACCTAAATCCACATTGTGTTCTAGAAAATGTAAGATGTTGACTGGCTTAGGCCTGGGTACTTGTCAGATGCTCCGCCCTTGAAGGATAATACCTACAGCCTGTAATCTGAGAGCTGGGAAGAACCAGAGGAAGAAACATTGGCAGTGCTGTTACCTGAAGAACGGCTAAGTGGATGTTGGACCACTAAAAGACCAAGAAAAGTTTGTTCCTTCATGATGTTATTTCTAGACATTCTGGTTTTTAAATTTCCATTTTTATGTACCATTTGAGAATCTACGTTTTTTATTTTTAATTTTTTTTAACTTAGCAAAAACTATGAAAAACCACTATCTTGTATTGTTTTTATGTTTGGATAAATAATAAATCTACTTTCAATATAATAATATAAAATACATAGATATTTGTTTCTCTGTTTCTTGATACATTTGCTCTATTATATTTTTGCTTCATCTTCCACGGATATATTTTTTCCAGCAATATCTCAGTATTACTTCTTTTCATTGTATTTCCATACTTATTATTCATATGGTCAAAGTCACAGACAAAAGGACCTGTGCAGAAATTAAATGTATCTAGCTTAAACAGTGTTTCAGAGAACAAAACATAGAAGTAAAGAAATATGTCTCCAGATGATCTGAAGAGAGTTCTAGGGGCCTGGTCTTGATGTTATATATGCATAGACAGCATCACTTTCACTTTGATGGCAAGCTTAGAGGGGGCTGCTGGAAGGTGGAATAATAGCTTTGCAAAGCTTACCTAATGTTGCCTTTGGTGAATATCTAACTTTTTTTTTGAAGAGGTTTTTTTTTTTTTTTTTTTTTT
>NW_006204667.1:2432037-2437620 GCF_000334495.1 Tupaia belangeri chinensis | reverse complement strand
GGGACTCAAATCGCAGTCGACTACATGGGAGTCCAGTGACATAGCCATTACGCTAACTGCTGGTCCCGTGAATGTCTAACTTTGATCAGTGCCCACAAAACTTTCATGTGCATGCTAATCACTGATGGTTCTGTTAAAATGCTAATTCTGATCCAGTATGTCTACACTGGAGTCCAAGATTCAGGATTTCTCACAAACTTCCAGCCGATGTTAACAATGCTAGTCCACAAACCATATTTTACTTATTGTTTTTTCTCATGCTTTTTAAAATATTTATTGTAATGTATGATTTGCATATAATCATTATACAGTTTTTAAAAGTGTGTATGGAACGTATAATAAACAAATAGAGAATATATACATATTCACCACCTTCATTACATTATGTTGTGAACTTTTGAAATTCACTCTACTGGTTATTTTGGAAATATATATTGAATTTTCAATGATGCCGTTTACTGTGAATAGTGACTCCAAACTGCCATCAGCCAGACTTTTGTTTGAGAGTGAAGAGAATCAGGCTGAGTGGAGGAGGAGGCAGCCTTGAAAACTGCCCCACTCAGACGTCTGAGTTGGGACGCCTGCACGGAGCTTTATTCTGACCGACCCTAAGATGCCCAGAGCAGAGTGGAGGAGCACACACTCTCCAGGCTGGCCCAGTCTAGACCAGGCTCCCTGTGGGCTGCCCAGGACTGGCCTGAGATTTCTGAGCCCTTCTAACACCGGGTGACAATGGGCCCTCCTCTTCTGGAGTTGCAGAGTTTGTCTCTCTAGGGAGTTCTGAACACGAAAAGGTTAGATACTCCACACACACAACACACAAATACAGTTCTAAGGAAAAACAGTGATTGAAAATCAGTCACCGGAAAGTCTCATAATTTAATCAGTATGGATTTTCAAGACAGAGTCTCATAAATTAATCAGGATGAATATTTTTAAGACACAGATAAGCAGGAGGCATAGTGGTTAATGTGCTGGACTCCCACGTGGTTGACTGTGATTCAAGTCCCAGACCTAGAAGCTTGAAACTCACATGGAGTGCATGTACATATGTTACCCAGAATCCCAGGAAGAGAGTAGAGGAGAAGGGATTGTAATGTGGCCAACTTCCCTGGGCGGTGATTTCTCGCTTTCTGTCTTTCTGTTTCTCTTTCTCTCTGGCAAGTGCAAGTGCCCTATAGCAAAAATCTCTCAAAACACCAAAATGACCACAAAAAAAAAAAGCAACAAAAACAAAGATAATCTTAACACAGCCAGTGAAAGAAGAATTTGCATTTAATTTGTTATAAATATAATTTTGTATATAAATAATTGCTATGTGGGTGATTAGAGTTAATAATCTGAAAAGCTCTGCGGTATCAATCATGAATCCAGTTAAAGACAGGTAAAATTGTACATAACAGTAGCTCACTAGGAAGAGAGAGAAAAAGAAAACTTTTACTCACTCACTGTGAGTTCTTGAATGGTAAGTCCATAGTACTGTATGACTCATAAAGAAGTTCTTAAAAAAGCAAAAATAAAACAAAATTGGAATGAGATGTCTAAAAGTGAAGACATTGGAAAGTCAGTGTTTTGGTGATTTATAGGCTTTCCAGAGTTCTTGGTTTTAGTCTTCTTTTAATTCATTCCAAAGAAAGAGTCAGCTACTTGTAACATTTTGGACTTTTCCTCTGTTATTTAGAGTTTTTTTTTTTTTTTTTTTCTTTTCCCAGAGCTTTCTTGCTGTAGGGTGTGTGCACTCACCAGGAAGACAGATAGAAACAGAGAGACAGAAACCGAGAAATCACCCCCCAGGGGGATGGCCACGCTGCAATCCCTTCTCCTCCATTTTCCTCTCAGGATCTTGGGCACGCACGCACATGTACTCAGCATGAGTTTAAGCCACCGGGTCTAGGACTTGAACCGCGATCAACTACATGGGAGTCTAGCGACATAGCCTATACGCCAACTACTGGTCCCTGTTATTTAGTTTTATACAATGAGTAATGTATATAATAAACATATAAATGCAATATGAAACCTGTGGAGACCACTGTCTATCAAATAATTGGTGAATTTATACTTAAATCTGCTTATGTGTAAAATCATTGAATCTGAAGTTTTAGCCTTTTAGTTAGAGAATTTAATCTTGACATTCAATGTAATTCCCAATCTGTGTGGACTTTTTCCTGTCATTTTGCTACTCTTCATTTTCTCTCTAATTGTTTTGTATCCTCTTACTTCTATTTAACTCCCTTTAGTTTTCCTGGTGTAATATTCCCATATTTCCTGAAGAGCTGATTTAGCTTGGGTTAATTCTTTCAGCATTTGTTTTTCTGAGAACAATTTTATTTCTCTTTCCCATGTGAAAGATAATTCAGCCAGCTATAGTACTCTTGGCTGAAATTGTCTTTCTTTCAGAGTTTTAAATATGTCTTGCTATTCTTTCCTTGCCTCATTGTTTCACTTGAGAGGTCTGATGTTATTCTAATGGGTAACCTTTGTACGTAACTTGGCATTTCTCTCTATCTTTAGAATGTTGTCTTTGTCTTTAATGTTGACCGATTGGGCTAGGATGCACTTTGGAGAGGGTCTTATTTATATCTGTTGGTTATCCTTTTTATTTTCTCGATTTGGATGTCTGGGGGTCTTATTTATATCTGTTGGTTATCCTTTTCATTTTCTCGATTTGGATGTCTGCATGCCTCTCTAAATTTGGAAAGTTTTCAGTTACTTTATCGTTAAAGAAATTTTTCTGTCTTTCTCTGTCTTTCACCTTCTGTAATACCCATTATACAAATATCTGGCAGTTTACTGGTGTCTAGCATTTTCTGTTACCCTGATTTTTAGTAGTTATTCTGTTCTTTGCAGTTGCTTAGACTAGTTGGAGGTTTTGTCTCCAAGGTGAGAGATTCTTTTTGGTGCCTGGGCTAATCTCCTGTTGATACTTGAGAAGGAGGTTTTGATTTCCCTCATTGTATTTCTGATCTCCAGAAGTTTTGTCTGACTCTTTTTCAGGGTGTCTATCTCTTTATGGAGTTCCTCTTTCGAGTCATGGAAGGGTTATCTCGTTACCTGGCATGTTGTCTGTTTTCTCTTGCATCTCATTGAGTGTCATTACAACGAATATTCTGAATTCTTTTCCTGACTTTTCTTTGATCTCTTATGTTTTACTTGTTTTTGGTGAGGAGTTATTATGTCCCTTTGTGGGGGAAGTAGTTCCTAGTTTTCTCCTAGTTTTTGGAATTCTGGTTTGATTTTTAGTTATGTGGGGAAACTCACTTCTTCCTATTTCTTTGGAGTATATTTCTGTAGCTGCATGTCCGTTCGCTTCCCTATGGTGTGCGCCAGCTTTGTGCCAGTGTCCCTCCTCTCCTGTGGGTGTGAGTGTGAATCCATAGTGGCAGTTTTGGGTTTAGATTTTCAGAGGGTAGTTTCTCTTCTTTTGCTGCTGCGAGGTTGGGAGAAAATTCCCCCAAATCTATCTGCAGGTATTTGGTTATTGTGTACCCAAACCTTTCCACTCCCAGTATGGCTGGAGGTTGATCTGGACAGCTAGAGTGTAGGGCAGTCATCCAGTTTGCATCCCATGTGCTCCACAGCTTATGGGCTGAAACAATCCCTGCTCCCCCACTGCAGGCTGGGTGGGGGTCCCAGCTCACGAGCCATGGCTGGCTGTATTTGCTTCTCTGTTGCTCTTGGATGAGTAAGGGACAGAAGGCATCTGCACAAGTTGGACAGCAGCTCCTCTTCTATCTCTGGGACTAATGGAACTGGTGGTGGTCCTCGGAGGCTGGAGCAGCCCCTTTGACCCCACTGCAGGCTGGGAAGGGGTCCCTGCTGGTGCACTAAGGCCCATGGCCTTTGCTTCCTGTTGCTCTTTCTATCTCCCCACAAGTTATAATTTAAAAGCAAGAAATTGGATAGTATTTTCCTGTATATGAAGTGAGGAATTAAACTAGCCACATTCTGCATAATAAACTAGAGCTATATTAAAACTTGTTTTTAATTATACCAAAATTATTTGAATTTGTATGCTGCCATTTTTCTATTTAGGACTAAGTAATGATTAAGATTTAGTTTTATGTAATTCAGTAATAAAAGGAGGTAGATACTTCAATTTGCTTTCCCACCATCTGATATAAAAATCACAAATCTGTATTTATATTATTCCATAAAGAAAAAAAAATGCTTGCGTACTGTCTTAAATGCTATTTTTTGTGTTTTGGAAGCAAAGATCACTCAATTCAGCCCCGAATCGCACTGACATTGTGCGGGAAACTCTTTACTGTTTGAAATTTTGACAGCGTACTCTTTCAAGGACAAACTCAAGAGCCATGGATTTCACGTTATTGCTGTCAGCCAGTATGATTTGTGGGGCAGAAGGAGGAAGGTGCTAAAAACTTCTCCTGGAGGAAGTTATTTTAAAACTCGGATTCCCACTGTGCATAAAGGCGGCTCTTCCTCCTCAGCAAGGGTCCACATGACCTTGGGCAGTGGACAGACTAGCTCTTGCCCTAAATACCAATAACGTTTGAAGCCCTAAGCCATTCCACCCATCTGAGGCCAATTTTTGTGGCTGCCTATGAATTCGCTTTGGGTTACAAACATTTTTATTAAGTCCTACATTTTTAAGTTTCACAGGCCCTCTCCAGCTCCAGGCCCCTGGCCAGTCCCTCTTGGCTGCGCTACGATGAATGGAATCTAAGAATCAAGGTCAACAACAAGAGCCAACCTTGTTCAAAAGGTGTGTGTGTGTGTGTGTGTGTGTGTGTGTGTGTGTGTGTGTGTATGTGTGTGTGTGAAATAGAAATACTTTCTCCCCGGCCTCCATTGGTTTGGGTGCCTGTCAGCTTACCCCAGGAGCTAAAATTGGGAGCTCTTTAATAAGCACTTCTAAAGAGGTAGCTCTGCTCTCATTTTTACTTTGTATGAGCATCTCGTTTGCCTCGCATTTGTCCCTGTGTCCTGAGTATGGCACGGCAAGCTGTGATGTCGCCTCCCTTGGCCCCTGTGCTATCCTGACTACACACTCAGGTCATCTTCTTTTGGGGGAGTTTGCTTAACTGGACTTTCAGGCTATACTCAGAACCTACAAATAACTACGTCTTCTTGTCCTTCTCTGGCTTCTATTGCGGCCCACTGGCTAGCTATGTTTCACGTGCTCATGGGTTTGACTATGCCTCTGTGACCGTTACTGGCACCTGCAAAAAGGACAGAGTGATAAAATAATCGAGACATTTTTTTCCCCCAGAAAGTAAAAAAATATCATCTAGACTTCCCACTGAGCTGCTCTGAATAAACTTAACCAATTGTTTCTTAGCGATGGTGACCCTAGAGAGAGACACGGAGAGAAACATCCCCCGATGGGCATTGTCACTCAGCATTTCTTTCTCCATTTCTCCAGCCTTTAGGGGTTTGGGACATGCATGCCGGGGACCAGCCTCAGTGGGGGTGGGTTTGCTCGACGGAGGCGGCGCTGGAAGGAAAGGAAGACTAAGGCCTCGTGCTTTTTCATGCACATCCTAAGTCGGACACTCCTCTAAGATCGCTCTCTGAGGAGTGACAACTGTTAGGAATCATCGTGCCTTTTTATTGAAAATG
>NW_006204667.1:2396534-2431647 GCF_000334495.1 Tupaia belangeri chinensis | reverse complement strand
GATTATTTATATTAAATGTGTCTTGAAGGGCCTTCCAAAGATCAGGAAGAACTTTAGCACACCCTTTACTGTGCCCAGTGAAGCGTTGTAATTAACAGTAAGTGGTCAGGGTAAAGGGGAGCGGTGGGGGGACTTTTTGAGAAATCTTACCACACACTCAAGATGTATGAGGGAGCTATGTAATTCTTTTATAGTAGTAAATCGGGGAGTCAGAGGGGGGTCACTTCCCAGCAAGGCTATCACAGTCCCGGAGCGAATAGCAAGCGGCCTTACCAACATGCTAAGTGACCCAAGCTTGTTCCAAGGTCGGGGGGCATACAGTTGCTGCCTTGCCAACTTACTGAACCGACCGGAAGCGATGCTCAAAGGTCAAGGGGCTCAAACGGGTCCTGGAGCCCCACCGGGTTGGACTCCTCCACATGCACATGCGCTCAGTGTGTCTTCCCAGTCCCCTGGGGCAGGGACTCAAACTATGAAGTTTGCCATGTGGGACCCAGCTCCTTTAACTACTAAGCCATGGGGACAGCCCTAACAGAAACATTCATAAGAACAAAATAGTTTGTTGAAGAAAAATATTAGCACAATCTACATTTAATGTAGAGACAGACTTTTGATCACCTAAAACATCTCCTTTTTAGAAGCATTTAAGTAAGAAACAACTTCTTTATACTGTGGATTAGAGACGTTTGTTTGATACTGGACATTGGGCCAGCCATTGGCCCCGAGAGTCAAAATTCTGACGTATACAGGGTTAGTCATCAGCCGGGCCATGTTAATGACAGTGACAGAGACTACCACGATGATGTCCTGTGAATTGGCAACTCCTCTCACACTTTCTGCTCTTGGCTTCAGACACTTGGGTGACATCCCGGGTCCCCATCAGGATTCCTGAGGATCCTACTGGTGTTGAAGAGTTAATGTTGGCAGTATCATCTACAGACAGAAAGAAGTCTTGTAAATGCAAACGACAGTTTTTTGTTTGTTTGTTTGTTTGTTTGTTTTTTTAGTATATGAGGAAAATTATATTTTGAGTCCCTTAATTTGGAGGATACAAAGCTTAAGTTGTAGGAGAAAATGAAAAGGATTCAAGTATGTTTTGAATAACCATTTGTTCTTGAGCATCTGGCAAACAGACACTTGGAAGTATGGAAGAACCTTCATGTTAACCATGGCCACCTTCCAAAGAACAGAAAGGGACATATATTTCAGAAACAACAACAACAAAAGCACAAGCCACAGTCATCTGCCACAAAAATAATGACTTCAGGAATCACAACGCGCGGTGATACTAAGCGGAAGGTTACGCCTTTAAGTCCTGCCAGTGAAATCCAATTTCATTAAATGAGGGTTTAATTAGAAAAACAAAAATGACTTTCACTTCTATTTTGAATTTTATGGATGAAAAGTAAGCCTTGGAAATATGAAAGGACCAAATAAAGTCATCAAGCCAGCATAACTTAAGCTCCTTTTTTATCCCGGCCGGCGGGGAGCTGCGCAACGTTAGGGCAGAGGACCCTTTGGCAGGCAACAGATAAATATAAGCAAACCGCGAGTCCTTGGTTTTGCCTTAAGTGGCAAAATGCATGATGAAGACAAGACCAAAAGAGCTCAAGTTGATAAACATGGAAGCAATTATTGCTCTTATTTATTGGCTTCTAAGGCACATCTTGCTTAATAACAGGTCCTTGTGTTGGAAAGCACAAAGGGCCATTAAAACCCCAAAGCAGAGGCATTCTGAGAACTGAAGCCACGCAGAAAGTTTTTCAAAGACTTCAGAGAAGACAGCATCTCACAAAGAGCTACATGGATGAAAGAGCTGAGCTTAACACGCGCGAGAACTCCAAAGGGAGGCCAGCCCCCGCGCTAAGATGGCAACAATACGTTAAACCGAATAAAGAATTTACGCTAAAACATGAAAGCAAATTAAAGTGTTTAGAATCAGATTTATTACTGTCGTTATCATTTAACTTGGTACTGAGTGGGGCTGGTGAGGCAGGAGGGAAGAGGGAAGTTAAAGGAAGGGAAGGGTGAGCACAGCGAGCAACAGTTGGTGAAGTGGGTTCCGAGCAGCTCGGTGGGAGGTCTATATGATATTTTTTACATTTTGTAATAAATCCAAAATTGTACTGGTCTTTCCCCCCTTAAACTGGCAATTTTATGTGGCTATGTTCCTCTATACTCAATCTGAGTGGGCAAAAGCACAAACCAAAAACCTTAAAAGAAAAAAAAAATTGTCTCCAGGACATTTTAAAACAGATTTATTTTCCTTTATATCATCATTAAGCAAGATTATTTAAACAGAGGCACAGTCTACTTTTTTGAATATCCTACCCTGGGACTAAAATTAGCAGCAAAACCGTTGAATTTAAGCCATTCCAAGTTTTGGATTCAATCGTATTAACCTTTCTTCCAGTTTTCCGGCTCGGTTTAATCTGATAGCCTCAAGAGATGGGTTCTAAAGGAGGTTGAGCTCCTGGGGCAGGAAGTGGTGAAGGCGGAAGCAGCACAGCCCTTGGCAGATCTGCAGATGGAGCGACCCGCTCGGAGCTGGGGTGGGCGCTGCCGCCCTGCCGCTGCATCTCGAAGCATAATTTAGAGATGTCAGAGAGCTTTCCGCTCGGAGGTGCCTGGTGGTCTTACCATAACTTCACTCAACAGGATACGCGCATTTATTAAACATTTGCAGAGGACAAGTTTTGTGTTGGGCATTTACATAGTTAGAAGAGTGAACAAGACACCCTGGACTGCAGGAAGAGACCCTGCATTTGCCTGGCCTTTTTGAAAGAACAAACGGAAGCCCACATCCTATGGGTTTAAATATTTAAAAACTATAAATTAACTTTTGAAATAAAAAGCTGAAATGTTTAGATTTTTAAAGTAACGGAATATCCCTAAATAGTTTTATAAAAATGAAACTATTTGCATTTCTGGCATGGGGTATCTTTTTCATTGCCAAAAAGTTAGTAACATGCCCCATGCATGTTACGTTTAGACCTACATGTAGAAAATGTTTAGCATTTCAAAATATTCCTCAGCCACCACCACGGGCAACTGCTATGAATATCATACCTCCAGTGACACAAATTTGAATGCAAAGAGAGAAAAGAGATTTGCTTGACACTACACAAAGAAATGATTCTTTGTTATGCAAAATTTTATTGCTTTCAGGCTTATAATGGAAGGATTTGACAGTTTATAACTTTTAAAAAGTTTACCTATTTCATATATATTGATTAATGTAATTTTGGGGGGGGCAGGAGACGTTTTTGCTATCAGGTGCGTGTGTTCACCAGAAAGAGAGAGACAGAGAGACAGAAAGCGAGAAATTACCCCCCAGGGGGATGGCCACACCTCAATCCCTTCTCCTCCATTCTCCTCTTGGGATCTTGGGCACCACGCACACGTGCCTGGCGTGAGTTTAAGCCACCAGGTCCGGGACTCGAACCACGGTTGACTACATGGGAGTCCAGCGACATGGCCATTATGCCAGCTGCTGGTCCTGATTAATGTACATTTTAAAAATAAATTAAATTAAAAAGAAAGAAGAAAAGTACTTATTTCTTCTGTGAGAGAGGGAGACAGAGACATAGAGAGAAGCACTCCCAATCTAGTCTTCACACTGCAATCCACCCCCAGTCTTGCCCAGGCAGAATCAGGGGAATTCACACTAAGGGAGACCTCAGGACACCAACCTGAGACTGATGTGACCTGGCCATCTGAGAGCATTGTCCGCACTGTGCCGCTGCAGCTCACTGGACACGTTTCTCTTCCCTAAGAACCTCTGCCCGTCAGTTTTCTCCCTCACTTCAGAGGGCCACTCATTTCTGACACATTGTCAACAGACATCCACATGCAATCGTCTTTGTTTTGAGGACACAGAGGCAGAAATGTGGAAAGACCTGATCGAGAGCCGGCATTTTAGGGCGATGGGCTATCACATGCTAGTGCTCAGGGTTGAGAGACTGAGCATCCCTGTGTTCTTTAGCGAATGGAGCATTTGGCGTTGGTGATACACGAGGTTTACCAACACTTGTCTCCTGGATTGGGGTCCTTCTTGTCCAGACCAAGATTCATACCATCATGGAGCTTCTAATCGAGTGAGAAAAATAGAAATATAAATCACGAATTTAAGTGGGATACTTCAGAAGGAATACAATGAGAGAAGCATGATGATAATAACCAATTTTATTGGCTACCTGTGTACTACTCTTACAAAAGCTTTCTGTATTTTAATTCATTTGAACCTCTCAACATCACAGTAAGTGAGGATTATTACAAAATATGGAATAGAGGCACAGATACTTCAGGTAGCTTGCTCAGATGGAATAGTTTAGATGTTTCCCCGAAGTGGGTGTGTTGGGACCTGGTTGGATGTAAAGGTAGGTGAAAACTTAGTCGGTTCATGGTACCCCAGAACAGGGCCTTTAGGTGTGATAAGGTCATTAGGTGGGGCCCCTGCAGTTGCATTCCGGATAGCCTCTCTGCTTAAGGTCCTGACCTCCGCCATGTTGTAGCCTTATCAGAAGCTGGCCTCTGGACCTTGGACTGCCAAACCACGATCTGAATAAATCTCCTTTCTTATGCATCACCCAGTTTCAAATATTTGTTAGCAACACAATAACAGAACAATAGGCCCCAATATGTGTCATCAGAGACTACCCTTTAACAAAGGTATAATAAAAGATAGCAAATTTATTTCAGATGTTTGAATATATGTCCATGAAAGGCAATGGTATTTTTTTTCATGGTTGTAATGTTTTGAATTCTTAGTAAAAAAAATTCAGCAGTCTCTCTGTGTGTATCTATGCTTGTAAGTGAAGATGCTAAGTCTAAAATGTATATGGGAATGTGAAAAGCCAAGACAGTCATGACAACATTGCGGAAAGGCAAAGTTGAAAGATTTAGACTAGAGGATATCAATACATATCATAAATTTGTAATTACTAAAGCAATATGGAATTTTAAAAAAGACAGACAAATCAAGGGAATGCAATTGGAGAATTCAGAAACAGGCCCACACACAAATGAATTTGACTTGTGACAAAAATGGTCTTGCTCTGAAGTGGGGACAGGACACCTTTTCAATAAATTATGATAGGTCAATTAGGCATGGAGATATGATTCTTAACTTATATCATACCCAAGCATCAATTCCAAGTTGAGTATATGAGGGGACTTCAAAAAGTTCATGGAAAATTCATACGGAAAACAAAAACCTATGCATGGATTTGAAAAACATTGCACCAAAACCAACTTGTACTGTAATTCCATTTTCCATGAACTTTTTAATTCCTTTCATAGTTACATTCATTGACTATTGATGGACATTTGGTTGTTTTTAATCTGGGACTATTATAAGTAATACAGCTGTAAGCATTTTGTCCATGTATCTTGATACACATATGAGGGGACTTCAGACACAAAAGGACGTTCTACTTCATAAAGTTCAAAAACCTACAAACTATAGGGGCTGGACAGTGGCATGGCTGTAAAACGTGGTGCTCTGTGAGGTACATGCACCCAAGAAGGCAGTCAGCTTCTGTCTAAAGACCTCCCTGATTACACCAGGTGAGGGCCCCTGATCCAGGCTGGCTGAAGTTGGGGGTAAATCATGGTGTCAAGACCTATTAGGGCTGTTGTATCTCTCTCACTCTCTCACTTACGGAATAAATAAATAAACTGGAAAAAAAGGCAAAACACCATGTAAACTAGCGTATGGTACAAATGCTAGTATTGTGTATGGTGACTTCCTTTGGGTGAAAGAGTAGGAATACTCCACAGAGGCATAAGAGATCTCTGGGAAGCTGACAATGTGCTGCTTGTGGATCTCAATCTGCCTCGAAGTCTAGAAGGATTTTGTCACTGTATAGAAATCTAACGAGCTGCACAGTTAGGATTTGTGTACTTTTCTATTAACACCAAATAGTCCCATGCAAAATGAAGGAAGTCAACTGTGATGGGATGGAGACTGGAGGAGGGAGGTCAGGGAATGTCTTTTTAAGGAGGTGACACACAAAATGAATCTCAAAAGATAAGAAAGAGGCACACAGCTGGGAAAAACCTTACGTTCTCTGCAATGGCGAATGTATGACTTCACTTTCACACTGACGGGGGTGGTTTTCTGATCATTTTATTACCACTCGTGCCATCTATCAAAGAGCAAGACCATGACTCGAAATTGGTGCATTCTGATGGACTACAGAACTAAGAAGATTTAGAATTAAGAGATACTCTGCCTCTCCCATTTCCCACTCCCCACCTCCACCTCTGGCAACCACTGTTTTATCCTTTTCTTACATATTTGACTTTTTAAAAACGTTTCGTATGAGTGAAATCCTGCAGTATTTGTATTTCTGTGTCTGGCTTATTTTCACTTAGTGTAATGTCCTCCAGACTCATCCATGTGGTCACTAATGGCAGGACCTGCTTCCTAAGACTGAAAAATATTTCCTTGTATATATACACATGTACATGATATATATATTTTAAAAATGTGAGATATGTGTGTGATACACACACACATACATATCTCACATGTTTTCAATCTGTTTATCCACTGACGCACTCATCTGTGCATGGACACTTAGGTTTTCTTCTTTTTCTTAGTTTTGCTAAAGGATGTGTGCACTTGCCAGAGAGAATGAGAAAGTGAGAAATCATTCCCCATGGGTGATGGCCACACTGCTATCCCTCCTCCTCCTTCTTGGGATTTTGGGCATGCACGTGGTCTGTTTTTCAAGCCTCCATGTCCAGGACTGGAATCATTCAGTCGGCATGGGGGATTCAGCCTCCTTAACCATCATTGCACCGTCTGGCCCCTTGTCATCGTTTCCATGTTGTGGCTATAATGAATCATGCTGCAATGAACATCTGAGTGCAGGTATCTTTACCAGGTGCTAATTACATCCCCTTTTTGCATGTACCCAGATGAGGGATGGTAGGTAAAGCGGCAAGTCTGAGTTTAATTTTCTGAGTAATCACTGCACTGTTTCTGTAATGGCTATGCCAAGTTACATTCCCACCCACGGTGTACAAGGATCCCCTTTTCTCCATGTCCTCACCGGCATCTGTTGTCTTGTTTTTCGAGAACACCCATCCTAACAGGTGTGAGGTGATATCTCATGAGAGTTTTGGTTTGTGTTTTCCTACTAGTCAGTGATGTTAATCACTTTTCATACACCTGTTAGCCATTTTTATGTCTTTGAAAAAATGTCTGTCCAGGTCCTTTGTCCATTAAAAAAAAATTTTTTTTTGTCTCTTTGCTACTGAGTTTTGTGTAAATTCCTAGTTCAATTTTGAGATCAACTCCTTATCAGATTTATGTTTCACACATATTTTCTCCCAACCAATAAGGTGCCTTTTCATTTTGTTGATTTTTCTTCTATGCTGTGTAGAAACATTCTAGTTTGATGCTGTCTCATTTGTTTTTGCTTTGTTTTGTTTTGTTTTGGGAGAGGTTTTTGCTACAGGTTGCGTGCGCTCACCAGACAGACAGAGACATAGAGACAGAAAGCAAGAAATCACCCCCCAGGGGGGATGGTCACGCTGCAATCCCTTCTCCTCCATTCTCCTCTCGGGATCTTGGGCACGCTCGCACATGCGCCCAGCGTGAGTTTTAAGCCACTGGGTCCGGGATGTGAACTGCGGTCGACTACATGGGAGTCCAGCGACATAGCCATTACGCTTAACTGCTGGTTCTCAATGTTGTCTCATTTGTTTGTTTTTCTTGCCTGTGCTTTTGTGTCATGTCCAAAAATTCATTGTCAACACGATCCCAAGAAGTTTTCCTTCCTTTTAAGTTTTCTTCTATGACTTTTATAATTTTCTAGCTCTTGTAGTTAGGTCTTCGGTCTATTTTGAATTGATTTGTGTATGTTGTAGGATAAATTTTCAATTTGATTCTTTTGCATATAGATATCCAGTTTTCTCAACATCCTTTTTTGAAGAGACGCTCCTTTCTCCATGTGTCTTCTCAGTGTCTTTCAGCTTATTGAAAATTAGTTGACAAGCTATGTTTGTATTTATTTGGGGGTTCTCTATTTTACTACATTGATGGCTTTCTTAGTTCATGGAGAGTTACCAAACCTCCAGACTATGAAACAGAGTAGCTACGAATGATAAAACCATGAATAATAGGATTAATTAGATTCTGGCCCTACAGCTAGGGAAATGGAATGAGGATCAGAATACCACCCCAAATTTTGCAAGTTGTCCAAATGTCAAAATACAACTAATTAATACTAAGAAGCTGAAGTCTAATCAGACACTATTTACACAAAGTACTTTTTACATGCAGGCAAAAATTTGAGTAGGAAAAATGCGGTCTCCCAGGACCAATACATTAATTTGATGATAATAAAATCATGAATTAAGCTGGGCACATGGGTGCCTGTGATCTGGGGGCGGCTCTAGCTGCAGGTGGATTGCTGCATCGAGACTGCTGAGGTCCTGTCTCCCTCTCTCCCCCTCACCTCTCTCTCTATTTTACACACAGACACAGAAGAAATAAATGAATACATTTTAAAAACCCATGTCTTTATTTAAATTATATTATAATTGCATCATTTAAAAATGTTGAGATCTCATTGAGATCTTTAGGTGTGGACCGGATGCTACAAGACGATTTTAAGGTAACTTCTCCTCTGCAAAGGCTGTTCTTTCAACATATTCTTAAGGATCACATACCGACGATTCACGCTTGTGTTGAACACATTCCAAATTGCCTAAGTAGGAGTTCCTTCTAACAAAATCAAACAAAGGCTTCTGAGGATTTTTTTAGCTGGTGTTTTGGTGGGAGTAATTTATTTTCTAGCATTTCAGGAGACTACTCTGGAAACAAATTAAAGTATAATGAAATGCTATAATTATTAGAAGATAATCAGTGACATTAGAGTTTGTAAGGCAGTACAAAACATAACAACATATTTCTATTTGTAAAATATCTAATCCTTGTTACACTAAGCAGTAGTCGGCTCATTACAATAAATGATTTTCCAGGGGCCAGCAGGTGGCGTGGTAGCTAAGGTGCAGGACTCCCACATGGCGAACCATGGTCTGCGTACTAGACTCAGCAGCTTGAAAATCATGCTCAGTGTGTGTGCATGCATGCCAAAAATCCTGAGAGGAGAATGGAACAGAGGGACTGTGGGGCCATCTCCTCTGGTAGGTGATCTCTCACTTTACCTCTCTGCCTCTCTCTGTCTCTCTTCAGTGAGCACACATGCCTTATGGCAAAAACAAAACAAAACAAAAAGACCATTTCCCCCCATAAAAATGGGCTCTGTTCCTTTGAGAATCTAGCCAGAAATGTCAGTGGAATTAGTATATTCACCAAGACTCAAAAACCCAAGAGAATGAAATGTTTTAGGAGGGGAAAAAAAAAAAACAAAATTCTAAACACTGGTGCTGTGTCTAGTAGCTATGGTTTAGATGAGAGACGTCAGAGCCAGCAACTGAAGCGGCATGAACGGGGGTCGGGGCTATGCAGAAATGAAGCGGTTGAAGTAGACTATGCTTAAAGCACGGAAGCGCATCACCTCCCACTGCTGTTTATGATACATGGAAACAGTCTGCAGTCAGATTCCATGGAAAAAAGCCCCTTGGAGCTGTGTTGCTGGATCTTTCGTTCATGGAGTGATGGTAAACGTGGCCCCACGCATTGACAAACCGGAAGGTAGATGCCCCCCGCCCCCAGGAGTGCTGACAACTGTGTGATAATAACGACTAAAATACTGGATTGTGTGTCCTCGTTTCCTCCTTCTCAAAATTCAGTTTGATTCTTACACTGTGAATTAGAGGTTAAAAATACTGCCAGCAGGTGGCATGGTGGCTAACACACTGGACATACCCACATGGTCGACAACGGTTCAAGTCCCGGACTTGGTGGCTTGCTTTCTCATTTTCTCTCTCTCTCTGGTCAAATTAAAATAAATGAATGGATAAATAAAATTAAAGAAATAATTATTTTTAAAAATACTGCATGTGTGGGCCAGTGGGAGGCATGATGGTAGGGAGCAGATTCCCTCACACCCCACCACAGTTCGAGTCTTGGACCCAGCAGATCAATAACACGCTGGGTGTGTGTGTGAGTGCCCCAAATCCTGAGAGAACGAAGGAGAAGGGACTGCAGGGTGGCCCTTCCCCCAGGGAGCGAGTTCTCACTTCCCCTCTCTGTCTCTGGCAGCAAGCCCGCTATGCCAAAACCCTGGTGGGGGGTGAGGGGCTGGGGGTGGTGGTGCTTGTCTGTTGTTCTTGACAGAATTCCAAGTGAGATCAAATTCTCTCATCCCACTTGAGTCAGACAAGAAGTTACAGGATTCATGTTTCTTTCCCGAATCCTATCTGCTGTTTGAGTCACAGTTTAGTGTGTAATCATGGCCTTCGGATCTGTGATTAATTCAAATGGAAGTTTTCCTTGTCTGCTTTGCTTAGATTGTCCTATTGGATGAAGAAGCATTCAGCATTCTGTGGAAAGCATGGTAGTGAAAATGACCCTTGCCAGCCATTCTAGCACTTTCTGTGTGGTTTGCTAATTACAAAAGGGAAAAAAACCTACTACATCAGATTAAAGTCTTCACTCCGTAATGGACAGCAAGCACAGAGTTTCTCTGAAGAGTGTCTTCAAGTGAATTATTCCTTTTATGTCAGAGTTCAAGGAATCTGCTTTTGTTCCTTAAAATATTCAATCGTTTATACATTTACTTACATAGCATATATTTATATATAAAATATTATGTTTTGAGAAATATAAGAAATATTTTTAAATAGTTACGGGTACGTGTGAGAACGAAAAGGACGTCAGTTAATCATTTAGAGTATGTAAGTATTCAGTCTCAAGCAAAAAACGAACCCCCGAATCAACACACACACACACACACGCAGTCATCTCTTGATATCCATGGTGGATTGATTTCAGGGTCTCTCCCCCAGAATGCTAAAATTGTGTCCCTCATATAAAATGGCATAATATTTACCTAGAGTCTACACATACTCTCCTAATATGATACTTGAACTCATCTCTAGATTATTTATAATATCTAATACGATGACAATGCTATGTAAATATTTATACTATGTTGTCTAGAGAATGACAAAGAAAAAAGTGTATACATGTTCAGCACAGATGCAGCCAATGTTTTTCCAATTATTTTGTGTTAGGAATTGATAGAACCTGCAGAAGTAGAACATGCAAGTCTTGTTAAACCATACATGTGGGCTCACTCCCAGAGTTTGGGAATAGAATTTGCATTTCCAGTATGTCCCAGGTGACGCTAATGTTCCTAGTCCAGGACCCCACTGGAAGGACCTTTGACCTAGTCCAGCCCTCTGGTTTTACAGACCAGAAACCTGCGATTTCAATACACTGCCCAAGGCTAAACGACTTGTGAATGGGTGGGGTTCGAAATCAACCTGATTCCCCCCACACCCGGTTTCATTCCCGGCTTTCCACACCAGTGCTTCTCAAACGCTGATGTACAAACAAATGACCGAGGAATTGTTTCAAAGCAGGCTGCGACTGAGCAGGTTTGGTGCGGTGCCCGGCCTTCTAAACATCTAAGGAGCTCACAGGTGCTGTCCTTGCCGAGTAGACACACTTTGAGCAGCAGGGCCTGCATCGCGCTAGGCCATGGTGCTGTCTGTTCATTTTGGTGACTTATATTCAACATATGTAGAGTGGATATTATCTCTTAATAGACTTTCCAGAGCAATTTTAAGTGCGCAGCAAAACTGAGCAGAAGGTACAGGTTTTCTCTGCGTAGCCCCATTGCATAGCTTTCCCCACCATCAGTAAGAAACAGCAGCATGGTACATTTCTTAGCACAAATGAATCTATCATTATCACTCGAAATCCATACTTTACATTAGGATGCATGCTTGTAAAAATTACTTAATTTTATTTATTATTATTATTTTTTAATTTGCCATAGGGTATATGCACTCATGAGAGAGAATAGCAAGCCACCAGGTCTGGGTCTCAAACTGCAGTCCGTCATACGGAAGTCCAGGGCCTTAAACACCACGCCATCTGCTGGCCCAGGGTTCACTCTTGGTGTGGTACATTCTATGGGTTTGAACAAACGTGTAATGCTGTTAATCCACCATTATGCAATAGTATAATACAGGATATTTTCATCGCACTAGAACATCCCTGGGCTCTGGTTCGTCTTCCCTTCTTCTCTTCTAATTAAGGACCTGCAAACGCAGATCTTTCTACTGTCTCTGTAGCGGTGTCTTTCCAGGATGCCATACGGTCTAATGCAGTATGCTGCCTTGTCCGATTGGCCTCTTTTACTTAGTAATATGCATTTGAGTTTCCTTCATGTATTCTCACTGCTTATTTATCCTAAGCACTGAATAATATTTCATTATCTGGATAGTACACGGTTTAGTCATGCACCTAATCAAGAACATTTTGGTTCCTTCCAAGTTTTTGCAACTTCAAATAAAGTTTTTGCTATAGGGCACGTGCACTCGCCTGAAAGACAGAGGGAGAGAGAGACAGAAAGTGAGAAATCACCCCCCAGGGGGGTAGCCATGCCACAATCCCTTCTCCTCCATTCTCCTCTGGGGCTCTTGGGCATGCATGTACATGAACCCGGCAGCGTGAGTTTAAGCCATCAAGTCCAGGACTCGAACTGCGGTTGACTACATGGGAGTCCAGCGACATAGCCATTACAGTAACTGCTGGTCCCTATGCAGGTTCTTGTGTAAATGTAAATTTTCAGCTCCTTTGGAGCATGACGTGCTAGATTGTATGGTAAAAGTATGTTTAGCTTTGTAAGAAACTGCCAAACTATCTTCTAAGTTACTGCACCAGGCAGTATTCCTGGTAGCAGCAAGTAAGAGTTCCTGTTGCTCCAAATCTTCTCCAGCATTTGGTGTTGTAAGTTCTGAATTTGGGCAATTCTAATAGATACAAAGTGGTATCATAGTGCTGTTTTAACTTGTAATTCCCTAAACATATATAATGAAAAGCATATTTTTATATGCTCATTTGGCACACATATATTTTATGAGGTATCTAAGATACATCTTTTTTTTGTAATGTATTACTTATTTAATTTTATTTATTCATTCATTTATTTTAATTTGTCCAGAAAGAGACATACAGGGTGGGGATAGTGAGAAAGGAAACCACCAGGTCCAGAACTCGAACTGTGGTCAGTCCTGTGGGGAGTGTCCAGCACCTGAACCACCATGCCACCTGCTGGCCCTCTGTATATCTTCTTTATGAGGTGCTGCCCATTTTTAAAATCAGGCCATTTTTATTATTGTTGAGGTTTTAAATTTTTGTATATTCTGGACAACAATGGTTTATCGTCTATGTCTTTGGCACAGTTTATGATTTAGACTGAGTGGTCAACCACTCTCATTTGCTTGATAGTTCTTTTTTTCTTTTGGCAAAACATTATTTCTTGGTTAACACTGAACCTATGTCATGGAAGTGTATGACTGATTAAAAATATCCTTAAAAATAGTTTTTAATTATGTAAGAAGAGTAAACATGCTCTGAATATGCTGAGTATTTTTGTGGGCATATTACAAGTATTTGAATGAAGAGCTATGAAGTAGTCATTGCTTGCTTATAAGCACTTATTATTCTCCAGCAGTTTCCCTTTGCCAGAGACTTGGAATTCTAGGGTATTAAGACCCAGCCTCTGCTGTGAAGTTTAGTTAGAAAGGGAAATGCGAAACCATGTGCAGGCAGTGTGACCGGTGTTCCTCACACAGTGTCCACCAGAATGGAAGGACTTCTGCAGAGGAAGAGCACGGAGGGGTGATTTTCTAGAGGAGGTGACCTCTGAGTGGGATCTGAAAGTACACATGGGAAGTTGCCAAATTCTGAGGGAGAGTGCAAGTAGAGACAGATGTCCCGGACCGAGATGTGAAAAAATGTAAGCTTAGAAGAATGGCATCGAAAAAAGATTACATTTAGGAAGCTGAAATGAGAAGAGTAATCAAAAGACTTTTTCAGGATGTGAAAAAATGTAAGCTTAGAAGAATGGCATCGAAAAAAGATTACATTTAGGAAGCTGAAATGAGAAATCAAAAGGCTTTTTCAGAGCACTGGAAGAAATTAATATTCAGAGCAAACTTTAGAAGTACTTCTTAGTTCTGCCTGTATCCAGCAGATATAAACAAGGGACATCTAGCTTCTTACCAGTTTTTTAGTTTATAATTTTTTAGTTTTTTGCTGCTGAACGGGACTCATTGTTAAGGCACGGTTAAACTTTAAGGATTCGTACACATTTAAAAGTTGTCATTTGGAAAACACTATTTATTTTAAGCAATTGAAATTTAAAAGAATATAAGAACATATATTTGAGGTGTAAGAGCACCTAAAGCAACCCAGTTAGGCAGAGTCAGTTGTTTAGAGTGCAAGCTTTAAGACTGTAGGGAGGGACCAGCAGATGACGTAATGGCTATGTCGCTGGACTCCCACGTAGTTGACCGTGGCTCAAGTCCTGGACCCGGTGGCTTAAACTCAAACCGGGCACATGTGCGTGTGTGCCCAAGATCCCGAGAGGAGAATGGAGGAGAAGGGATTGCAGCATGGCCATCCTCCCTGGGGGGTGATTTCTCATTTTCTGTCTCTCTGTCTTTGTGGTGAGGGCACGCACCCTATAGTGGAAACCTCTCCAAAAAAAGGAAAAAAGTAAAAAAGAAAAATAAAAGACTACAGGGACTACAAATTGAATTAATAAACTCCCAAAGATTAATGAACTCATATTTTTACCTCTGATCTCACTCTTTTCTTCTTTAAAAACTTGTATGTGTTTTTTAAAGAGAAGTCTTCTTTTCTCTCTCCACTTATTCTCAGTGTAGCTCAGTTGCAAACGCCTGCTCTTTTTGGCAGCTTACTACTCTTTAGGGAACCATCTTTCTCTGACTCAGACATTTCTGCCTTTCCCTCTCTCTCGTGAAAGACCTCTACCTAAATTTTCCAGCTATACTTCAGCTAAAAGATCCCGTCTTTCCTGTGTGGGTAGTTCATTTCTTTCTACTTTATTTCCTACTCTGTAGTTTCCCTGTCTCTACTTGGAAGAAAGACTCTTTATAGAACTTAACATTTCTCTCAACATACCTGAGGACAGAGCTTTAGAAATGTGTTGCAAATTTTTCTCATATATGACTTTTTAGATTGAGAGTAAATACTTGTAAATGCCCAGAATTGCTTCAAATGGAAACATGAGTAAGACTTCAACTTATGTGCCAATTAACTGATTTTCTTTCCTAGCTAAACGTGGTTGTCTCAGTATACAGCTAAACACTGAACAATGTTACCAGTTATTCAACATTTAATACTAAATTTTAATAAATAAAAACGTAATAGTAATTAGTATGAATCATAGGGACTATAATCTAAATTCAGAAAGCATCAGCTTTTAAAATGAAAATAGAAATATTGGAAAGTAAACTGCTGTCATCATTGAGCAAAAGAAAAGAAATAATGAAGATATGAGCATTAATAATGTAACTGAAAACCACAGGATCAATGGAACAGAGAGCTTGCTCATTGGGAAAAAATTGATGTATCTCTAGAAAGACTAAAAAAAAAAGGCGAGAAGGGTACAAATCACCAATATCAGGAATAGAGGCATCAGAAGAGTAGTAAGGGAACACTACAAACAACTCGATGCTCATGAATTTAACAACTCGGAGGAAATGGACTTGAAAATCTACAAGCTACCAAAACTTAACCCAGATGAAATGGGCAAACTAAGCCATGCTACAAATGCTGATTTGAGTTAGTGAAAAAACCACTTGAAAAAGAAATCTCTAGGCGCAGATAGCTTCCCTGTGGAATTCTACAACATATCTAAATTATTAAAACTAATTTTGTACAATCTCTTCCAGAAAATAGAAGAGGAAAAAAAAGACTTCCCATCTCATTCTATACAGATAATACTACCCTGATATCAAATATCAAATCTCAACAAAAGCAATACAGAAAAAGAAAACGGCAGGCCAATATCTCTCATGAACTCAGGTGCAAAAATCCTCAACAAAATATTAGCAAACCAAATCTAGCAAAGTATAACTAATTATATACTATGACCAAATCACATTTATTCCAGGTATGCAAGACTGGCTTAGCATTTAAAAAATCAATCAATGTAATCCACCATATGCCAGGCTAAAGAAGAAAGACTGCATGATCATATCAAATGACAAGTAAAAGCATTGTGAAAATTCAGCCTTCAGTCTTAATAACAGCCCTCTGAAAACTAGGAATGGTAGAAAATCTCTTCAACTTGATAAAAATATATGCACATAATACCTGTAGTTAGTATATTTAATGGTGGAAGACTTAAGACTGTGACGTCCATTTTTACCACTTTTATTCAACATAGTATTTAAAGTTCTGGCTGCTGCAATAAGACAAGAAAAAGGAGGAGGAGAAGGAAAAGAAGAATAAGTGGAAGAAATGATGTACATACACATTGGAATGGAGTAAATAAAACTATGTTTATAGATAATGTGATTTGACGGTCAGTATAGGAAATTACAAAGAATCCACAAAAAGTACTCCTTAAGAAGTACCTCAACAAAGTTTTATGACATGAGATCAACATATAAAAATCTAGGGAACCAGCAGTTAGCATAGTGGTTATGTCGCTGGACTCCCACATAGTTGACCGTGATTTGCGCCCCGGACCCAGTGGCTTAAAACTCACCCCGGGTGCGTGCGTGCCCAAGATCCCGAGAGGAGAATGGAGGAGAAGGGATTGCGGCGTGATCATCGCCTCTGAGGATGATTTCTCGCTTTCTGTCTCTATGTCTCTCTCTGTCTGTCTGGGGAGTGCACACGCCCTATAGCTAAAACCTCTCCAAAAAAATATATATATATAAAAATCTATTACATTTCTAGGGGCCGCCAGGTGGCATGGTGGGTGGTTAAGGGTGCTGGATTCCCACATAGTCTACCGTAGTTCAAGTCCTGAACCTGGCAGCTTACTTTCTCACTTTCCCTCTCTCTTGTGTTCTCTTTCTCTCTGTCCCTCTCTGATCAAATTAAAATAAGTAATAAATAAATAAAGAGTTTTTAAAAATCTATTACATTTCTATACACAAAGGAAAAGTCTTTCCAAAGAAAATGACATACTTGGGTATAAACTTAATAAAGCAAATACAACATCAGTGTGCTGATGAAATAAATCAAGAACCTAAATAAATGTGGAGCTTTAATACATTGGAAGTCTTCACATAGTGAAACCAGTGCCCTCCAAATTAATCTCTAGGTTTAGCATGCTTCCTATCAAAATTCCAGTGAGATATTTTTGTTTAGAAGACAAATTTATTCTTTTTATTTACATTTAATCACTATATATCTTTACAGTGTACAGCATGGTTTTTCCCAACATAAGTACAGTGCATATTAATCAAATTAAAGACATTACCATATATATTATCATCAGAAGATAACTTTTCATTTTTGTATCTATGAAATGTTTTGCTGTTTTTTTCCGATTCCCTCCCTCCTAGCCACTATTACCTACCCCTTCCTAAACTGTCTCTACTATCTACAGTTGCTCTCCCTTATAAAAAACAGTGAGACTCTGACATTTGATACAAAGTGGGTAAATATGGGAGATTAACACTAAGTGAAGCAAGCCTGACTATGAAAGACAGGCATTATATATCCCTGCTTAATGTAAACTAAATATGTGCACTCCATAGCAGAAATTGACAAATTTATTCTAATATTTACATGGAAGATGTAAGTCCTAGAATAGCTAAAACAATATTAGAAAAGGAATAAGGTAGAAAACATCACTCTGAGCCATTTTGGGGGAAACGGAGGAATGAAGAGGTCCTACTGATAATTCAGCCTCCAGTATAGAAAACTCGCTTGGAGAGATGGAAGGGAACAGAACAGCCCTTCTTCAAGAACCAGCTCCAGGGCTCCTGCAATCTAGCCATTTTGGGGGAAACAGAGGAATGAAGAGGTCCCACTGATAATTCAGTCTCCAGTATAGAAAACTTGCATGATTGAAGTTCCAAGTTTGGGATGAAATCGACCATCCACGAGATAACTAGAAATCGCTGCAGGACCACATCCTAAGAAAAAGGATAACTCCTCTTCATCTGCACACAGTTCAGTGGAAGTCATGGAAATGTCTGATAAAGAATTCAGAACATTCATAATGGCAAAGCTTACAGAGATGGAAGAGAAGAGAGACAAGGAACTGAAGAGGAAGGAGGAGAAAGGAGTTGAAGAGTTCCAGGAGGTGAGGAAATTCATGCAAGATCTAAAAGAGGAATTTCACACATTACAAAAGAATCAGATGGAACTGTTAGAGATGAAGGCTACAATGGCTACAATACAAGAAGTCAAAATTTCCCTTTCAAGTATTAAAAGCAGACTAGATCATACTGAAAAGAGAATCTTAAATATAGAAGAGAAAATTGCTGGCCTAGAAAAATCCACCACGAAGACTGAGAAAATGGCCCCAAAATGTGAGAATAATATACGAGAAATACTAGGTAACATTAAACGTCCAAACATTTAGATACTCAGTATACCAGAAGGTGAAGAAATTAATAAGGGCATTGAATATCTATTTCAAGAAACCCTGGAAGAGGGATACCAGGCTACCTGTGGCTGCAGGCCCTAACAGCCTGGACCTGTGGCTCATCCCCTCCCCACTCACCTTTGGACTTCAGATTTGTGTCTTGAACCTTTTAGACAAAATTGTGCAGCTCCCCACCCCATCCAGAGATTGTTTCAAGCCAGTGACCTTGTGGGACACCAGGAAGACTGAGGCTTCAGGTCCTAACAGCCTAGACCTATATCCCAGAGTTCAATCTGGAAGATCATACCTCAACAGAAACAGAAGAAAGATTAAGTACATGAGTCTGAACTGATGAAACAGCATTCTGTGACTTGACTAAGATATTGCTGCTTTTTTTCTAAGCTTTGTTGTCCAGTTTTAAGGATCTTTATCCTGTCTTGAGTGTCAATAGATTCATGTACCTACTATTTGAACAAAATACCAACCTGTTTCTAGGCTTCAAATTTCAAGGAAATAACCTTACCAGTTCAAAACTGCTTTTCTTGAAACCACCAGCTGAACTTGCTATTGAAAGTAATTACAGTATTTAGGATATTGTGTGGTCAACAAAATGTTGGGGGAAAAGGAATTGAAGACAACTGTAGACAGCAGAGATAGTGTAATAAGAGAGTGCAATAGGGCAGAGGGTCAGACATGGGGTAAAAAACATATATACACGAAAATAGAAATGGAATATTATGGATGATAACATGCATTATTAAGCCACTATCCAGTTTATTCTAGATGGGAAACCACATTTAGTATGTTGTGATGATGCTCAGGGAATGAATGTAAATTAATAAAAAAAATTTTTCAGAAGAAAAAAAAAAGGCATTAAAAATATCTATCTGATGACTGCAGCAAGCTATATAGCCCTTGGCAGGTGCTACTTTATAGTATGTTCATTCTATTCACTGAGGTTTATGCCCAAAGTCAGACTTGTGTTCATGGATATGTATATTTCAGCTGTGCTTGCTATTGAAAATATTTAGATTTATTAAGATATTTAGTGAAACAATAAAATGGGGGAGGCAGAGATACCAGACACAATGTGGGAGGAGGGTGGGAGATGGCAGAGGGTGAGATAGGGAATCAAGGATGGGAAAAAAGGCAAAATATACAGAAAACAAGAAATGGAAAATTATGTTTTGACAATAACACATATGTTGATGTGCTTGATTGAGCCAATATACAGTGTACTATGAATAGAAAAATCTCATTTTGTATGCTATAATGATGTACAGTGAATGAATGTAAATAAATAAAAATAAATAAATTTTAAAAATATAAAAAATAAAGAAAAAATAACAAAAGGGGAAATTACACAGTACAGTTCAAAATTCAGTTTTACAAAAAATTATTAAAAATTTCAAAATATATAAAATGTGTAAATACATAAAATTAGGTATTGTTCTTCTCGATAAATAAACGAAAAAATAAAATAAGTCAAAGGAAAAAAAAAGAAAACATCACTCTACCCAATATGCAGGTGTATTGTGTAGACATAGAGTAATAAAGATGGCGTGATATTGGTGGGAATATGTATATAATGATCACTGGAATGATATATACCACCCGGAAGTAAAGCCATAGAATATATGCTCAACTGCTATTTGACAAAAGTACAGAAGTAATTCAATTGAGAAAGAGTAACTTTCTTGACATAAGGTGTTGGAATATGACAAGAAAAAAAATGAATCTCAGTCCAGATTTCATACTGTATGTAAAATTAACTCAAAAGCACCACAAACTTAAATGCAATGAATAAAACTATTAAGCATTTAGGAGAAAAACAGATAAATAGGAAAAATATCATTCAGATCTAAGGCTGGGCAAGAGTACTTGGACTTGATACCAAAATCACAATCTATAAAAGGCAAAAATTAACAAATTTTACTTCGTCAGGTACCCTTCTAAGAAGATGAAAAAACAAGTTATAGACTAGGAGTAAATATTTTCAAACCATCTGTCTACCAAAAGATTAGTAGGCAGAATATATTGAGTACTCAAAATTCAACAGGAAAAAATACCTCAACAGTAAACAAATTATCCTAATATAAAAAACATGAATAGATATTTAGCCCAAGATGATATATAATTAAAAAGTAAACACCTGAAAATATATGTCATTAGAGAAATGTAAATTTTAATCACAATAAAATATCACTATTAAAATTAATCAAATAAATAATAGCACAATACTAGCTGGTTGTGGGGATCCAGAGAAACTGAATCACTCGTATGTTGCTGGTGGGATGAAAAATGGCAGCACCACTAAGGAAAATAGCTCAATACTTTCTTACACAACTACCATATGATACAGTAAGTGCACACTGAGCAATCCCAGGAAAAGACAATCTTATGTTTACACACAGCATAGAATGGATACTTTCTTTATAGCAACCAAAACCCAGAAACAACCCACGTTGTTCACCACTTCAATGGGTGAACAGTTAAACAATCTGGTACATCTTTTTCATAGACTATACTCAGCAATAAAAAAGATACTCATGACAACTTGATGAACCTCTGGGGGATAATGCTAAGTGAAAATAAGCCCACTGTGGAGGATTGCATATAAAGGGGCTTCAAACATGTTATGGAAAATGGAATTACATTACAAATTTACATTGGAGCAAATCATTTCTTCATAATACACATTTTCCATGAATTTTTTGAAGACTGCCCCCAGTACTGTGTTCAGTTAATAAAACATTCTTACAATAGCAACAGGATTGAGATGAAGCCCGGGAGACCAGTTGCCAGTACAGGGATGGGGGTAGCTGGGCGTGGTAACAGAACGGATCCTCGTGATGCCGAAACCGCTCTGTATTTCACCTGTAGCCATATCTGCATGCTGGTTGTGATAGTTGTATTTTTTTAATACATTCAATCACTATATATCATTACAGCTTACAAAATGAGTTTTTCCAGCATGAATGCACTGCATATTAGTCCAGTTAAAGATGTTATCATGCACGTTATCATCAACAGACAATTTTCCTATTTGTGTCCCTTAAATGTTTTGTTTCTTTCTTTTTCTCCTTGATTCCCTTTTCTTTTTTTTTTTTTTTTCGAGAAGTTTTTCTTATAGGGCATGTGCGCTTGCCAGAAAGACAGAGAGAAACAGAAATCACCCCCCAGTGGGGATGGCCACGCCGCAATCCCTTCTCCTCCATTCTCCTCTTGCGATCTTGGGCATACGTGCACACGTGCCCGGTGTGAGTTTAAGTCACTGGCTCTGGAACTTGAACCATGGTGACTACACGGGACTCCAATGACATAGCCATTATGCCAACTGCTGGTCCCCTTGATTCCCTTTTTTAAGATGCTGTCATTTAGGAAAATTGGACAAAGGATACAAAGGATTTCTCTGTACTACTTCCTTAAAAATGCTTGTAAAGCTCCAATTTTCTCAAATTAGAAGTTTAATTTAAAAGAGACCAGCAGGTGGTGTAATGGTTACGTCACTGGACCCCCACCTGTGCGACCGTGATTTGAGACCCAGACCCAGAGGCTTGAAACTCATGCCAGGTGCGTATGCGTGCATGCCCAAAATCCCAAAAGGAAAACGTTGGAGAAGGGATTGCGGTGTGGCCATTCTCCCTGGGAGGTCATTTCTGGCTTTCTGTCTATCTCTTTCTCTCTGGTGAGCACACATGCCCTCCAGCAAAAATCTCTCTCTAAAAAAAAAAAAGAAGTTTAATTTAAAAAAATCAGTAAAAAAAAAAAAAAAAAAAAAGAAGTTTAATTTTAAAAAATCAGTAGTTGTAATCTTTTCCTATTTTCTAATTATTTAATAAAATTTTATCAATAGCAAAGGAATACAAAGGAGTCAACTTACAGATAATTCTCTGGAGAGGCAATGGGGAGAGATGACCTCACGTGATGGAATACTGACAGACACAACACCAATGATCTGGACTGTAAGCACGAAGCCTCTCAGGGAATATTGTAAGAAGAACTGAATGATGTCTTGCTTCCGCAGCTCTTCAAAGCAAGATGGGATGCAAGAGATCATAAATACACTGGTGTTTAGTGGAATCTCAGTTTCTCCATGCATAGTGCTACTAATGTGACATTTCTAACTTAACCTCATCCAAGTCATGGCTTAACTAGTGTTTCTTCTGTAATCACTGCTCAGGTTGAGCACTGTTGTTCTCTGACAATGGCATATTTATTTTTTAAGTGAGCGATTTTTTGCTGCAGGGCACATGCACTCTAGCCAACCCTGATAGCATATCTATTAACACTTCCAGTTTCTGTGGGTCATTTGTGAATTGGATTTATTTTACATTGTAAAGTGGAAGTCTCATCATTTCTGTGCAAAGAAAATAATTTTAACAGTATAAGGTAGAAACTGGAGCCTGCAATTGGATGCTGAGACCATAGGACCTTCTTGTTTGCACCATTGAATATGACCCTTGACACCATAGATGGCATGTCATTTGGATACCCTGGTATCTACTAATTCATTTGTTTTTGTACTCATTTATTTGACTAGCAGTTATTGAGGGCATACTATGTGCATAAAATTGTGCTAGACATTGAAGTGGAGCAGAAAGAAAAATAAGGCTCGATCCTCAAGTAGGGTTCATAGTAGCACACACCCATGAACATCGATAATATGAAAGAGGAAGTCTTGGGACCAGGAGATGCCATAATGGTTACATGGCTAGACTCCTTTGTACTCAGCTGTACTTCGAGTCCTGGACCCAGACTCAGCACATGTGCATGTGCACCCAAAATCTCAAGAGGAGAATGGAAGAGAAGGGATTGAGGCATGGCCATCCCTCCTGGGAGGTGATTTCTCACTTTCTGTCTCTCTGTCTCTCTAGCAAATTAATGTGCTCTATGACAAAAATCTCTTTCTCTCTTTCTCACCCACCCCTCACACACACACACAAATAGAAAGTCTTAAATTCCCTGAGCTATAGTCCATCTAAGCAAAGGATGGTTAGTCTTCAGAGGAAGTGAGTCTTTCTGATCAAGAGACACAGTGAATGATGTGTGGTGGGACTTTAAAGAAGGCTAGGGTTAAATGGCTGAGAGGGTGAAGGGTTAGGACAGGACAGGGCAAAGCTGTTCAGGAACTGCAAGGGAAACCTAAGGTCATCTAGGCTGGTGAAGAGTTTTGGTTTTGTGTTTGTTTTTTAGATGTTTGCCATAGGGCACGTGTGCTCACTAGGGAAAGGCAGAGAGAGACAGTGGAGGGAAAGTGAGAAATCACCCCCCAGGGGAGCTGGCTGTGCCACTGTGCCTTCTCCTCCATGTGTCCAGTGTGACTCAAGCTACCAGGGACTCAAACTGTGGTCCACCATGTGGCAGTCCAGTGCCCTAAGCACTATGCCATTTGCTGTCCCCAAAAAGGACACTTTTTTTTCTTTGTTTTTAGAGAGAATTTTGGTATTGGGTGCATGTGCTCACTGGAGAGACAGAGACAGAGAGACAATAAGCGAGAGATCACCAGAGATCACCACCTCCCCCCAGGGAGGATGGCCACACCACAATCCTCTCTCCATTCTCCTTGGGATTATGGACATGTAGGCGCACATGCTCAGCCTGAATATTTTTTTTGTTTGCTTTTGTTTTTAAGAATTATTTTATTTAACTTTGTTGATTTATTTCATTTGATCAGAGAGGAACACAGAGAGAGAGAGAGAGAAAGAAAGTGAGAGAGAAAGAGAAAGTGAGAAAGCCAGCCTCCAGGTCCAGATCTGGATGGCGGTCAGCCACATGAGAGTCCAGTGCCTTTAACCACCACCCCACTTACCCGCCCCTTTTAAGTGGGGACTCAAACAGTGGTTGATTATGTGAGAGTCCACTGATGCAACCATTACACCACCTGCTGGTCCCAAAGAGGGCTTTTGTTTGTTTGTTTGTTTGTTTTTATTGTATCTCTTTAAGCCTAGGTGTCAGGTAAAGTCTCTACTCACAAATTTAAACTCCTCTTGGGGCCAGCAGGTGGCGTGGTGGTTGGGGGGCACTGGATTCCCACACGGCTGACTGTGGTTCAGGTCCTGGTCCTGGCAGCTTGCTTTCTCACTTTCTCTCTCTCTGTGGTCAAATGAAAATAATAATAAAGAAAGTATTAAAGAAAAAAAATTTAACAACAAAAACAATTTTGAACTCCTCTTTCCCAATGCCCCAGAATCTAGATACCTTGGGATGTGTGTGTGTATATCGTGTGTGTGTGTGTGTGTGTGTGTGTGTATCATGTGTGTATATCGTGTGCGTGTGAGGGAAGGGGAGGTGACTAAAGGAGGGTTTTCATACCACGGAAAACCCTCCAGAGAATCTCTGGAAAACTGATCTTAAGTTTTGCTGAAATTCTAAGAACCACTCCCATTAACTTTCTAGTAAATCCTAACAAAAACAGCTTTATAAAAATCGCATCCTACAATTGTAAAGCAATATCTACTTTGGTTCTGAGTGTTGATAAAGTCGCAAACGATTGATCAATTTCTTCAAATAATTTTTGAAACCTCAGGTATTGACCTTAATTTTTTTTTTTTTTTAGGTTTTGCAGTAGGGTATATGTGCTCACCAGAGAGAGGGAAAATGGGAAATCACCCCCTGGGGGGCAGCCACGCCACAATCCCTTCTCCTCTATACTCTTGGGATCTTGGGTATAAGCGAACAGGTGCCTGGCATGATTTTCAAGCCACCGGGTCCAGGACTCAAACTGCAGTCAGCCATGTGGAAATCTAGTTGCCTTGACAACCACACCACCTGCTGGGCCCTTGATCTTAAAAATTTTTGAAATATTAAAAGGGTCAGCCTTTATCATACCTCACCTACAATTTGACTGAGGAGTGACACAGAATAGATACATACAAGTCCTGAAATGTACACAAGAAGAATCTTCTTATCCATTTCTACTCCTCCTGTTCTCTAGATCTGTAGAGGGATTGTGAGTTTATATAACAGACTTGTTCCCCTCTGCACACTTTAAGAAAAGGAAACATATTTATATCAACAAAGAGTGTTTTTAATTTAGCCTGATGAGCTGTATTTCAAACAGACATACAGATAGAAGGCTTAAGAGTCATTTGCTTACACGTGCCCACACGTGCATGCACACACACACACACACACACACACACACACACGCTCACATGCAGAGCTACCCGTTTGATGATCACAAAGCAAAGTCTTTTAATCACAAGATTGCAGGACTGAACTCCTTGGGAGACATGCCATCCAGAAACCTACACTTCACAGGGAAGTTTAATTACTGCATTGCCCCATGGAGCTTTGACGAGTGGAGTTCACGTAAAACTCATAAACAAAAGGTCTAAACTCTTTCTGATTCGAATTTTAAAAATGATGTGTGTGTTCTCAAGTAATCAATCCTAAGATGAAGACTCTCCGAAGAAAATAGCAGTTTAAAAGCTGATGTGGTCATGCCAAATCCCAGATACCATGCACAAGCATCTCGTATGAATTTTCCCTCTCACGCGACGGTCTAATTCACTCACCTGGATAACCTGGCCTCTGATAGGCATTACACTGTAAGAATGAGATCAGATTTTTCTTTCTTGGGTAATACTTACTGTAGAAATGCCTGACTCTTGTGTTTCTCTGGATAGCTACAGTTATAATTACTTTAAAGCATATATACCTATTTGAATACATTGACTGTAGTTTTTTCTTTGAGAGAGATTCTTGCTATAGGGCATATGTGTTTGCCAGAGACATAGAGAGAGATAGAGAAACAGAAAGAGAGAAATCACTCCCAGGGGGAACGGCCACACCACAATCCCAATGGAATTTTGTGCATGCACACACATGTACCTGGTGTGAGTTTCAAGTTGCCAGGTCTGGGACTCAAACCATGGTCGATCATGTGGGAGTCTGGCACCTTAACCACTGTACCACCTGCTGGCCCCGTTGAGTGTAAAATTTTAAAATATTGGTTCCAAATCATGAATTGCTCACATTGGACAAATTACTCCATACCCAAAATGCCTGAAAATCATTCTCAGGCACCAGATTGTTAACTTCACAGTGACACCTAGGTTTGCTCTTCAAACTTGCAAATTGCCTTGATGTCCCAATAGAAATGGACATATAGTCTAAAGCAATAGCAGGGACCAGCAGTTGGCATAATGGCTATGTCACTGGACTCCCATGTAGTCAACTGAGGTGCGAGTCCCGGACCCTGTTGCTTAAACTCATGCCAGGTGTGGGTGCATGTGTGCCCAAGATCCTGAGAGGAGAACAGAGGAGAAGGGATTGCAGCGTGGCCATCCCCCCTGGGGGGTGATTTCTCACTTTCTGTCTCTCTGTCTTTCTCTGGCTTTCTGATGAGCATCCTATAGCAAAAACAAACAAACAAAACCTTTCAAAAATAAACAAAGCAAAACAAACAATAGCAAAAGTAATAATGGAGTTTAAAAAAATCCCAGGAAACCTATTGCTTCAGGACTGTCTTTATCTTGTACAACTGTTAACAGATTGGAATTGTGGATTTGTAGTTTTTGGCAAGCATGTTTATTTTGCACTGATGGAAATATCAGGCTTTGCAAACTGCATTTGGTCAGGTAGACTCATGACCCCAGCCATCCCGCACTGAGGTCATGGCAGGACTAGGATGATTGGGTGGGTAAAGGAGAACATGAAACCCCGGGACAGGCAGCAAACAGCAGTCCCTAACGAGCAGATCCCTGGGTGTTGTGCTCTTGGCCCGAGTGCTATAGCAATTGCAGGTCTTTGTCTCTTTTCCTCTACAAATCTGCAAATCACATGGGACACTGACTTTCTCTACAGCTGGAGAAGAGTATCCATGACTACGGTCCCTTCCAAAAGAGGGAAGAGGCCCATGGCAGGGCTGAGCAGGTCATTCTAGACCTCCAGGTTGAGCGGTCTCTAGCTGGCGATTCTTTTCTGTCATCTAGGACAGTACACTGCCATAGGTCTGGCCTCGTGGCAGCTGTAAGAAAGGTAGGGGGGTGGATGACGATACATCCCTGCTCTCATTCTGAATGAGCACAGCTTTTCCTCTGTGGGTTGTACTCAGTCAGCATAAATGACAAAGGCCCTGAGTCGTTCTTTGGTCTGTCTACCATAACTCAAATAGACTTAGACTGTTTACATATGCATGCAAAAACCCCTCAGTTGCAGGGTGTAGCTAGACCAGATGGAGCATATGGGAAAGCCTGAAGACAGTTTGCTGTCACAAGGTGCTGCAATGTTGCCACTGCTGCCTGACAATGAAAAAGGGACAAAAATATACTCCCTGTCTGAACCTGAGCACCCAGGCTCAGCACTCCATGCAGTGACTCACATGGACACCCAGCTGACATGTCTGTGCCGTGACCAACACCAATAGCATCAAATGTGACGCCGTCTAAAGTATCTTCCCATTGTCTTGGACCTGTAAGCTTTCCCTAGGCTTAAAACATGCTCGACCTTTCATCTTTTCATCTATATCCTGGAACTCTTGGAAAGGAGCTCCTGATACAATTTTCCAGATCTTTTGGCTCCTGATAAAATCCTTTCGCCAGATGCATTACTGGTTTCAAAGGCGCTTGGTTTTGAATGTCCTCGTTTCTTACTGAACATCATGGCAGATTGGTCTTTTCACGGTGTCTAGAACTCTACTTCTTCACAATGATTTATGCGCTTCCTGGCACCTAGTCATGAAAGCACAAGAGAGTAAGAATTCACTGTTCTTTTCTCACTGAGTGGTAGGCTGCCTGCATGTGCGTAGGGGTTGGGAGTGGAGTGGAAGCATCCCTATTAACAGACTGAATCAACAAAAGATGAATTTAAGAGAAACGCTATTTAAAGATAAGCTCTTGCAGCATACACATGAAGCTGGCACTATGGCCCCCAGTTTTGGCGTGTCTCAGAGAGGAGGGATGCTGGAGCCCAGCTGCTTCTTATTTGCCTCACCATGAGGAACTCTCCCCTCATAAGTGTCTGCCTTTGAGATGTCACGTGACTCTTGCAGCTCAACCAGCCCTCCTCTAACTTGGCTCTTTTACATAGAAAATATTTTAAATCAGATTCACATTAGTTTAGAGCACCTTAACTCCAATCTTTCAAGTTCAAATGAAAATGACTTGTTTTCTTTCACTGAAATTGGGAGGGGCTCACTATAGAACAAAAGGGGTCAAAATGTTTCATTTGAGTTCAATGCCAAGTTCGTCACCGTTATTGTTCAATGATTGTACTTTATGATTATCTTATGTTTCCAGAATCTAGGCAATTCTATATATAAAAGACAAAGAACTAAAGTGTTTTTGAAAAATTATGCTAGAAAGAAAAACAATTGCCTGTATAAAGCCTAAACCCAAATATCTTAAAGTGATTTTTCGATCTAATTCTTCAACCTTTTTCCTACAATTGTAAATACTTTACTAAAAATTAATGACTTATATATTTGCATTAACTCTAAACAGTGTTCAGCTCTCAGACTTGATAGTCTTAGGTAACAGAACCAACTCTAGCTTTTCAAGTTGAGATTAATGTTTTGGATTTTTTTGATATTTATTCATTTAATTTATTGTTGCTATTTTAAATTTGCTATAGGGCACATGTGCTCACCAGAGAGAGACAGAGAGACAGAGAGAAGTGAAAAAGCAATCCACCAGGCCTGGGACTCAAACTGCAGTCAGTCATGTGGGAGTCCAGCACCTTAACCACCACGTGACCTGCTGGTCCCTCAAGTTGAAATTAATCTAAGGGAGAAAGAAGACAGGAAAATAAGAATCAGTGGAGATGACTCTTGGACATCCTCTAGATTTTCCTTGTGCTCAGATAGGCTGAGTCCTTTTCCTTCTAGGCAGGCTTTTCTAGAAGCAGGTACTCTGGGAACTACAGATGTGTGCTGCATTTAGACAGGACATGCAGAAGGACATGTATTAGTGGAGTCATATTTGAAGCGTATGCCCTGGAGTTCTCTTCTTTAATATCCCAATAAACCGAATCAATCCTCGAGTCCCGCGACATGCCCCATATCGTCATGATTTGCTGAGAAGGACTTGTTTCCCAGCTGTCTCTTCCTCTAAATTCTTGTGTCTACACAGCCTACCTCCTTCCATACTCCCACCTCCTCCTAGACAGCACTGAATGCAGTGTCATCGCACAACACCAGGAGGCACCACTTGCTTGGTCCTCGAAAAGGAACCCTCTGCAGACCTCTAGGAGTAAACGTTGTCCCTGGAGTAGAGGAGAGGCAACTGCAACCCCCACACCCCCACCCCACTTTTTTTTTTTTTGACTTGCCGAAGTACTATTAAATCCAGGATGATGTAATAGAAAACTACAGAAGGGCCCACCTAGGGTGGGTATCCCTTGAGAGGCTGGAAGCCACATGAGAGGCCTGGGTTTGGTTCCTTGGCCCACAGAAATATACAGAAATATACCAGACCTGGCTGTGAGCACCCGTAATCCTGGCTAATTAGGAGGGTGGAGCAGGAGGTTCATGACATGGAGATACCCTGTCAAAATGCCCATCTCTGTCTCCTTTTTTTTCCCCTCTCTCTGTCTCTCTCATAAAGGGGAAAAAGAAGTCTGGAGAGGCCTGGTAACTAACAAGGAAGGAGTAATTACATCACAGGGTGAGGGAGCACTTTTTAGACCAGTTTTGGGGAGGCGAGGGGCTCTACTTTCATAGCGTTACAGTCCTGGACTATTAGGGTATTTTGTTTTAAAACATAATCCCAATAAGAATTCTGCCTTCTTTCTAAACCTTTGCCTCAAAATGCTAACATGACAGGTATTTTTATTGCCTTTACAGATGATTTGAGGAGAAAGGAGAGGACGAGATGAGACCATATGGATGATTTAGAGTGATGGCAAAGCCCCAAGCTGGAAACCTGAAATCCCTCACTCCACCCGTTTGCCACTGCACATTCACTCTTCAACTTTCCCCAGACTGAGAGCAGGGAAAATACAGCGTCCTGACAGCTATGTAGAAACAAATTTCTCTTATCTATTCCATGTCAGCCAGCTGTTTACTCTACTGATTTGAACATCTCTGCCTACCCTAAGCCTCCCTTACATTGCCAATTAGTTTGTTTTCTAATGTCCTGTCACCAACATTAAGATCTTCTGATTAGAAACTTTTAACTGCAATCTCATTTTTATTAAATTTATTGAGATATGACATTTCCCCCTAAATGTAATTCTTCTCTTTCGAACACGATTGCTACATACACATTTAATTGAGCAAAAGTAAATAAACTTTTCTTTTATAACTGATTTATGAGAGCTTAATGCAATTTAAATTAAAGTCTTCAGTTATTCTTTAATCTTTCAAATATCTACTTCATTGAATATACAATGAACTGATGTTGAACCTATAAATTTTCTTTATATTGTATTACAGCTAAGTACAATTGAACAAAGATCTTTACCTTTAGAAAAATTAGGAAACATTTTGTTTCTAAATAGAAACCATGTCCTAATAGTTAAGTAGGCAGGAAAATTTATCCCAGGTAATCAGATATTAGTTGGCTATTCCAGAGTACCTTATATAAGGATAAAGATGGAATTAGAGGGATTAATCAGAGAACTAATTATTAATTGAGTTTTGGAAACAATTTAGAGGATTTTATTTAGTCTGTGAAATGAGTTCTACTTAAATTTATAAAATAGAAAAACTTCCTCAATATAATTTTGCATTAAATTTTCTATGATAATAATTGAAAATTACATCACATACTGCAGTTTCAATAGTGCCTGGAATATATGATTGAAATACTGCAAAAAATATATGCTTTTTAAGAAAAATAATTGTAATACAAAACAGGAAATTTGAAGGCATCAGAAAGATGAAATTTGAGTTGAAAGACAGAGATGAAGATAACCATTGAATCAGTTGGAGTAATGCTACTCTCTTCATCCCAGTTTCACCCAACCCATGTCTTATTTGAGCTCCCCTGGGTGAACATTACATGGTCGGCATTATTATTATGATTATTACTATTATTATATTATTATTCCCTGTTTATTTATGTATTCATTTCACTAGCAAGAAAGGTGGAAGTAGACCGAGACAGAGACATAGGCATCTCCCACAGGGAACTGACACCCTGACCCACCCCCCAGCCTCAGTGAGTCCATGGAGCGTGGGCATGCTGGGCATTCTCAGGGAAGTCCCGAGTTGCAAACACAGAACTCTCATTTAGGTCACTCTTGCAGAGCATTGCATTTTAACACTGCACCATCATCCAGCACCCTGGTAAGCAGTGAATGAGGTTTTATAAAAGCACTTAGCACACCTACAGATCCATGTGTCTTCTCACAGACAAGGGCAGATTAGCCCTGAAGGAAGTGAGATATAAATGTGAGAAAAGCAGTCATTGAAATTCACACATTTCAAACAACAAGATCTTTCATGACCTCGCTGGTGGAACAGACAGACTTCCTTATGTTGGAGAGTATTCCCTGGCAGAGTTCTCTTCCCTGCTGTGGGGAGGAGCCCTGATGGCTGAGCTACAGTTGCAGGTCTGTGAGGATATCCCATTAAGTTTCCTGTCAAAATGGCAGAAAGCCAGGTCTCAGTCAGTGCGGAAGGGAGCTGCCTTTAATTAACTTCGAGGGGGTTCTAAAAGCACTCTGTCACCAACACAGCTGATGACACAAGAAGTTGGGGTACGTGGGCCCAATACCCAATGCAGTAACAGCAGTGAACCCAAGTCCTTGTCTCATAGTCACAAAGAATTAGAGACTCTGACACAGAGAGGGGATAGCAAAGCAGAGTTTATTGAAGGGGAGAACAGCAAGGCAGGAGGGGTCCTGCAACATGGATTGGTGAAGAGAAACTGAGGTGAAGGGCTTTTTCTTTTTCTAATTTATTATTTTTTTGGAGAGATTTTCACTGTAGGGCGCGTGCACTCGCCAGACAGACAGAGAGAGACATAGAGACGGAAAGCGAGAAATCACCCCCCAGGGGGGATGGTCACGCCGCAATCCCTTCTCCTCCATTCTCCTCTCGGGATCTTGGGCACGTACGCACACGCGCCCGGCGTGAGTTTTAAGCCACCGGGTCCGGGACACGAACCGCGGTCGACTACGTGGGAGTCCAGTGACATAGCCATTACGCTAACTGCTGGTTCCCAAGGGCTTTTATCTTTGTTGTGAGGGGCTTTGTCCAGGCTTATTCCCAGAGGGGCTTGTGCACGTGTTCCCCTCATGGTGGGGGGTCACTTGCTAGATGGCTCTGGTCATTTTCCTATTTTTGGAGCAGTACAAAGTTCAGGAGACTCTCTTTGTCTAAAAGCTTATGGCCATAAAAGAACATTACCTTCTTCCTGGAATATGGTGGGACCAGAAAAAACGTCCATGTTTTAGGTCAGTCATTAAGTCACTGCTGCAAGCTGTTTCTTGTGCTGGTGAGCTATTGTGTCTCCATTTTACAACTTACCATTTTGTGATCCCATTTTGGGCCTATACCCTAACTGTATTTCTAGGGTTCCTGCCTCCTACCTCACATGGTTTTTTATAAAGCTTTCACAAAGAAGTGGTGCTTTATTGTCATAAGAATTGTTATATTATTGGGAACCAGCAGTTAGCGTAATGGCTATGTCACTGGACTCCCACGTAGTTGATCGCGGTTCGTGTCCTGGACCCGGTGGCTTAAAACTCACGCTGGGCACATGTACGTGCGTGCCCAAGATCCCGAGAGGAGAGTGGAAGAGAAGGGATTGCGGCATGACCATCCCCCCTGGGGGGAGTGATTTCTCGCTTTCCGTCTCTATGTCTCTGTCTGTCTGGCGAGCGCACGCGCCCTATAGCGAAAAACCTCTCCAAAAAAAAAAAGAATTCTTATATTATTTAGACTCAGTATGGTGATTTTTGGCCTAATTGTGGTCTTTTGCCACCACTTATTCTTTCCATAGCATTGTCTGTGTATTTTAGGCCCATTGGTTTATGTCATCATTTTCACTGGGCCCAGGGAGAGAGATGAGAGTTGTCTGACGCTAACTGTTCTTGTGTATGACCTGCGGGGAGGTCACAATTGCTGGTTCCATTTGGAGTTCACCCCTAGGGGCAGGTGATAAAGGAGAAAGGAACTAGATTCTTAAAGAAACTAAATCTAGCTGGCTGGCTTTGCTCTCCTGGAGCCTTTCCTAACTTCTACCTCAACAAGAAAGTGCTTAAAAGGCCCACGGTAATATTCATTCCTTTGGCATAAAGGAGATTCTAATCAGGCTCAGGAAGAGTCTCTTAATTGCACATGGCTTACCTAAGAGGAGTTCCCACCCCTAGCCTAAACTTGTATAGGTTTATCAGCTTAATTCTACATTTTATTAGGATCCAGAAGGAGTGGGACACAAGTGGCAAGTGTTGGGTGGAGACAGAAACATCTGCGATGTGCTTTACAGCCCGGATCCAAGAATGAAGACGATGAGCTGGGGTGTGAGGCAGCCTGGCCCAGGGTGAGGAGAAGGGGTTTCTAGAGGCAGGGAAGTTTGGGCCTGTTTCTTGAGAGAAAGGGCAGTTGAAAAGTGAATAAGGAGGGTACCCAGCATGATTTTACCTACCTGACAATCGTGCAGTCAGGTCCGGCCTTGAGGAGGGAAGGGAGCCGGCTCTGGTGGCTACCATTTACTGTCCACTTATGGCTGCCCCACGACGTACAAGGCAGGTCACTAAAGTCTGCTGGTCGTGGGCTCCAGACTCTCCTGGATTTCACCGTCAGGAGTTTACTATTCCTGTCAACACAGAGGCTGGACTTGCTGGATTAATTGATCACCATTGTTTGGCCAGACGATCTGCCACAATTGGAGATTTTGCTACAAGACGGTCTCCTGTATTTCCCTTACTTTTAATAGAGCAAGACGAAATAAACAACATAAAATAAAACAGGAATGAAGGGGCCCCACAGCCTCTGTGGGGTCACAAGCGAGTCTCCTGCGTGTCCTGTGCCAGCCGGGTTATCTGGACAAACAGGAGGTGGACAGGGCTCAGAGCCACGCATCACTCAGCACGGTTTATCTAACTGCTTTCAGGCATAAAAATGCCCGCGTAAGGAAAACTAAGCCCGGTGATAAATTTCCACGAGAAGAGGTCATTGTCTCAAGTTTCTTTGCCTGCAGAGAGCAGAGAAAAATATTAAAGGTAATGGGGTCTGTATAGGGCGCGGCTCAAAATGGCCTTACACAGAGACCCAGCAGATGATGTAATGATTACTTCGCTGGGTTCTCACATAGTCAACCACAGTTCGAGTCCCAGACCCGGTGGCTTAAAACTCAGGCCAGGCACATGTGTATATGTGCCCAAAATCCCGAGAGGAGAATGGAAGAGAAGAGATTGTGGTGTAGCCATCCCCCCTGGGTGTTGATTTCTTACTTTCCGTCTCCCATCTCTCTGTCTCACCAGTGAGTGCATGCACCCTACAGCAAAAATCTCTCTCTCTCTAAAATAATAATAATAGTAATAAAAGGCTTTTCTTGTGCTAAGCATCTAACAATATTTAAAACGACATATTTTAACAATCGTGTTTTCCCAACTGCTCTCCTGGACCTTTACAAAAGGTCTGCCTGAACCATTCGGCTAAATGGCTGGTGACAGGACACGCCGAACGCCAAATAGCAAAA
>NW_006204667.1:2391638-2396323 GCF_000334495.1 Tupaia belangeri chinensis | reverse complement strand
CCTTGGCCACTGTCCATGAGAACAGGAGTGGCTGCTGTGCTCCAGTGCTCACTCTGCAGCTCCCCACCATGACCAGGAGGACTGGGACCCTGGTAGGGGTGAATCTGACCCTCCCTCTCCACAGCAGCAGCTTGAGGGACGCCCGGCTCAGAACCTGTGCTGACACCACGCTGCCCAGGCAACGTCCCACAGAGGATTCATGCTGATGGCTCCATCTCAGTGACAGCCTTGGGGGACTCAGCAGCGCTGCCTCGGGGTGTGATGCAGGGACTGGCCGTGGGCAGCTCATACCGCCCTGTCCTTCACCCTGCTCCGCTCACTTGTGGCTTCAAAGCCTTGACATTGTGGAAAGACACACCTGAGTCGTGGTCTAATTCCCTACGCTCTGGACAGCATCAGGCCTCAGCAACCCCAGTGTCACATACTGCCTTACCCTATCTCCACCGACAAAAGGCCGGTACAGTCTGCAGATCTCACGTTGACACAAAAGCAAAGAAAAGAAGGACTGAAGTGTTTTAAGATCTGAAAGTTTCAGGACCAGCAGTTGGTGTAATAGCTATGTTGCTGGACTCCCATGTAGTTGACGGCGGTTCGAGTCCCGGACTTGGTGTCTTAAACTCACGCTGAACGCATGTCCATGTCCAGGAGCGTGTACATGCGTGCCCAAGATCCCGAGAGGAAAATGGAGGAGAAGTGATTGCAGCATGGCCATCCCCCCAGGAGGTGATTTCTCACTTTCTGTCTCTCTGTCTTTCTGGTGAGCACACACACCCTATAGCACAAACCTCTGAAATTTTCCTTAGAAAGGAATTTGAAGAAAGGAAAAGAAATGAATCCTGTCTCCGAGGCTGATTACAGAGCAACAGATCTATGTCAGTCCTGCCAGGACTCCCACACTGCAGCAGAATTCAGAACTTGAGGGACTCGTGAGACTCTCAATCCAGACAAATGGACGTCAGGCCTCTGCTGAAGGTGAGGAATGGCTCTCCTAACTGTCCAGTGTGGTAACTGACAGCAGCTGACAGTGAGGAGGCCGGTCATCTGCTGAGACCCGTAAGCCCAGAGCATGGTGAGAGGAGGGCTGTGTCATGTGAGGTGGGGGCAGTTTACCCACCCGGGGCCGATCATGAACATTCCTGATCTCACCTGGCCTGCTTCCACAGACCCAGCGTGCAGAAGGGCATGCCAAGGGAAAGTTTTCATCAGCCTGCATCCTGATCCTTCATTCACAGCTTGCCACCAAAGATCTGCAACAGCAATAATGCAAGCCATCATGATTTCTTTTCCTTTCTCCTCTTTTTTTTAGAGAGATTTTTTTCTATAGGGCATGTGTGCTCACCAGAGTGATAGAGCAAGAAAATGGGAAGTCGCCTCCCAGGGTGGATGGTCATACCACTGTCCCTTCTTCTCTGTTCTTCTTCCGGGATTTTATGTTCATGTGCATATGTGCCTTGCATGAATTTCAAGCTGCCAGGTCTGAGACTCGAACTGCAGTCACCTATTCGGGAGTCCAGCATTGTAACCACTGTGCCATCTGCTAGCCCCAAGTAATCATAACTTTAAAACAGAGAAGAATATGAGACTATATTGAACATTGTTCATTATTTCATGGAGTTTAATAACAAAAATAAAACCAAAAAAAAGAAAAAACTAGAACTAGATTAAATGTCCAACAACACATTGTGGTGTCAGTTCATCACTAAATAAAATGAGGTGGATCTACAAGGTTAGCATAAAAGGATGTCCACCAAAAAATTATTTTTTTAAAAAGTGAGAACAAGACATATGCCTTGATTTCATTTTTTGCTAAAGAAATTTTTTTGATACAGGTAAGGAAAAGGATCTGAAAAGACACGCTCAAGGATGCACTTGAAGAATAGGTCTGCAAGGGCGGGGTTTCAGGGGGCTGGGCAGTGGGGCAGTTGGGGAAACGCCATGCCCTTTGAGGCTGACCCACATGGAAAGGTTCTAGTTTCATATCCAGAGACCTCCTGAGTGCCAGACGTCCATACTCATTATTCAGGGCTGTCCAAGGCTGGGGTGGACCTTGGTGGCCAGACCTAGGTGGGGAGGCTCTCTTTCTGCCTGTGATTCTGTCTTTCACACGTGGAAGAAATAAGTAAATAAATTTTTTTAAAAGAGTAAAGATTTAGATTTTTATGTTTTTATTGAATAAACTTCTTTGCTACTCATGTTTCTTTTTACATATTAGTATATATTGGTTTATTAATTTTCAGAAACAACCCATTAATTTTTTTTTTTATTTAAAAAGGGGAAAATGGTGGAACAGGAAAAAAAAAAACAGCATGAAAGAGCTGAGCGTTGCAGTTCAAAACTCTGCAGCTTCACGTACAGACTACTTGAATTGTCAGTAGTTAATTTTTTTTTTAAAGTTTTTGTCATAACCTTTTGTGCACTCACCAGCGAGACAGAGAGAGAAAAGGAGAGGAAAAATGAGAAATTACCCCTTTGGGAGGATGACCATACCACAGTCCTTTCTCCTCCATTCTCCTCCTAAGACGTTGGGCACACATGCACATATACCCAGCACGAGTTTCAGGCTGCTGGGTCTGGAATTCAAACCACTGTTGGCCATATGAGAGGTACAACATGAGAGAGAGAGAGAGAGAGAGAGAGAGAGAAAGAGAAAGTGAGAAAGCAAGCCATCAGGTCCAGTCTCGAACAGTCAGCCATGTGGGGGTCCAGCGCCCTTAACCACCATGCCACCTGCCCGCCCCTATTATGAAGTTTTTGGGAAATCTTTATTTAAATCTTGCTGAGTGAGAGAGAGAGAGAAATTACACTCCCAAGAAGGTCTTGACACCATAATCGACCCCAGCCTCAGTCAGCCCAGATGGTGGGCGGCCCTACCTCAGGGAGGTCTCCGGGTGTGAACCTGGACTGTTCTCTTGTGGATCAGCCGCCTAGAGCATTATGTTTTGCTGCTTTTTAAAGGTTTTTGCCATCGGGAGCATGCATTCATCAGAGAGAGGCAGAGAGAGACAGAGGGAGAGAGAGAGAAAGCGAGAAATGGCCCCGCAGAGGAGATGGCCACTTCGCAATCCCTTCTCCAGTCTTCTCTCAGGATTCTGGTCACACACACGCACCCAGTGTGATTTTCCAGCTGCCGGATCCGGGACTTACACCACCTTATTGTCCATGTGGAACCCAGCCACCTTAACCTCATGCCAACTGCTGGCCCAGGAGCTTGAATTTTTCATCCAGACTCCCTTCTTTGTCCAGCTCTAGTGCTACTTGTCTTCGTGCCGGTTTCATTCTGTAACAGGCCACTTCCTCCGTGTAGCACACGAGGTGACCACAGCTGTCCCAGACTTGCCTCGACCTCTGGGCCAATGAACCCAGGCCAACTAGAAAGATGGCCTCATTTCAATAACGCCAATCCATCTCCACTCCTATGTCACCGCTGTGGCCAAGAGGATGAGAGGCTCTGGTTGGCTGGTCTTGGCCACGCGCTCCCTATGGGGAGGGAGGCAGGGCGGTGTGAACACACCTATCCACAGCGGGAAGGAGTTCCCAGAAGGAAAGGATGGCAGCTGTTCCAAGAGAGGAGAAGTCCTGCTAAGTAGGCGAGAAACATGACAGAGGATAAATGTCGAGAAACATGAGAGTGGATAAATGTGGGGTTTTATTTATTTATTTTAGAGATTATTGCTATAGGGTGCATGCAATTGCCAGAGAGACAGAAAGCAAGAAATCACCTCCCCGGGAGGATGGCCATGACCACAATGATGTATCCTGTTAGGAACAAAAAGATCTCTCTTCTCCTGGTTTGCACAACTGTTCTGTTTCTTGACCCTCAGCAATTCATTGCAAAAGGAAATTCTGGTGCCCCAAATGTGGGATTTTAAATGTGTCACATTCCATAAGGAGAAACGAGAGGGCCACCCTCATCTTCATGTTATTCCTAAATCATTGAGTTTCCTGGCCTTAGAGTTCCATAATTTCCTTTAAAACTTTCTCACTAGACTGGAAGACATGGTTACTTAGGTTTTTTTCCCCTTATGTATCCTGTTAGGAACAAAAAGATCTCTCTTCTCCTGGTTTGCACAACTGTTCTGTTTCTTGACCCTCAGCAATTCATTGCGAAAGGAAATTCTGGTAAAATAAAAATATTTGATTTTTCAAATGCTCTACTTGAATAGAGAGGAAGAAAACACGCCGCTTCACATAGGGTTCGAAACCGTCTTGAGCTGGCAAGTTACTGCATAAAAATAACTTATGTTCTTTTTCCTGAGCCAGCAGTCCTTTAAAAAGCAGGTGTTCCGGATACCAGAGATGACGAACAGCTTTCTCACTACCGCGGGGATGTGCAGAGGACAGCGAGGGCCTCTGCCAAGGGCGGAAGCCAGAGGGAGCCGAGTCCAGAGTGCACTGCTCTGCAACTATCTCAGAGCTGCGGGTGCCGGAGGATTCGCGAGGCCGTAAGTGCACGGCCCGGTCACTTTGAAGCCTGACAGATTTGCTAGCTTTCTAAGCGTGTGCGTTCACACAGATCTTTGAAAGGGGAAAGATTTTGTCCTTCAGCCAAGTATAGAGTTTTTCTGTCTTCAGCTCATGGGATCAGCATCTGTTGCAGTTTACTCAGAGCAGGGCTGTTGTCATGAAGGCTGTGGAGTGTACAGTGGATATATGTGTGTGTATGTGTGTGTATTATTATTATTATT